>NC_135173.1:17617614-17949697 GCF_041146795.1 Maylandia zebra | reverse complement strand
GGCTGTGGCTACAATGTAGCTGCCATCACCAGTGTGTGAATGTGTGTGTGAATGGGTGGATGACTGGATGTGTAAAGCGCTTTGGGGTCCTTAGGGACTAGTAAAGCGCTACACAAATACAGGCCATTTACCATTTTACAGTTGCGTAACCATACTTCAGCTTAAGACAGGATATTGTTAGAGTGGACCCAGAGTTGTTGGGTCCTGCATTCATATTTTTCTCGTATTTTTTTACATGAGATTTCAATAAAGGCTGACGCACTCTTAAATGGCTGTTTTCCAGTTAAAGAAAGACATGAGATAATCGATACTTTTGGAGGCTGGATTCAAAAATCCAAAAACAAAGTGGGTGGATGATTTTTCTGCAGACTGAAGGAACAACACCTCTGTGTAAAGCAATGAGGAAAATTAGCTTTAAGTCATGACCTTGATTTAATTAGTTGTGTTTATTCTGCTTGATTGTTCATTCAGTTAAATAAAACGACAATGTCCTCCCAAACAAGTTACGCAATTGATCAGAGGAGGAATCCTTCAAAAAAAATTACAGTATTCAACAGTTCAACTGAAAACAGGGAACAATTTAAAGTGATTTTCTTCCCATACAAAGTTCTCAGTGACTAAGCTACAGTATATCTGAAAAACTTCATAATGGAGGTATATTAGGTCTGGCTATTCCAGAATAAATTCTAGGCTGGATTATTGTAAATCCATGTCATCGGGTTTTCCGAATAACTTCCTGAAAAACCTTCATTTGATCCAAAATACAACAGCAAGAGCATTAATAGGAGCCATAAAATCATATTTCTCCCACTTCAACTTCTTATTAGCTTCCTGTCAAATCCAGAATCAAATCCTTCTCTCTACACACAAACTCCATCAATGCCCCATCGATCTTAAATACCTCATAGTACAATGTTATCCTAACAAAAGGCATTTTGGGGTTTCAAAACTAGAATGGGAGGCGGAGCCTTCAGCTATCAGTACCCTGTCCTGGCCGCCAATCTCCCATTTTGGGTTCAGGATTAAATAAACCAGGATGACATAATTTGGTGGGTTTTTTTTTTTATTGTGTTGAAGGTGAAAGGATGCAAGAATCTAACATAATTAATACACGTTCAGATGATCATGAAATGTTTCTTTACAAGAAATCTTGATCACATACAGTAAATGAAAGATTAAATGGTTTTGTCACACAGACCAGAAGGGTGGCACACACTAACACACACTACCAGATAGACAGGATATGATGCAATGTGATAGAGGGTGTGACATCATTAAAGGAAGGTTTTTTTAAGCTTGTGATTTCATGCTTATACACAGCAAATCCAGCATGTCCAAATTAACACTGTCGGATTTGATTTCAACACTATTAAAGTGTCTATATGGGTCCACACCAGAGAGTGTTAATTTAACTCTTTTTGGAGAGTTGGTACATTAACTCTGATTTAGTGTTAAACACCAAATCTGTCTGGAGTTGATAATTTAACACTTGGTGTTAAGAGTTTATATATTAACTCTCAAAGAGTATTTTAGTTTAACTACGTAAGAGTTATCTTCTAATTCATTCTAAAAAGCAGGAATTTTACTGTTCTGAACTTCTAGAAATTTCTTTTGGAAATAAACATTTACTAAAAAGATGCAATGGTTTTTGAAAAACTTTTATTCTGAACTGTGCACCACAATTTCAAAACATTTTCTGAAAGATGTAACAGTATACATGTTCTCACTTTCATTAGAATTTTGTTTATCAAAAGTTCTGACATGGTAAATGCAAATAACAGCATTCTCATCACTTATTTCTTGAATACAATATGCATGTCCTTCATTCATCACTTTGTGGAACTGCAACGCACTTCTGCTCTCCCCCATATTCCATCTTCACAAGCATATCCTGTGCGGAGATTGAATAAAAATTAGTTGACACTAATTAACGGCACAAATAATCCAGTAAACAATTGCAGCACAGTAAAAAAAAAAGGAATCCTCTTTGAGCCATTACTTGTGTAAAGTATTTTCCCAAAAGACAAAGACACAGGCAACAGGTAATACTGAACTAAATGTAAAACCTCAACCTTTTTCATTTTTACCTAAACCGTGTGCACAAATCTCTGGAGGGATCTATGCTAACGTAGAATCCAGTCAGAACGCCTGCTACTGCTGTTTGCTCGTTTTTTTTTTATGGGCGATCGTTTTCAGGCTTCAAGTAGCACCATTATACCAACATTTCACATTCTAGACATTGTTTTAGGTGTATTTGACCAAAAGTTTGACTGAAAATTCACATGCAAGCTTTTTTTCCAAGGCTGTGGTATTTGCCCGCAAACAATACCTTTCAGCTAGCTAAAACAGAATATTATGCTATCACCGAGCAACACGGCTAATGCCTTTCACACAGCTTTGTCTCAACTCCAAAGAGCCACAGAAGTAGAAGCTCATAATAATAATTGAAACAATCTTTGAAAAAATGACTTACCAAGCATGGCAAACAACTCAAATATGTAGAGCAAAATGTTCTGAAACGGCTTCACTTCAGCTTCGATTGGAGCCTATGGTGCTGGGGGCGGAGTCTGTGAATTTACTCTGTTGGTGTCATAGCCCCTCTAGGAGTTCAGAGTTAAGAGGTCAGGAGTTAATGTTTCCATTGTAACACCTCCAGATTTGACAGAGAAACACTCATTTTTAACACTCGATTTTAACTACTATCATTTTACACCTCAGAGTTACATTAAAAGAATGTGACTCTACTTAGAGTAAAATTAACTCTACTTTTGCAAGGAGACTATTAACACCAAAAAATTTAACACTTTGGAATTTGCTGTGTAGTTAGGGCAGGATCAGTCGAGCGTGAAACATCACTTAGCAGAGGGTCAGACTGCTGGGGGACTTCCCACAATGCCCTGAGGTGTTTCCCCCACTGTCCTCTCTTTCACTTCTGATGTCTTTATATGCAGCTTTTGCTTTTAACTTTTTTCCTCCTGTAGTTTTGTTTTTTGTCTTCTTTCTCTATGCTTCACTTTTCTTTCTTCTTTTTCCTCTCATCCCCAGCTGGTCATGGGAGAAAGCTGACCCTGTCTGAGCCTGGTTCTGCTGGACGATTTCCCTTTTTTGTTTTCTTGTTCACAGAGGATTCTCCGGGTTCTCTCTATTACACTTTAAGATCCCCACCCTTCAATGTAGAGAGTCCAAAGATGACTGTTGTTGTAAACTGTCATTTTGAAACTCTGTTTCTGTGTTTAGTGAAGATGAAAAAAAGGCCACAATGATTGCTGATGTGGAGCATGCTCTACTTCAAAAGCCAGAAATTTTTTGTATTTATTTATTTTTTCCTAAATCATTAATTAATGACTGAAGATCCAAACTTTACTTTACTTAAATAAAAGGTCAGTGTTATTTTAAAAAAAATATTTTTCTTTGTCTGAATTGAGGGATGGCGTTAGATGGTGCTTATGTTGAGCCAAATGAGAACGGTTGTCTTGACAACAGGAAATGTACAACAACAGGCCAATGTCAGGCCACCAGGCGAACATTTAGAAATTGATTAACCGTCAGCTGACCTTCTTTTCTTCATGTCTTGGTTCAATAGTTCCAAAAGTTGTGCTAATAGTTCCGACATTAAAGCTGTGCCGATATCAGAGACGTAACCTCGCTGTTGCCCGGACATCCTTATAGGACTTTCTTGAATTTCAAGAATTCATCTATATTATGGTCTTATTGATTAGAACTGTTATGACTGCTGTGTTATTTTTGTGTCATTGTGTGCAACTGCTGTGTTCCTTCCTCTATGAAGAGGTAGAATATGCTGAAATGTGGAGGTGCAGCTCAAACACGATTGGCTCGAGGCTGGTGACCACACCTTACATAAGGAGTCAAGATAGCCACGGTCTGTAGAGAGGATCATTCACTTGTTTGTTTTCCAAATCCAGTATTTTTTGTAACATCAACTATAATTGTGTGCATGGTTGAAGGAGTAAGTAGAGCTGAGATGCCTTTTGTTTTGGAAGATGGGGGGGAAGCTTTTGGTTAGGCTAGCTCTGTTGTCGAGGTGTTTGTTATTTTGGTCTTAGCTCAGCCCTAGTTAACTACTACTTTTGTGTTTGTAAAATTGTTGATTTGTAAACACAAATCATACTGGCCCAAAGAAGGAGACACTTCTCAAACTCCTGACCTCTTGCTCTGGAGTTTAATTCTTATCCTTCTGAGCCAACTAATCCAGACACTGAGCCCATTGCATTGCAGGTTATAAAGCTGATGTCGGGGGCAAAGAGGCAACACCTGTAATAGAATTTACAGATAAAAGTTAAATGGTTTAAAAATGTCTTCTGGCTGTTTGGAGCCTATCCCAGTGACCATAAGACAAGAGGCAGGGTACACCTTGGACAGGTCACCAGCTTGTCACGGGGCCAACACAGAGAGACAGGCAGCCTTTCACACTCACATTCACAGCTATGGGTAATTTAGAATAATTAATTAACATAACTCCACTAAATGCATGTCTTTGGACTTTGGGAAGAAGCTGGAATACCCACACAAACACAGGGAGAACATGCAAAGTCCACACAGAAAGGACATTTCCTGCTTTGTAAAAGACGATCTGATTGGACTGCTAGTGTACTTGGAAACAGCATAAATATTTATCTTTTCATGGTGCAGTTCTGCTTGCAGACGACTATTTCAACCTTTCCTCAACAATTAAGAATACAAAAAAAGTTGTAAATTACTTTCAGTAGAGACACCAACAATTGACATTATAAAAGAGTTTAGGTTTTTTAAAAAGTTAAGACAAAAAAAAAAAAACCCCTGCAGAAAATCGAAATGGGGGTGTGGGTGGAAACAAGGATCCCCTGCTGCTCATGAACCCTTATTGCTCCTGGCTACGCACCTGCCTCTAAATCCAACGCACATGTGCAACACCCAGACGCAGAAACACAGACTTGTGTTAACTGTGACAATCTATTTTTGCCGCACAGACGGACGCTGACACCGATGACTCCAGGACTTTCCAGCGGGCCGGTGATTTGCTGCAATGCGAACACTTAAATCGCTGCCTGCGCTGTCAGATAGATAGGCGGGAGCAGCAACCTCCCACTCCTCCTATTGCTATAACAACCACAGGGCGGTCGGTGTGACTCGATGGCACAGCAGCTCGGATGCGACTGCCAAGTGTCATCCTCCTGCAAGTAGCCCGTCCTCTGCTCAAAGCATCGCCGCATGAACACTGACTGAATCCCGCCCGGGGTAGGAGGAGGGGGAGAGCCTGTGTTTCCCCCGTCACAGTGATCTGAGCACCGGGGAAGCTCAGGCTTGGGATCCGCTACGTCAAACAGATTAGTGAAATAACCTCTCGGAGTAGGACATACCTCCCCCCACACCCCCTTTGGGTTTGCCTGACTGCATGCAAGGGCTCAGGAGGCAAGATAGACTGTGCTGACAGAAAGCCAGGAAGCCCTTGGCGAAATAGAGAAGTGCATTACTTTTCTTTTCTTTTTTTTCCTGGGTTGGGTGAGACGACTGGTGATCCTCCGGCAGCCTCTTTCTCTCTTTCTCTCTGTCTCTCTCTCTTCTTCTTCTCCTCCCCCCACCCCTGCGCGAAATGGCGAAAGAAAACGGCGAGTCCAGCGATGGATCTTGGAAAAAGCATGTCGATGACATCAAGAAAATCTTTGACTTCAAGGAAGTCCTTGGGACGTGAGTAACGCGATACACGCAGGCTTTGCGGGCGGATAAAAACAACAACAGAAAACCAACAACTTTGTGTCCACTTGTGCAAATTGGTGTCAAGACAACAATGCCACAGTGTAGCGGTTTTGGCGGAAATGAGCGCTGACTGACAGCTGTTGAATGTGTGCTGAATTAACTGGTTGACGGTGACAGACGCAGGCAGAAACTTACAGCCCGCTGATAGAGGCGTTTTAAACCCAGACCTGGAGTCTGATGAGTTTATTGTCCAGTGTGTGTGTGTGTGTGTGTGTGTGTGTGTGGGGGGGGGGGGAGAGAAGGGGATCTTAATCATGTGTGAAGTCAGACTCGCGTGATGCCCCCCCTCCCCGTTATGTCATGGTTCATTCAGAAACTACTGCGGCATGTTTCTGCTTTTATGTTTTTTCCCAGGACTGACGCGTGTATCCAGAGCTTTGTTAAGGCTGACATTTATTTATCGGCACAACTGTGACAAAGACAGCGGGGGCCTCTTTTGCATTACATGATGATGATGATGATGAAGAAATCAGCTCCCCCAAATTAAGGGGGCCATCTGTGAGGACTTTAGTGGGTGTTGTGCCTTGTTCTGTCGGCCTCTTGACTCTCTTCTCCAAACAGAGGGATGTATTTGAGCTGAGAAAGATCACGTCTGGGGTTTTATGGATCTGTGTCACTGTGGCAGATTCTTGTTTGTACAGTAAACTGCTGTGCTCTGGTTTGTGTGGACTTGTTTTTAGGGAAACCTCCCCTCCCCACCCTCCACTCCTCCACTCCCCTCATCTTTGGCTGAACTTAGTCCCTTGCCCTTGGACCACAGAGCAGGCGAATTCCACAGTTTATTTTGGTCTGCTGTTAGTGCTGCCTGACTTCATGCCTTTTTCTTCTTTGAATAAGTCATGCAGCACAGACAGAAGAGCCTGAGTGAATGAGCGACAGGAGACAGCCAGAGCAGGTCGTGCTCACACGATCCAAGCAGCCTTGTGATAGACTGCTAGGTGTTATCACACGTTTAACAGAGTGCAGTTCTCGCTGCTCTGCTCCCCCCCCCCAGAGAGATGGTTTCCCCCTCCTCTTTCCTGAGAAGTAGTCATTGTGGTGTTGATGTTGTTATGAGATGCTGAGGGATGGAGTCTCCCCAAGGAAACGTGTTTGTTTTCTTTAATTTAGCTGAAACTGGTGTGAAGCACAGTAAAAAAAACAAAAAGACAGGTCTCTGGTCACTATGGTTATGTGGCTTGTTCTTCGGAGCATCGTCCCCTTGTGTAAACTTTGATTAGTCTGTATCCTATCATCATCCTCTCATTTTGGGGGAAACTTGAGCTGTTCAGCGTGACTGCAGATCTGCTGTGCTTTCTTTTGTTTTTGGTTTTTTTCTAGCAGCATCATAAAATTCTCTGAGATTGGTGATTCATAAAGCGCACTCAACACTTCAGCTGCTGGACTAAACAGTCAGACATTCCTGCCTAGAGGCAATTCTGATTTTTCTGTTTTTTTTCACCCCCCCCCGCAAGGCTTTCATTTGTGTGTGAAGAGCCTCTGAATAAGACCAGTGAATCATCATCATCATCATCATCATCATCATCATCTTCACTGAGACTTACTGTCCACACAATGGCCAGGTTGGAGGAACACACAACCCTCCGCCCACGACCCAGCACACATCTGCGGGGCTGGTTCGTCAGCACTCGGTTGTAATGGCACACACCGTACAGCGTGTACTCCTCTTGCCTGGCTGGCTGAATTCGAGTGAGGGCCATTTTTACTTGTTCCTACGCGTCTTAATCAGGAAGTGGCTTGTTGTTGCACTCCCGGGTTCACAACAGGCCACCTGGGGCACAAAAGCCCAGCGAGCTCGCAGCTTTCGCTGGGGATTAAAATGGAAGAGGAAGTGCTGCTGGTCGAAGGAGGGGACAGATTGTCTTCCTCTTCCTCCTCTTGCTCCACCTTTCAACTCTTGGTTCAGTTGTCAGGCTTCCAAATCGCTGTCCGAGAGGGATCATCCCTCTGGAAGTGTCCTGCTGCCAAAGAAAACATGGAAAGCTCATTAAAAAATTTACTGTGCTCTTGTTCTGATGTGCTTTTCACAAGTGTTTCCTTCTTATGTTACAATGGCAAACCTAAGAACCTGATGCATAGTAACATTGGACTAATGGCTATTCTGCCTGTTAAAGTTAATTTTACTGATCTTTAATCATGCATTTCATGCTTGGAGTGGATCTTTGCATTTTAACCTTGTCACCTTTATTCTTCGAAACGCTCTGAATGTGTTATCGTTCTCAAACGCACACCGCAATGATCACACCTCCTGAGATAAAGGAGGTGAATGTTTCTTTGCAACGACTGCCCGCATTGTTTCTGAGATGCTTGGATGCCCTCTTGCAAAGAAAGTTCACATCGGTGCGAACAAGACGAGAACAAAGAGATGAGATCCGAACAGTAGCTGGAGGCCAGAGCGGCTGATCAGAAACTGATAGGACTTTTAGAACAGGAAGCTTGTGGCCGTGACACTATAATGGTCTTGGCCGCTCTTCTCTCCCAGCTCTTTTGTTGTTGTTGATTTAATGAGATCTTCACCACTGAAAGGTAGTCCTCATCACTTCAGCTCTGCTCGACTTTGGCCTAATTTTAGGCCCCTAAGCTGCTTGATAGCCTGTTGGAGCAAGTTAAGTAAGCTGACGTTACCCGAGTGCAGCTTCAGACATCCCAGTGGGCGAAGAGTTGTGAGATTTTGAAGTATTTGACTGAGATATTACTAACATACTAGAGTCTGACTGTCAGCACGCTATTTTCCCCATTGTGTAAACATTTTAAGTCCATTATGCAAGATTTCTTGTATAAGTGAGTCTTATGTAAGATGCAGTGAGGTGAGACACTTCAGCAACCCGATAATTGGATTGTATTTAATGCCACAGATGAGTTTGATATAGATAATGTGTCTGTTACATAGTTTATTATCTTTAAAGCTTAAAATTTTGAACTTACTGTTAACACACTGGCCACATTTCTCTTCAGGTTGAGTTACGTTTGTGTCCACTTGATGAACAGAGGCTTAATATTAACCCCAGTTTAATTGTTCTGTTTTGGTCTCCACCAGCAGCTTCCTCCCGACTTTATGAGAGACTTGAGAATGAACCCGTTCTTTTAAAGCAAGCCATTTTGGTAATGCTTATTAGGAGTTATTTGAGGACCCCTTTCTAAATGAATAGGGGTGAACCATAGCTGTCGGAGGTCAATGGGATATAAAAACTGCATGTTTAGTAAATCTGTAGGTTCTCAGTCATCCAGGTCATGGTGGTCTAAGGAACAGGTTCTTAAATGCCGATAAGGTTTAAATACCTGGGACTCTCCAGCGTTTGGTTTTAGAACTGGAAAAAGTCTCTTGGATAAAAGATGAAATGTCTTCAAGAAATTTAAATTAGTCCAGTCACTTTCTTTTCAGGCTCCTTAGAGCTTGCATGTTTAGTAATTGTTTTCCATGGGGCGTCATCAGCTTCTCAGATCATTGTGCAGGAATTTTGGAGTTTTGTCCCCCTTGTCTGCTTCAGTTCATTGAGGTTTGTTGGCATTTATTTATGCACAGCTATCTTAATGTCCTGTCACTGCATTTCAATGGGCTTGAGGTCTGGGCTTGGACTGGACCATTGCACCACCTTGATTCTTTTTGTTTTCAGCAGTTTTTCAGTCAAGCTTTGAAAACATGGCTTCACATTTCACTTTACAGTACTTTAGGATGCAGATGAGTTCATGGTTAACTCGGTGACTGCAACGTGCCCAGGTACAATGAAGGAAAACCCGACATGCAGAGGGTATTTTTCCAGTTACCTGGATCCACTTACCTTAACCAGCTTTGTGTGAAGCCAGTGTTATCAACTCGCTATGTTAACCCTGGTTGTCCTGATCTAGATACGAGCAAGCTCACATGAAAGGGGTGGTGCTGGCATCATCTGACCAATCACATTTATTTGTTTTGATCGATCTCCTTTTGTGGTCAGTAAAAGTGGAAAAGAACTTTTATATTAATAAAATTTATTCTGTTTGCCAACTGTGGGAAAATCTGATGGATTATGATCTCGTTGGACCATTAGTTTTTATTCTTTCATCGAAAGCCCCAATGATGTTTAATGTTCTAATGGCATATAAATACAAAAACAGAATTCAAATGTAGGCTTAGTCTACCTGTGATTGATATAAAGTCCAAAGGAACAAATAGGTGACTTGATTCATCTATTGATGCATATTGAATAGCAAGACTGTTTACAGCCTATTGGTAAAAAAAAAAAAAAAGTTGAAAAAGTCAAGAAAGAAAACAGCATCTAAGAATCTGTATTTATTACTGATGTTCATTTGGGAAACACAAAAACTTTAGACACTAATAAAAATCGATCTTGCTGCTGATTAGTGATGCTGATTTCCAGAGAATTGATTGGTCAATAGTCGGTGATTTCATACCTGTTGATTTTCAACTCCTTGAGCAGGCTAGGTTTGCAGAATAAGTTACTATGGGGGATGCACCCTAGTAAGAAATGATTGTTCTTTGTAAGTACAGAAAACCCCGGTAACCACAAAGTTACCTGGATAAGATATAATTCTGCTTTGTCGTACATGCCTCTGGTCCTGTGTTTGTAAAAGAAACCCAAATCATCACCCCTCCACCACCGTGTTTGACAGTTCATATGAGGTGTTTGTGCTGATATGCTTTGCTTTGATCTTCATTATGAGCAAAGATCTCCTGTTTGGTCTCATCTGTCCAAAGGACGTTGTTGCAGAAGTGATTGGTTCAGATGTAACTTTGCTAAGCTAACTTGTGTTACCAGGTTCTTCTGAGAGAAGAAGCTTTGTCCTGTCAAGCCAGACTTGTTCTGTCTTTTTGTAATCATATTGTCATAAACTTTAACATTTTCCATGCTAACTGAGACCTGCAGATATTTGGCTTTTTTGCAGTTTTTTGAGCATTGCATGGTCTGATTTTTGGGTGAATTTGCTGGGACGTCCACTCCTGGGAAGACTTTGGATTGTGTTAATGCACACCTTAATGCTCCAGATCAGCAAACTGCCAGAACTTCTCCTTTTATAGAGGTTCTCCCGCTTGCTGATGATCAGTTAATCAAGTGTATTTGATTATCAGCTCTTGGCTGCTACTTACCCTATCAGTTCCCGTGGAAGCAGTAATGGTGTGCCTAGCACTTTCACAGGACTGCATAGAGCACTGCACACCTGTACTTCACTAAAGCAAATCTTCTAAAACATTATTTATTTCCCTACATTTTGTGGCTCAAATGCAGTCCAAAATGCTTTCCAACTACATCTGCTTTGAGTGTTTTGTGATGTGTTCTACATCCCACATTCTGAAATTGCAGTGTCAAAGTTGTCCTCACTTAGCTTCCAGTTTAGGAAAATTATCTTTTTTTCTCTAAGTTTGACATTCATAAATAAACACCAATATTAAACTGAGCTGTCCTCTCACAGAGCCCCACTTGTTGGTTTTGAAGTGACTGTTGTTGCCTCTGTGCATTGATAATTCTCTGAAACAAGTTGGGTCCTTGAAAGCTGCATGAATGCCGTGAAAGTGGAAGCTAGGCAAATAGGATGATAGAGGACCTTGGTTGCTCTGCCTGAAGAAGACTGTTTACCACTTCCCACCATCACTGCTGTTCTCCATCTACACTGACTGTGCACAGACATTTCCATTTGCATCCGTGGCACCTCTGACCGCAGTGAATGCCTGCACAGCCATGTTGTGTTATCCAGTGTACTCGGAGAGTTGGAAGGATACAAAGCTGCCCTGTATCAGAGCACAGGAAATGTAATTGCACTTATTAAAATAATTCAGCTGCTATCTGACAGACTGATCTGTGGTTTCAGACAATATTTGGCAGAAACCTTTTTTTTTTCAGCTCTTTGTGGGCACCAGTAGCTCTTAGCAGCCTGTAAACTGACCATCGCTCTCTTTTTCATCATCAGTCCAGTGACCTCAAATTGCACATTACTGGAAAGTAGCCTGAGGTCCACAGGGTATTAGAATAATGGCTCCCAGCTCCACTTGTAGGGACCTTAACAGCTGCTGGATTTCACTGGATGTATTAGTCGAGTTCGTTTAACAGGCAGAAAGCCATTTTTGGCTGGTTGGAGAGAAATCCCCCTCCTGCAGGGAATGTTTGATTTATTTTTCTGCAAACTGGCATTTCTTAAACCAGAACCCAACATTAAAATATTCAGCCTACTCTACTACAGACAATATTTTGCATTTTTCTTTTCTATTACTAAAGTGCTAAATCTCTTCATTCAGTAAGTGGCAAACTCTTGTGTCAGTTGATTCAGCCAGATTCATTTTTGTTGAAAAACTGTTAATTTCTAGTTTATTCACAGGTCGACCTGCCAGTTGTGGTAATCTATGGTAAATGCCAGTTGGGTTCCACAGTGGTGGACGTCGGCCTTCAGACAACCCTCATGAACTCTGTTTCTGACATCAGTGGCCTGCTGGAGGTCATTTTGTAGTTCTCTGGCAGTACTGATCCAGTTTCTCTTTCCATAACCGAGTAAATACTGTTCCTGGTGATGGGTTAAGTACCTTCGGCCCTTTTCAGCTCTCCTGGAGTAACTACCTCTCCTGAAATCTCCTGCATGCTCTTGAGACTGTGCTGAGAGACACAGCAGACCTTCTGGCGATGGCACATATTGATATGCCATCCGGGTGGAGCCGAACTACCTAATAACACCAAAGCAGCTGAAACTGATTAACAAACCCCTCTGCTTAACTGACCAGATCAGTCCCAGAAGTTTGAAGTTTTAAAGGGACTGGATGTATTTTGCAAGCTCACAGATGCAGCTTATGCTCCATTAGTAGCACCAACCTCCATTAGATGAGTCCTACAGCTGCTGACGAGACTTGGACAAAATTTCTCTTATTTCAGGTCTTGCCACAGCATCCCATATTGGTTAACATCAGGGCAATGATGTTGAATCTTTGTCTTTTTCTTTTGACCGTTCAGTGGTTTGCTTCAGGTCATTTTTGTCATATCTGCATCTGCCAACCTCTCCTCACATCGCACTTTCCTCTAAAAGTTCTTGCTTTTTCATTGTTCCCTCAACTAAGCTTCAAACATAGTGTGCCATATTCAGCTTCTAACTCACCTTGCCTGCAGAACATCCCAGAAGTTTGGTGGAACATTCATGTCCTTCCATTAACATCATTTCTATTCAGAATTTTATTTTTCCCCCTAATAATGGGATTTTTAACAAGTTGTAGAGATTTTTGCAGGTGCTTAGCTGTTACTTCGGGTTCTTTATCACCTCGTTCAGGATTACACGCTGTTCTCTTGGTGCGAGCTTTGCAGGACACCCACTCCTAGGGAGAGGAGTAACACTCCTGAATTTCCATTGTGGACACGTTGCCTTATTGTGGACTGATGAACAATTTAGGCTTTAGAAATTCTTGTGTAGTGTGTTCATTCTCTGTAATGCATTTTCAGGTCCTGTGAAAGTTTGTGTGCTCAAGGCCTGACTCATCTTTGTGGAGAAGCGTAATCACCAGACTTTCTATGGTTTCATTTATGGCTGAAGGGCACTACTTTATGTGTTCCACATAGACAATAAAAGACTGCACACTGATGATAGCAGATTTTGAGGGATCGTGGCTGAAAATTTGTAAAATTAAGCCACCATCGTAGCAGTTTAGCCTTCTGCGAGAAAATGTTGTATCCTACAAGCCTGACTTTAGATTTTGGTTTCCAGTCTTAATGAGGGAGCCCACAAGGTTTCCCTGAACTGATTTCGAACTCGACTCAGGTTTCATCATCGCTTCTGTGTCTGATTTAAAGGTGTCGCCTCACTTTTCAGGAATGACTTTAGGTATTACCTTACCTGGATTATCGACTTCCGACTCTTCCATCCCATATGTTGCGTAACTGCCCGCTCTAATGCATCTTACACAAGATGAATCAGTGTGATTACCCCGCAGTAACACAATGCAGGCACCGTCTGTGAATATCAGTAAGCAAGGCTCTGTTGTCAAAGCCCGCCACCTCCTCCATGAACGTACTTACTCCGTCAAAATTGCCCCGCATTTTTATAATCGCCAAGAACAACCAGCTGAGGTCGTGGCCTAGAATTTATTTATTTTTTCTTCTAGATGAGAGATAGGAGGCTCGCTTTGCATCTGCATCTGCAGCATCAGCCTCTGGTTTCATACAGAGAGCAGCCCACATTTCGCATTAGTCAGCCAGTTTGAGTTGGATATCTGCACATGGTGGTGTTGTGTGACTGCAGACTGTCACACACAGCTCGTTCTGTCATCCAAGAGCAGCGAAACGGGGAGCTCTGTGGCTCTGGGAGGAACTTAAAATTCAGACATTATTGAGTCAGTGTGCTGACTTGATTGTGCAGTCTTTGACACTGGGTCAGGAACAGTTTGCAGGCATACAGTCATTTTCATTGTGCGTAATATATTGAGATAAGGTTCAATAAAGGGTCCAATTTCGATGACTCTTTCTCTCATCACTTAGTGCTGCTCCCAAATGGCTGTTTAGTTAAGTTGCACTTTCGCTAATGATTATTGTCACTCCTCAGTTAATTATGCAGCTTATAAAATACTAAACTAATTCCACTTGCTAGATTGGAGTAGGTCAATTCTCAAATCTGAAACATGGAGCTTGAAAATATTCATCACTTTTGCTTTAATAGTTTTTTACTTGGCAAACTTAGTTTTTGTCTGATCAGTTTAATTCTTGCATAACTGCATCCATGTGTATGCATGTGCACACGCAGTGTGTGGGCAGCAGCATTGCCATATGCATGCTTCTAGCAGAGATCACACGTATTATTTCCTGTGAATGATGAACTAATAGAATTAATTGAGTCAGAGCTTGCAGCACAGTTTGTCATGCTTCATGCATTGACATTGTAAGTTGTCATTCACAGGAAGTGATGTTGCTGCCTGTCAGTCTAGTGAGCAAGGGGGACCGAAACCGTGTTATACACCCTTAACCATGCTCTCTCAGTGAGTTCATAGGCTTCCTGTGGTTTTCTTCATTGTGTTTCCTTTGCTGCAGAAAGCAGAACACATGCTCTGAAAAACCACGCTCGAGAGTTGCTTGTCAGGCGGCGCGTGCTGATGGCGGAGGAATTTTGCACTTCGAATGTCCGTACAGCTGTGGAAATTGGTGGCGTGTGCTGAATAAGAATGACGCCCATTGCCTTAATGGCAGCAGCAGCTGTGGTGGGAAGATAGTGCTGTAACAGGCCAGCAAGTAGTGCACCAACTCATTCACCTGCACAAGCCCTTGAATTTGCATATGGTCCCACATCATATGTCAGAATGAGGTCAAGTCAGAAGGGCGCACGCTTCCAGCCTTCACCGTTCTGTTTGCGGTGAGTGCACTCCACCTCATCACACCTGGAGCATGGCTTTGCAACAAAGTAGTGTGCGTTTGCCCACACAGGCCTCTGTTTGTGTACCACGATACTGACTGACCCTCCCCCCTCTGTAAGAGGGAGGGATGGGGGATTAGCGTGGATTTGATGGCCATGGTGGGACTTACTGCAGCCAGTGGCGCTGAGTTTACAGCCTGTTGGGAGGTGGTGATTACACTATGAAAACATAATGGAGCCTTTGATGTTAGTCGCACTGGGTTTAGGAACACTGTAGATCTTCACTTTCTGTATATCCACACATAGACTTTAATTTTGATCCAGTAATGTAATAAACGAAGGGCATTTTCCTTCTTTTCCAATGAGCTGCCATTAATATCACGTACTTCCCAATTAGTAGTGTGAATCTATTGAAACAAGTTTCCAGTTTTGACAATAGTTAAAAAAACTTGTCAGTACTGTCACCTAATAAAACTGAAAAAAAATATGCTTCAGCGGGAAATCTAAACCACTTCAGCGTGCTGTGTCCACATAACCCGATGTGCAGTTACTTTTCTTGAGAGGTGCACATCAGGTTATGGCGTTGGGTTGAAGGGAGTTTAACCTACTGCCTATACTCATCATCTATGCACGAGAGAAACATTTATTTCCTGGGGTGACGCGTCGCCAGCTGTAGCAGCTCTTCCTCGGTAGCCTGGTTGTAATAAATGATGTGGATATTTTTCTTTCTGTGAAGCATTTTTTTGTTTCCATCTTTAGCTGGAACTGTTTTCTTGCATATTTTGAAACATACTATGCTTTGTTGGAGCAGCTGTGACAACAATTTAGTACTTGAAGAACTAAACTGTTGTCAGGCGGACATGGACTCTCCGTCTCAGACATGCCTGGGCTTGTTTCGTTATAGCCTGCATGTAGATGGATTTTGTTGCTAAACTTGGTATTGTTGCAGACAACATAGATGAAACTTTATTAATCCCTCGGGTGGGTTCCTCCGGGAAATTCAGTAACATGATGTGGCACAGCCCTACTGGCCGTGGTACTTTAGTAGTAGTCATTTATCATTCAGATGCCTCTCCAGGAAGGAGCTCATCCTGCAGGTTGCACAGACTCCAGTTCCTTTATCTTGAATTGCAGCTGGTGTCTGTGGTCTTTACTGTGCTCTGGATCTGCTGCCAGAATCTTCCGGTGGAGACCCGTTCTCACCAACCGAGAACCGACCAATACTCTAACATTACAATAAGAACAACATGTAAAAGCACGTAGAAACCGGAAAAGTGGATAATATAGATATACTTGCAAGAGGAAGCCCTAATGTCTGCTCCTTCAGATGTAAAAGGAACATACAGGAAGTAACCTAAATATTTCAAACTATTTTGGGCTTAAATGTGATGGTTGATTTTGCAACTTGAGTAAAAGAAACTCGGTAATTTTGTCATAAGGAGTCTTCTTATAATAATTACATGATATATTATAGCACCACCTTTTTGAATAATAATTCCTCTGTGTTATCCTTTAATCCTAATGAAAGACATTAGAGTTGTAAGACTGTGTGCTAATCAATAATCTGCCTTTTAGATCATAATAAGCCCAGCTCACGTGACCCAGTAAATCTTTAAGAGCTTGACATCGAACCATCCTGAAGGTGTGCAATAAAAACAAGGAAAAAAGTCACCACGCTTCCTGCTCAGCAAGCTTTATTATCTATGTGGTATCATGGCAACAGATACAGATTGCTTGAGCAAATATTCCCCTAATTTGGTATTTGTTTTTAAAGGCGCTCACGTATGGAAGCAGATGGCAGAGGAAGACACGCTATCTGCCATCCTAAATGGGTGTTTTTCGAGGTTTTAAAAGTGTTTGCTGTGCTTTTGGCTGCGCGCAAGCGTCAACCGTACGCCAGCACAGAAGGCTGCTGGCCATAGTCGGGGACTTGGCCAGTTCTCAGTAAATATTCCCAATATGCCGTTTGTGTACTCTGGCCTGTGTGCCTCTGAGTGCCCCCTATCTACTCACTGATGATGTGTCAATATTGTCTGAGCGCATATAAAGCAGGACTCTTTCTCTTTTTCTGTCTTGCTTTCTTCCAGCGGTGCGTTTTCTGAAGTGGTGATGGCGCGGGAGAAGGCCACGGGGAAGATGGTTGCAATCAAGTGTATCCCGAAAAAAGCGCTCAAGGGGAAGGAGACGAGCATTGAAAACGAAATTGCCGTCCTAAGGAAGTAGGTACCTCACATAGGCTGCATGTAAAAGTGCCAGAAGTGACCCTATTTGGATGATGCGGTGCCCTAGTTATCAGCTAATGCTTCCAAGCTCGTGAGAAGACTGCACATTGCACAGATACAGAGACTTGCTAATCTGGAAAAGAACCTGACTCATAAAGTAGAATTTCATGCACCAGAACTGGAGCACAGACCTCAGGACAGTGCAATCACTGAGACTGTATAAAAAAGACAGCAGACTTGGGTTCAGGGTTGGGAGCAGAGCGTATACAGAGGGCGAACAGCTAGCTATGACAGGGGGGGACATTTGACTCAAGACACTTTGCTATTCCACAAAGCTGAAAAATGCACTTCCATTCAGACATGCTAAACATAATTACAACCATACACGCTCAGTGGACTCATAAAGAAATGTAGCAGTCATAAAAGTGCAAAAATATCTTCTAGATTGCAGAGGCAAAGCAGGGGGCGAACAGGAGAAAGATGTTGTTTAGGTGCAGAAGTGAATTAATGAGCTCACCACACACTAGAACAGCTGACTGTGAGCGCACAACGTCCTCAACACATTTAATTTGTTTTGCAATTTTCAGCGGTTTAAAAGTAGCTGTAGAAGCTGGAGCTGCACAGGCCCATCAGCTCCGTCATGCTTGTTACCATGATTGCTGCACATTGCTACTGTTAACCAAATAATTAAATTAAACTTGCACTGCAGTAACTTATCAGGCGATGGATGTTTAAGTTTTTCATTATTACCGAACTGCATTGCTTAGTGTAAGCATAATAATAGAATTCAGCTGAATGAACAGTAGGGGCTACCAAACCAGGTCTTCACGGCCCTCTACGAACTTGCTCTGTCCCCATAAAAATCTCAGCTAGAGCCGCCTCGCGCTAATGCCATCAAGTTTCAAAACACCAAGATGGTGTTCATAAAATGTTAAGCAGTCACCAGTGGGTAATTTAATTATGACTGTGGTCATCTTTTATATACAGTCTATGCTTACAATCCACACACAAAAAAAATATTTGACAGATGGTGCCCTTAATAAACAAAAACCCTTTTATCTCAAGCTAACATTGCTGAACTCCAAGTCAGTGAAGCCTGGCAGAATCTCTGTTAAATTGTTTTTACTGTGCCATGTTTATCTCTGATTTAAAGTTTGGTATTTTAACTTCACTGAATGATGAAGCGAGACTCAAGTGGCCTTTCGAGGAACTTTGTTGACCCAGCTGCAGGGTTGTTTAGCAAGGTTCGTGTCATCCTCTGGGGAAACTTGTTTCTCTTTCTCTGCAACCCTGAGCTGGTTTATTTAGTCTCAGTTTATTTAACAGTCATTGTCGGGCTTAAGTGACTTCCTCACCTAATCCCATCTATCGATTTATTTTGCGTGTACACACATAGACACACACCCACACACCTACAGGGTATGATAGGATTGCTCTGACACCAGGTGACACTCCATCCTCCTCCAGGGCCTGATGGGTAATTGCTGCAAGAAGCTCAGTTATCACTCACTCTTGAAGTGAGTGCCTGGTTACAGTTGCTATCCTTTGACTTCCTCTCTTTTTCCCCCCCCTCCCTGTCATGGTTACGCATCCATTTTCCTTCTCGTCCTCTTACCCTTTACTCGTCTGTGTTAGTCTAACAGGCCTCAAACCGAAACCTCATTTTCATTCTGGGCTTTGAAAAGGAGAGAAGTTGTGAAGATTGTTTGGTCCTTTGAGACTCTCCCCGCCTCCTCTTTTTCCACCCCCACACTGGCCCTTCTGAAGATGCTCTGTCATCTGTGTATCACCTTGCCTTTGCACACTTTTTTTTCCCCCTATCTTGGTTACCTGGACACAGGCTCTCCCAGCATCTGTGTTATTTTCTTCAGGTGCTCCTGCTAACAGGGGTTGCCGTTCATGACTCATCGCTCCGTGTCATCTAAGAATCCCCACACTCGCTGCCATTTACAAAAGGTTTTTTTTAATTTCCCCCACCCTGTATGAACAATACATTACACTAGGTTCATTTTTCGTAACTGTGGACGTGCACACATTCTATAATGGAAAGCAAAAAAGGCTTTCAGTCGACAGGGCATCATTTTAACCAAAGAAAAGTCTAATTAGACCTCATTTGTAGCCTGTGCTGAAATGAACAGAAGCTGACAGCAAGAAAAGTGAATTTTCTTTTCTCCTTCTGCAGGATAAAGCATGAGAATATAGTGGCTCTGGAGGACATCTATGAGAGCTCAAACCACCTGTACCTCATAATGCAGCTGTAAGTACATCAAGCCACCACTGGTCAGCTCTTTGCTTCCCATTTGGCTTGTCATTTTGATAATGTGATTTTTTGTTGCTTTGTTTTTTTTGCTTGAGTAAGTGTCTTTAATATCCTTGAGACATCTTTGCTGAAGTAAATGCAGCAATGCTTTAAAGAGACAGGAGTCCATTTCTGTAAGAGTAGTGCAATTTAAAAAAACAACAACAACTAACGAGTATGTTTCCATGCAGTACTTTAGGTCACATTTGTGTTTCTTGCAGAGATAATAATCAGTATATTGTTGACATTCCCTTATATGTTCAGTAAACATGAAGCTGAGCCCACGAGTTATCTTGGCTTGGCATAAAGACTGGAAACACTTGGGAACAGCTAGCTTGGCTTAACTTTAGAGGCAAAAAAAAGCATGAGCTTTTACAAAGATTTTACAAGGAGCTACATGCTTATAATGGACACTACTGAATTTTATTTTTAAGAAAGAAACAAATATCACAGATAATGTGATAGATGTGCATAGATCCACAGGCTATATATAAAAGATGGACGTAACCACAGTGACAGCTGATCTGCTGGTCAGTGAAGTGCCTTTTTCAGACCTTGTGCTGAGGATCGACCTTGTTGCCATATTAGTGTTTTTGAAATCGGATGGTGGCTATAGACTGTATATAAAAGATGGACATAGTCACTGTTTTGTAACATCAGCATTGCCATATGGGATACTTGCGGGCTATTGATTTATTTATTTTGGAGCTAAACGATACGATATTTGAATGAGAGTGCAGCGGTATCATGTAAGGCAGGGGTCTCCAACTCCAGGCCTCAAGGACCAGTGTGCTGCAGGCTTTAGATATCAACCTGGGTCAGCACACCTGACTCAAATGATTATTGCATTAACAGGCCTCTGGAGAACTTCAGGACATGTTGAGGAGGTAATTTAGCCATTTAAATCAGCTGTGTTGGATTAAGGACACCTCTAAAACCTGCAGGACACCTGCTCTTGAGGCCTGGAGTTGGACACCCCTGAAGTAAGGGAAGCAGGTTTGGTGGGTGCATCTCACAGCAGGAGATACTTGCTAACAAATGCTAAGTAGTGGACTGATAAGCTATTACTGTTTTATTCACCAAAACTGGGCCCACTGACTTGACTTTTGGATCCAGCCTCAAGTGAAGTTTCGGGCATTTTAGCAGTAGCTTCTGAGGGTATAACAAACAAGGGATAACTCATGTTTACATTGTAGCACAGCCTGCTATATTGTCCTCCTTGTCTCTAACAGGGACAAGGAGTAACAGGGACAAGTAATTTTCAGAATGAACATGTGAAACTTGCTACTGAGATGCCAGACTCACCAGGAAAAGGTTTACTGGGGCTGTAGATCAAATGAACAGTAGGCTTATTTTCTCATAGACATTTATGCAGACTTCTAACCAAAGAAGTTGCTAACTGCTAGCCTCCTCAAAAAAATAGCAGGTTTAAGGCACTTCTGCCATCACTTCTCAGACCTTTAAGCTGCACTTTTTTTTCCATTTTTCCACGTTGTTGTCATGAATGAATTACTTAATAAGATTTTTCGTGTTTATTGTCGGGTATGGCTGTTTCCACGGTTGTTTAAGCTCACTGTGCAGCTAAGAATCACTTTTAGGGGACAGATGGGAGGATGGTATCAGTCTTCTTATCCGATTGTCTACAAGAAAGATGATGAATTTATCCTTATAGCAACAATGAGGAGCACATGCATAGCTGTCTGTGGAGTGAAGTTGTGGGATAAAAGGCACTCTGCAGAAATTCTTCTTTGCCATTATGCCGTTTTCCTGCAAACTGCACGTCTTCATGATTTCTGACACCTTTTTCCCTCCCCGGATAATTTCACAGCATTTGTGAGTGATGCACCAGCAATTTAGCCATCCATTACCCGGCCTCTTTGTATCTCTCAAAGGTGCTTAGTGTTTCCGAAGTCTCACTTACGTAAATCTTATTGGTAGCACTATATGAAAGCGCATATTCTTAACTTAATATGAGTCAGTGTTTTTGGTGGGAGTTTTGCCTTTTGTAGCTGCAGTTTAAAGTCATTGAAAATAGCTGGTTCATCAGTTTCAAACAATAATAAACGACTGCTGCATAATGAGTCATCATAGATGGAATTAAAAAAGAAGGTATTTTAGAGCTTTAGCAATATTTCATAGCCGCAAAGTAGATCATTTCATACAGATGAAGCAAACAAGAAGATGCCTATTTTTAGCTTCCTTTCCTTCCTTCTTACAGGTTGTTGTGTTTTATAAGTTGTTTATTTTAATCAAATAAAAAAACTATTACATTGGGAAGTGACTAAAAGCTAAACAAATTTAAACTGCAGGCATAAATTGGATTATACAAGAAGTGACTAAACTATAGAAATGCATGCAAGGAGCTTCAGTAGAGATTTAGAGGAAATCCCTGAGGGTGAACTTCAACAGGAAGGCTGTTTGAGCGATCCGGAGTGTTGGTTTGGAGATTTTCGTGCAGGTACAAATAAGTAAAGAAGCCCACACTTTTCCTGTGCAAGGGCCCTTTCATTCACTGCTGCATGTAAGGCGTGCAGCAGCTTCAAGGGGAAAATGCAAGCAGGCAAGAATTTGTGGTGTTAAAATGAAATATCAAATTAGAAAGAGCAAACAGTGATACATAAAATGAAAAACAGTAATGCGTTTAATCTTTCTTTGCCTTACGCCTGCTTTTTGTAAAGCACTGCAAATACAGTTTTATGTAACCTTTCCCTCTGCTGTTGTGTGCGTGGACTGACAGGGTGTCTGGAGGCGAGCTGTTTGACCGCATTGTAGAAAAGGGCTTCTACACAGAGATGGATGCCAGTCGGCTTATTCGGCAAGTTTTGGACGCAGTCAACTATTTGCACTCCATGGGCATAGTACACAGAGATCTAAAGGTACTGCGGTATTTGATATTCATAGTCAAACTTCTTTTTTTGTTGGTGTTGATGAGCTGACTGCACTTTTAGTGCTTAACCAGGAAACCTCTTCAGTCACCCTGTAAGGAGGAAATCCCCGCTGTTCAACCTGTGCGAGTGCCATTATACTCAGTACTCATGACCCGCAAAGGTTAAATGTCAGGGATTTTCCTTTTCTGAAAAACCGTCAGAGCTTCCTGGATGTCACATTTTGCCTGACATCTTAATGTCTTGGTGACTAACATCAGTCTAATCGGAAGAATCTGATTATCATCTGGTGGCTGCCTTCCACCAACCACTCAAGTTAACGTTTACAGCCATGTGTGTCCAGACTTGACCTTTTAGATGTAAAATGTTGCGGCTTTATGATTTAATCCAATTAGAGACTGTGTAAAAAGTTGTTAAAAATAGCTTAAGTAATGTCTTTCGTAGCAAAATGTAGACAAAGAACTGCCACAACTGCTGCCAGCGCACACATGACATGACTTCTAACTAAACGCAGACAGACATGCAAATGCATAGGTTTCAGCTTTTGTCTTCTTTTATGCTTTCAGCCTGAGAACTTGCTGTATTTCAGTCCTCACGACGATTCAAAGATCATGATCAGTGACTTTGGCCTGTCAAAGATGGAGGGAACAGGTGGCGTGATGGCCACCGCCTGTGGGACGCCAGGATACGTCGGTGAGGATGCCCTCTGACGCCCTGGCTTTGCTGAAAACTTACTCAGAGACAATTAGATGGTCTCGCTGGCTGAACGTGACCTAATTTAATCTGCCAGTAGCTGCAGGTTAACCTTAGCCATCTGCTTCAGGCACTCCACCAAATATTCACATTGTCCTCCAGCCTCTGTGGCGTCGTGCATGCAGAAAACTGCTAGCATTGCTTTACTGCATAAATATATATGATGTTTTTAAAAAAGAACATTTTGTTGTTGCAGCTCCTGAAGTTTTAGCACAGAAACCTTACAGTAAAGCTGTGGACTGCTGGTCTATTGGGGTCATCGCTTATATTCTGTGAGTAATCATTTTAAAATTCTGCCTTAGTTCTCATACAGGGAGCATGCTTTTCCTTTGTTTCTGTCCTATTATACAGACGGTCAAACTTCCAAATAAAGAGGTAAAAGTATGAGAAAGTGAATCAGCTTGTGATTCACAGCTTTGTTGTTTTTCTACTTCCTACTTTTTTAAATTTATTTATTTATCATTTTTATGTAGGGAAATCTGCAACAGTCATGGGATACCCAGCAAGTAGACAGAGCCTATTTATGGACCACAACACCAAAACCAGCTGCATCTCCCCTAAAGTGTGCTCATGGGGATTCCTTGACAATTAGGAGTGAATGGGACGAAATGGCTAAAAATGATTATTTACTGCCAGCATAAAATCTGTAGGGATTTTTGCAAACAAAGCCCCTCTAGTGAAGTTCCTAAATTAAAAAGAAGAAGAAGCTTTGAGCTGTAAATAAGCATAATAGGCCCCCATTTAAACAGAAACTCTTTATTCAGATCAGAAACTGAGCGGAAAACCTCAGTGAGATTAAAAACCTCTTTGCTCAAAGTGTCCTGATTAAGAAAGGGAGATATATTAGTGAGCAAACACAATGAAATAGATAATAAGATTGAAAATGAAAGATAAATGGCAGTCTCTCTAGTCATGCAGTCAGCTGATCTATTAGGATGCACTGTGCGCAGTAATGCTATGAGCTAAATGCTAGGAAGCCGGTATTTTTGAGCAGATCAAGAATTGGACAAAGATGAAAAGCGGTTAAGTGATTCAACTAAGTTATTAGGAATCACCTCTGTACTGCCCGGATCTCTGAAGTGGTTGCAGGCTGACTATTGGTGCCATTTCTTGACCTTGTGTATATAAAATTATAAAATAAGTGCAATTGGGGACAATTAGGATTTCATATCTTAAGAAAAGTAATAAAGTGCAGTATATAAAAGCAGTCTAAACAGCTGCTCTTCCTATAATTCAAAGCCTGGAAGGCTTTCAGTAGAAAGTGTTACACAAAGCCGCCAACCTAATTATGCAAAGTGGTGTCGATCCCTGGTGTAATGATCTTTTCCTTAAGTGCAGCGAATTTTAAGGTCATTAAGTGTTTCTGATGTTAACAAAAGACACTTCTGCCTGATGTTTGCTGTAGAAAAAAGTTTAGTAATAATAATAATAATAATGCAAAAATTCCCAATCATGTTGCACATGTGTAATTTGAATGCCCGCACCGTCTGTGCCTCTGACTGTTCTCTCTCTGTATTCATGTGCTCGCCATAATCCCTCGGAGGCGCCTCTTGTTGCGTGCTATGCGAAAAATCAAACTGCTTGTAAATGAGATTGGACCACAGCAAATCCTTTTAGATTTGGGTTAAAGTTTGATGATGGCTTTCACACTGGCCGTCGTTGTGTAATCGCACCCTCTTCATCTTTTCAGGCTTTGTGGTTATCCTCCTTTCTACGATGAGAACGATTCGAAGCTGTTTGAGCAGATCCTCAAGGCAGACTATGAGTTTGACGCGCCGTATTGGGACGACATATCTGACTCTGGTGAGTTTTAGCTGTCAGTCTTTGTGTTGGAGGGAAATATGGTAACATTTCTATTTCATGAATTCTGTACTTTACTTGGAAATTTTATGTAGAAGAAATAACTAGACCATGGTTAGCCAAATCCAAAAATGTAAATTGTGTCACTAAATAGAAGAAATGATAGCATCACCTCAGTTTCCTGTTCTTAGCTGACTGCTGTGGTCTACTGCTGCTGTAGCTCATCTGCTACAAGATGCTCAGTTCAGAGATGCTCTTGTGCGCACCTTGGTTGTAACAACGGGTCATTTCAGTTGCTGTTTCCTTCCCTCAAAGCACAGTACAGTGAGTTCACTGTACTCAAACGGTCTTCACAGTCACTGTATATATGTGCAGCAGAGGACGTTTGGGGTGCAGTGGAATAGATTCACATCATAGATGTACAGCTGACCAATCTGGAGCAGCTGTGTGATGCTATCATGTCAATATGAATCAAAATCTCTGAGAGATGTCTCCAGCACCTTGATGAATCTGTGCTGCAAAGACTTAAAGCAATTCTGAAGGCAAAAGGGCGTCCAACCAGATACCTAAGAAAGTGGCCACTAAGTGTATATATCAAAATTGGCCACCTTTAGGTTCTGTGTGTGTTTTGAAGTCCAGAGTTTTCAGTTTTGATATTTTTGTCTGTTGAAACTGGGTGTAATGATAATTTGAAAGGTGTGTTGAGCTTGTTAGCTAATGTTAGCACAAGCTGGCTAGTTTCCTTGCCAAGGTGTATTTGTGAAATCAGCTGGGATGCTAGCGACAGCCTTAGAACAAAAAGGAATCTACTCTAAGAACTGTACTTTCATGGGCCCATTCCCGAACTGAAATCTCTCAAAATCTTCTGCCATCTGTCCAAACCTATAATACCAGCTCTGATCATCATGTGAGACTATGAAGGATCTCCATCTTTGTGTTTTCATTGATTCACTTTAATCTACAGACACTTTGCTTTGTACATGTACATTGTAAATTTGTAGAAGCTTTACTTCCTCTATAGAGAAGACGTATAAAACAAATTAAAAGCTTTTTGTCATTAAGTGACTTCTTGCAGCCACCTTGCAGTAACTTCACAGCTCTCCAGGGGGCCACGGCACATAATTTTGGAAATGCTTCCCTTGCATACCTTATTGCATCTTATCTCTGAACAAGCAATATGTGGATCTGACAGAGACACCCACATTGCTGCACACTCGTATGGTCGCAGCATGTTAGCCACGGGGTAGCCATCTGGGTAGCCAGATAATAAAGAATACCCTGCTTGTTATTGTTTACTTTATTTTACTCTAAATGGGACATAAATGATCAGTCTCTATGGACGGCATGAAAGTAGGGATTGAGACAAGAGACTCATTAGGAAAGCGTTTAATGAGGGCTTAAATCATGAGGAAAAAAAAGGAGGCTGCTGAGCAAAGGGCAGAAATAACTAAGAAACCTAAAGACACTGCATGTTCATGCCGGCCCGGCTTAAAGCATACTTTGCATCATCATCTCTTTTGACTCTAATGTGGGTCATTATTTACTAAATGAACATCACGTTGAGTTCAGTAAGACTTAAAACTACTGAATGAGACCATAGACTGATGAGGGTAGTGTTTACTGAGGTCATAAACCAAGTGAGACAGAAGTTCATTTTTCCTATAGACCTCCATATATTTAGACTTCTTTTCACTGCCACCTGCTGGGCATTAGAAAGAATGCAGGCTTGGGACCAATTCGCTATTAATACTCTAATGGTTGTCGACTAATAATAATACTTAATTGGAGACTTCAACTCTGAATTTATTGTGCAGTTTTGGTTTCTCTTTATCTATTTAATTACATGCATTTTGTCTAGAATTGTATTAATATCATATAAATTCACTTATCCAGTTCAGGGTCGCAGGAGGAGTGGGAGCCTGTTACTGAATGATATAGTTTTTTTTCTCATCTGGATGAACTTTTGACTTTTTGTTTTTTAATTCCCTCCTCAGCCAAAGACTTCATCAGCTGCCTAATGGAGAAGGATCCAGAGAAGAGATTTACTTGCGATCAGGCCCTTCAGCACCCCTGGTGAGAAACTGACCGTCGCCACACTGCGTCCCATCCAGACAATCACAGGGAACCACACATCTCGGTGCGATTACACAGCAGTGTTACGCAGATTGCCGGGCTTACGCATTTATCACGGAGTGCTCGTCCTCCCACTGTCATCTGTCACCATGGCTTCGAGCCGCGAGTCCACCTCTGCTCTGCATCGCCGGCCCTCGGAGAGAAATCTGCTGAATAAATGGCTGCCAATTAGTGGCTGGTGTCGTGAAGGATCCTCGAAGAATGTGGACTCTGATGAACAATTGGGATGTCTTCCCAGGCCTGCATCAGAGCTTAACGAGAAAAATGGCGTGGGCTGCTGTCTCCAGCTGAGGTGGCCAATAAGTCCTTTAGCCAGCGATGCATATTTTCGAGGTTTCGGGCAGGTGGTCCCTCTGATATAAATATGTGGCTTGTGACACCGGTAACAGGTGTCGTAACTGAGAGAAATGACTTTCATTGACGATATTTCGTGCCGAGATATTGTGATGAATGAGGCAGAACGTGATACGGTGTGCGAGCACCTGCTGAAACATCGCCCCATCAATCAAAGACGTTTTCGCTGAATGGGGAAAAAAATCACGGCAGCAAATTGGAAAACAGCATGAGGATTTTACACATACAAATATAAGTCCTCTGGGTAATGCTGTTTTGTCTTTTATATTTGATCTGTTTTTTTGTTTTGTTTTCAGGATTGCTGGAGACACTGCTCTGTGTAAGAACATACACGAGTCAGTGAGTCGACAGATGAGGAAAAACTTTGCCAAAAGCAAATGGAGGGTGAGACTTCGTTTTTCTCAGTTGTTCAATATCACAAAAGAAAAAAACACTATATTCTAATATTTTCTCTGTCTTGGTTACTCTTGTCTGTTTACAACATCTCTTCACAGCAAGCCTTTAACGCCACCGCTGTGATCCGCCACATGAGACGCCTGCAGCTGGGCTCCAGCTTTGGCAGCAGCATCTCCAGCTCCAGCTCCGTGTCCAGCTCTCAGAGCCGAGGTCCAGCCAAGAGCCAGTCTGTGGACTGCGCCCCGCTCTCCCTGAAGGACTGTGAGTGACATTTCACACACGACCACGTCTCAGTTTTAGCGCCACGCTCAGCGCAGCCTTTTCACTCTCCTTCCCACTTCATTAAGCTAAATGACAACTGTTTAACAAGCTCTCGAGCTGTGAGTTTTTTCAAATTAAACAGTCTAAATGGAGTTTAACATGTGAAATGTGGTCCTAATTTAATTTTTTGTTGAATTTAGTTTGATGTCAGCGCTTACAACACTGTGCAAAAGTCTTGAGCCACCACCCCCCTATTTCTTTCTATTTTCCTAACAAGGAGTGATTTTGAAAGTGGTCGTGAGCATTAGCTCTCCAGGCTTTCTGAAAGCCTTTCAGAGTTTTTATTTGGACATTGGCTGCTCTTTACTCAGTCTGAAAGGCACGTTCTTAAGAAACTGAAAAAAAAATCCACCAAAGCTTCGGTTGATCAGCCCAGTGCTCGCTGAAGCATCAGAAATGGTCTCAGTAGAAGAGTGACTGTTAAGAAACCATATCTAAGGGAGGGAAACGGACAGAAAAGGCTGATGTATTCCACATTATACAAGTACTGGACTGAAAATCAGTGGCAACAGGTCAGATTAATCCAAATTTAAAATTTTTGGTTCAAATGGTCATCAGTAATTAGAGGTACAACAGTATGGTTCCTCCAAATTCTTCAACTTCACCTCAAATCACCAGCTAGTTATTTGAAACTTAGACACAACTGGGTGTTCCAACAGGACAATGAGCCTAAACACGCATCAAAACTAGTGTAGTAATGCATAAAGACAGCTAATGTTTACCTTCTAGAATGGCTTTCCTGAATCCTCGACCTCAATCATATTGAAAATTTGTGGACTAAGGAAACCAACCCATTTAAATGATCTAAATTGTGCAAAGAAGAGTGGTTCAGCGTCCAGCCAGCTTGTACCACAAGCTGGCTGATGGCTACCAAAAGTAGAAAATTATAGAGAAATCCAGATTGTCTTAAGACTTTTGCATGTTATTATAAAAATGATCCACTTTTACAAAAACACATCTTTGACAAAGGGGAAAAAAATCAATGCGGCTTCTCAAATGTGAGGATTTTATTTTTTTTTTAAATTAAAAGCTAATAAAAATAACCAGCAGGAACGCTGTCAGTTGAATCACTCTGCTGTAATGCACAACATGAAAGTGTTATCAATGGTTTTACCATTTATGTGATCCAGGATCAAATAAAGGCTCAAGTAGCCATAAAAAGGCAGAAGCTGAATAAAATGATGGGTTCTTATTGGCGTACAGAGAGGCTCACAAACACTGTTTCTCTGAAGCATCTGTAGATCTGTTTTTCAAGGGCTGTTTACGCAAAAATCAGCTGCACTGTGGGTTGTGATTAACATGTATAGATGACTAAATAATCCAGTATTTACAATATTTTAGTATTTATTCGTTTAACTTACAACTACAGGGTTCAATTGTTACAGGAGATCTAGCAAGCAGTTGTGGTCGTGCTCATTATTATTTGTTGGCAACTTTCTTTATCTTAGAGTTAATGGCATGTGATTCATTGCTGAAGGAAATCTTTTTCTCCCACAGGTCACCCTATAGATCCTCTGCCATGTGCTGCTAAAGCGTACCATCAGGACTCAGATCCCCCCTCTCCCACTCGAGAGGAGCCACCAGCGTCGGCCGAGCCACCCAGGCCACGACCCTCCACTGTTACCGTCATCCACACGGGGACTAAATGACGCCAGGTTCCGCGGGAGGTGAGCTGGGAGACCACGGAGCTTTGAGACTTGGGTGGGTAAAGAAGAAAAAAAAAAAACCCATCCCAGGCCTCGTGATTCAGTGTCGTTACCCAGTTTGCCCGTCCCGCCACCTCCCATCAGTTTCTGCCAAAACGAAAAACAAGAAACGGGAGGAATTTAAGGAGCGCTGGCTCAGCTCCATTTGGATCAGCACAGCTTCCCCCTCTGCTTCCCTTCACATTGTCATTTAGACCTGGAAGCACAGAGGTGGGGTGAAGGGAGCCTCTCGACCGAAGGTGTTACTGTGTGGAGGCCGTGCTCAGCCTGGATCAGGGCTGCCTGGCAGATAAAAGAGTGTCTGGTCTCGAAGTGCCACACTAAAGGAAACTCTTTATTGAAGCTGCTGTCTTTTCTGTTGTTTTGGGACGGGACCTTCCACTGTATGCCTTGTGTCGATGTCCTGCCTGGAGCTGCTGAGTGGAGTTGTGTTATGCAAGTGAAATATAAGCTTCAAGCTGTGGTTACTAATTGTGACATCATCTGCACTCTGAACTTTCTCGTTTTTTTTCTGGCTCACGGCATCGTAAACTCCTGACGGTAGTGATGTTGTTCCTTTTTAGCTTTTCAGTGAGTGGACGTGAAGCAGGACGGTGTGTTTTCAATCATGGCGGAAATCGCTGAGGGGACTACTGCGTTGCACTAATGTATTGGAATATTTATTTTCTTATAATACGTTATGAATTTTTGTAAGAATACCAGTCGCAGAATCATGTAAATGTGTTATTAAATCAAACTGAAGTTGCCGAATTGTACGATACAGTATCTACTAGTTGTTAGTTTGTAATTGCTGTTTTATTTGATGACTTGATTGACGTGACTGTGAAGTCCTCTTTAACCACACGAGGGCGACCACACGTTGTTGCTCTGTGACCAGTTCTCAGGGATCTGCAGGGACGTGAAGGTGAAGCTGACCAAACTCCAAGTGATCAAGCTCTGCTGTTTCGGTGAACATGGTGAGGTTATTCCTTTAAAATACTGCATATTGTTCTGATGTGCCAGAGATGTTTCCTTTCTTTTAAAGCAGTCTTGCTAAATAGTTTTGTTTTTTTTTTTCTCCCTTTAAAAACCTGGAATCATATTTGGATGTAAAGAAAGTGTTGACCAGTGACGTGTGAATTTATGTCTGTAGTTTTTTAAAAAAATGAAAAAAATTACAAATGAATGCGAATGTATTCAGGAGTCGAGACCAATCCAATCAGTGGTGTCCAGTTGAGTAGTTGAAATATCGTGCTCTGCTTCCGCTCGTGAAGTGGCTGGTCTGAAAACGGCTCACTCACTCTGTGTTTAATCACTGTGCTTTCATACCAGCCTGTTGAATTTAGCAGAAAGACTCTTTCTCCTTCTCTCCCTTACCGCTCGCTCTCTGCAGACTTTCACACAGAGCAGTGAAGGCATCTGTCTTTGTATTTTTCTCTGTGGTAACCACTGGATTTTTACCAGCTCAATATGAAAGGAGAAAAGAAAGAAACCCTTCACGACGGCATCTCCAGTTTTGAGGGTTTTGCAATCTTGAATTATCCCCAAAAAAGAGAAGAAAATGTGGTGAATATCAAAATGGACTTTGAGCTTTTACTTACTGTAAATACAAATCTCAACAAGCTTTGGGTTGTGTTTATTTTGGTCTTCCCTATATTTCCCACCACCTCTCCTGGATCGGCAAAAGAAAGCAAATTATAAAGCACTGGAAGTCCCTCAGTATGCATGTATTACATATTATTACTGAAATGTGCTTTGGAGTTGTAGAGATTTGTGCATTAAAAAGAAGCTTGTTTGCATGTGTGGTGGTTGTCATTTTTCTTTAAGTTAGATTTTGTACCCATTGCCTGTACAGTTTATATGGCATACTGCAAATACCCCCCCCCCCCCCCCAACTGCATTATCTATAATCCAGGAGTCCGGGGCATCCAGAAAAGTTGAACACTTTGAATAAAACACTTCACATTTCTTCACAGTACAGCACATTTATTTTATTTATGTAAAACAGGGGTGTCAAACATAAGGCACAGGGGCCAGAATAGGGCTGTAGGAATGTGGCCCATGGGACAGGTCTGGGAAATGCGAAGTAAAGAATAAACATTTGGGCTTTTAACTGGATTTTATTTATTTCTTACAATTTTAGCCCAATGACAGATTTCTTTAGTTTACTAAAAGAGCATGTCTTTATCATGTAGAAAAACTAAGATGCACTGTTGAGATCACACACCTTTCTTTCCTGTGTTAAGAAATCTTGAGGATTAAATGGTAGTTAAACTTTTTTACAGTGACAGAAAAGGGAGTTTAGTTTGTGCAGCCTACTCAGGGTTAGGGTTAGATGTAGAATGAGTTGGACATCCCTGATCTAGGAGATCTCAGCTGTAAATTGGGGTAAATGAGTTTCCAAAAGCTCTTCATTTCGATTGATGTTAACTTGTTATGCTGGTTTTCATTGTCCACTTTGTCAGACCATTTTTAAACACTTCTCTAACATTTTCTACACCACGTGATTAATCGATTAATAATTAATCTAGTTAAAAATGAAAAATACATTGCATAGTCGTTGCCTTTACTATGTTAGCGGTCACATTTTGTGTGGAAAAGCATCGCTATGTAGCAGTCGCACGTCTCCTCTTATCACTCTTAGGTGGAGTGACGGTTGTACTCGTAGGCAGGATGCATCCCGTCATAGTGGAACTCCCTCCACTGCTCGGTGCTCTCTCTGCTCCTCTCGTTTTGCTCTGAAAGTAGAGGAGGAGAATTTCAGTGAACGAACTCTTCTTTTTCACCTGCGTCCGATGAAAATGCTCCACGTACCGTCATGTTCCTCCTCAGCGTAGCTCTCAAACTCGTTCCGCTTCTCCTCGTGAAACTCTCTCTTCCGCTCATCTGCAGCCAAAATCTGCCTCTGCTCAGCTGCAAGCACAGCAAGTATGAAATGGTCAGGTTTTCAAGGCGTAAGAAGCACGAACGCCAAAATCTTGTTTAAGGTGATGTAAAAGGAAATGATTAATTGGTAGGAAAATTACTGAAGCACTCATTTACTTGAGTCCAGTTTTCAGTGTGACTATCTGGACTGTTTCCTTTGAAATACGAGCTGCATTTAATGCGTGACTTCAAAGTACAAAAATGTCAGAAGGACAAGTATTTATTCTTGAGAAGAGTCAATAATCCCAGTTGATGCATGATGTCATTTGTCGAGGTTTGAGCTGGTTTTATTTAGGTACTTTAGTCCAGTTGTGTCTCACCAGTCATCTAGTTGGATAAAGAAATGAATCTGCAGGTTAGTGAGACGATTATTGTGATATTAAAGAACAAAAACAAAAGTCGGCCCAAACTGGGTCATAAAAGGATGGAGGCAGTCAACAGCCACACTCATGTAGGCTGTCTTCATGTTGTTTGATGAACATCACAGCAGAAATCAAGACTGAACATTTTTTTTTCAATTTTCTTTTGTCCAATTTTGATGAGTATGTGTAAATTGTAGACTCGGTTTGGTCTTGTGCTGCTGTAGCTTGTAACCTGCTTCAAGTTACAGTGTAGTGTGTGTTCAGAGATGTTCTTCTGCATACCTTTGTTGTAACAAGTGGTGATTTGAGTCACTAATGCCTTCCTATCAGCTGGAAAGATGGAGCTGCTAGGAAGTAGAAGAGTAGAGGCATGAAGTTGTACACTGCGTACAAGTGCAGAAAAATACAGCAGCTACAAAAGAGAACCAGTTTAAATTTAATGCTCACATACTTTTACACGCACTCACACAAGCTGTTAAACATCACAAAACTGCTCCCTCAAACAAATCCACAGAACTGAATCACTGCGTCCAGGGACACTTTGAAAACACGGACGAGCTATAGACGCCTAAAGCACTGAAGAGGAGACAGAAGACTTCTGTATTGTATTTCAGGCCCCCAACTGACTTCTAAAAGTCTCACGCTGACTCGCTATTCACACATTACAATGTTCCAAAAAAGAAAGATGAAGAAGAAGAAGAGGAAGAAAGCGTTTGCATTGCACTGCTGAGCTTTGAAAAAAAGCACAAAGAGGAAATTTCATAATAATAATAAGACTTGGAATGTAACTGCTGTGTTTGATTTCTGTAACAAAGACTGTGAAATGCGATCGCCTGCTCTCACGCTGGCATCACTTGAGGAATGGGCTGTTCCTTCATCCAGGGGATGAAGATTTGTGGCAGCGATTCAGTTTTACATTTTAACCTACTTGGGCATATAAATCATCATTTTTAACCTTTGTTTAACCAGCAAATCTTTTCAAGCAAGCCAAAATTATATAAGCTATCAGTTTAACGTGAGCAAACCATCACCCAAGACTTTATGTCCACAAAGATCTAGGTACTGTGCTGAAGAGATGTCAACTGAAGGAAAACTGTGGCCTTACTGTACTTTCACGTAATACCACTTAGAACCACAAGATGGTGCAGGTGTGTCATTGACTGATTCCTCAAACAATAATCTAATACACTAACACTTTCATTCTTTACAGATGCAGCAGAGGAAATTTGTTCGCTGTGTGTGCAGTGCTAAGAAAAAGAACCTATTTTCTGCTCAGTTTCAGTAAAATCCCATGTGACTGAAGCACAATATGTCTTGATGCATGCTCAATCATCCAGGTAAGTAAATCCCCAAAAGTTGATTCTGTTCATCTGGACGTAGCGTTTTACGTGGGAAAAACGTTTTGTCACTCATCCAAGTGATTCAGTCTCAGCTGACTGCAGGTTTCCTCAATCTTATAAACAGTACATTTGCATGAGGCGCATTTGCATGAGGCACAATATGTGGCGTTCACCTCTAAACACTCAGCGTGACGACTGCGTGAAGAGTTTTAGGACAGAGACAAAATTTTGGCACTGCGATAAGAGCTTTGAGCCATCCATGCAAAGTGCCGATTACACACTCCTTCTGATAACATCTCGCCCTCCTAAAAATGAACTCTCCTAGTAGCAGCTATCACAACCACAACAGGCATAAGACAGGATTTTTTTTCAGCGTGCAATTTGCAAGAAATTGTGTGCCACAGACACGTTTGCGTGACACATTTGAATATTCTCCTCCTGAAAGTGATGAGGAGAATATTCTCTCCTCCTCTTACAAATACGTATTCCATAAGGCAGACCACAAAAACACTCCTGTTTTTCACAGGCTGTTCTCGTTTATATGACGCCCATAAAACAACAGCGTTTGAACACACTGTGGCAAAATATGATGCGGGTTTTGTAGTTCATCTTCTGTACATTGTAGTTTTAACACAATGTCATATTGTTAGGAGAGACGAGTGTGAGAGTGTTCCAATTCTCACGGTGTTTCTCTTTTCCTAAGTCCTTAGCAGTTCTCTTACCCACTTTCCCTTGATCTCGATGATGTTTATAGTCAAGTCAAGGAAAAGAGGTTAGGAATAGGAGATAGGAGTTACCTTCAGAAAGCACCCTAGGTGTAGCTAAAACAAATCAGAAAATAAATGAGAATAATAAAAAATATATATATCAGTGCATATCAGAAGAAAACAAAACAAAACACCCCTTTTGTGGGTAAAATGCTGCCCCCTACTGGTAAATGTTTTAGTGAAATTCTGCCAAGTACTGAATGTTACTTTCAACTGCTCCCTTATTTACAAGGGTTGTCACAGCAGATAGCTCCACATGTTTGCTTTGGTGGATTTTTTACACTGGATGGCCTTCCATCCAGTGTGATTGTGCATGCCCTAAAGAGATATGTGTCTCCTTTTGGGACTAAACAAGGATCTTCCACTTGTTAGACAAATGCGTAACCACAAAAGAACCGCTTGAAATTCTGACAAGTATAATTACCTAATAAGTACCTTTAACCTATTGTGTTTTAATGGAAGGACAAACAGGAGAAATCAAGCACAAGAAAGAGAAAATGCAAAGTCCACACAGAAAAGGTCAAACGCCTGTGTTTGAAGCTAGGACCTGTGAAGTGTGAGGCAAACACTGTGTATGAATTGTATAAGTCGAAGACAATAGATGGATAGTTAGAAGAATTAAAACTTTCACTGACGTCTCCTAATAGTATACAAAGAGATCCTCCTTGGATCCTTGATCAGCAGGTAGACAATGAAGAAAACACTCCTGTAGGGCAAGTAATGTGGATTTTATACCACGACTGTGTCTGTTGACATATTGTATGTATTTTCCTGCAGACAGTGTAAATGGACTGGTTCTTTTATAGTGCTTTTCTGCCCTGCTTGAGCACTCAAAGCAAGGCTTCAGAGAGGAGGAGGGTTTTCACCCAACGCAGACATATTTCTGTGCAGTCCTGCACAATCACAACTGCATGTTGCTGGACGTGGATGATACTGTGTGTTGGCTGAAAGCTGATTGGTTGATAAGCGAGCTGTAATAAGACGTTATGTCCAAAAATATCTAGGTATTGTGTTAAAGAGGTATCAGCTGAAGTAGAACTATGGCCTGACCTGCATGTAATACCACTTTGAACCACAAGGGGTGACAGCAGAGTTAGCTGTGACGTCTATTGTCAGACCGGTTATACCGCATACTTTGTACGCCGTTTCCATCGACAGCTGTCTGCTCGCTGCAAGTAGACAGACAACAAACAAATGACCACACCCTAACCACAATTTCAGCAAAGACGAACCACTCACACTGGAAAAGTTGAACAGCCTTTCACCTTTCATCAGAATTCCCAGCTTAAGTTGGCATGCACACGTGCGGCTGCTTGGAATTCAAGTTGTAAATTACCAAACTGAAAAAGATTTAGAGATTAATTTACAGAGCAGTATCTGTCACCAGCATGTGAAAGTTTATTCAGCACAGTTAGTACTGAGGTCATCTGACTTTAGTTTTATATTTTATCTCTTTCAGAATGGTAAATGGCCTGTATTTGTATAGTGCTTTTACTAGTCCCTAAGGACCTCAAAGCGCTTTATACATCCAGTCATCCACCCATTCACACACTGGTGATGGCAAGCTACGTTGTAGCTACAGCCACCATGGGGCGCACTGACAGAGGCGAGGCTGCCGGACACTGGCGCCACAGGGCCCTCTGACCACCACCAGTAGGCAACGGGTGAAGTGTCTTGCCCAAGGACACAACAACCGAGACTGACCAACAGTGTTGGTCAAGTTACTTGAAAAAAGTAATCAGTAACTAATTACCAATTACTTCCCTAAAAAAGTAATCCCGTTACTTTACTGATTACTTATTTTCAAAAGTAATTAATTACTTAGTTACTTAGTTACTTTTAAAAAACACGATTTACAACCTGAGTAGGTAATAAAGCAATAGATCTTTCAGCCCAATTCTACTTTTTCTGCATAATCCATCATACAAAATGTAATCAAATTCAAATTTTTTAAACTTGTTTTATTAGTTTTAACCTTTTAATTTTATGCATCAAGCAAAAATTTAATTATATGCAACATTCTCTGACTGGAAGAAATTTGTTTAATATTTAAACCTATTTTCTGCACATTCCAGCACATAAAATAAAATATTTTTGTGTTTACACTCAGTCTTTCAAATAGATGCAAGTAAAACACAGCAGAAAATAAATAAAGTCAAAGACTCAGCGGTCCTGTTGCTCTATTTTCACCTGTAAAGCAGGACTACGGTAGGCGGAGGTTTACCCTGGTGCAGGTGTGCCGCAGCGGTCAGTGGAAGAATCCACGAGTTTCTCTGTGAGTTTTCCATTACGTCGTTGCGCACTCGGTGCTTGTTTAGGGTTTTTTTCGCTGTAAAAAGAAGTTTTCTTCCCACGCACAACGGACGCTAATGTTTTTGTCACTTTTTATGGAATCAAACTCAAAGTAAGGTCAGTACTTCCACGCTTTAAACGCTGCACGCTCATACTCTCTCCCACAATCGATATGTGATCCATTGTTGATCTGCACACAGCTGTTGTCACTAACGGCGCACTCGCTTACGTCACTGTCATGAAACATTCTCGCAAAAAAAATCACGGTTTTAGTAACGCAGTAATGCAGCGTTCCTACGGGAAAGTAACGGTAATCTAATTACCGTTTTTGCAATAGTAATCCCTTACTTTACTCGTTACCTGAAAAAAGTAATCAGATTACAGTAACGCGTTACTGCCCATCTCTGCTGACCAAGCCGGGGCTCAAACCGGCAACCTTCCGATTAGAAGACGAACTGCCAACTCTTGAGCCACGATCGCCCCATTGAAATTGCACAGCAGAGCTAATCATCCATCATTTTATCCACCCTGCACATTACTGCTGACCTACTCCCACAAAAGCCAAACAGCATCATTTGTTGGACTGCGATGTCCATCTTTGGATATTAAAACTCTGACTAGAAACTATATGTCATCATATCTGCCAGCTGAAACAGCTGCCTCTATCAAATACTTCCCTTCAAAATTTCATCCAACTGCAGGACAGGTAAATGCCTTAATGCAGCACGAGAGGCTCTTCAAAGTGAGCAGCTTGTTTTTCTCACTTGGTACTTGCTTTTTTCCCCCTCTGACCCCTTTCTGCCTGTGTGTTGGCACATTCCACATTCAACTCACAACCACTCACCCACTCACTCATCCATCTCTGTCTTTTCAGTCTGTTCTCTGCTTTGTGCTCATTTTATTCCTCCTGTTTTTTCTGGGGTTTTTTGCACAAAGTGTCTCGCTGTTATCACACGTACGGCACATTATGCAACTGCAGTTCAGAACAGCAGCATTGTTGTGCGCTCTCACCTTCCTGCTGGTAAAACTGTGCATAACAGCCGGCGGTAAAACGCTCAAGAATGCCACACATTGTTCAGTAATGCGAATACGTTGACAGGAGCAAACTGGTGTGTCCCGCCCCGTGTGTCCTGCTGCAGCGCCAGGACAGGAAACTGAGGTCTGGGATGGTCTAAGTTCATGCCAGGTCCACAATAAGGTTAACAGCTGCTGGCTGCCATGACTATAAAATCCTTCAGGCTGCCATAAACATGTTCCCTCACAGCAGAGTCAGGAAACAAAAGGGCTGCATCTCTATGAGTCATCTCATCATTAATACAGACACCAGAAGTGCATTTTTAATAAAACAAGTAATACAATAAAACTATTTCAATACATTCATCACTGGGGTTCAGCAATACTCTTTCCTCCCCACTGCTGTCAGACTCCATAATAAAGACTTTAACTGATCAAGCACACACATCCATACATATGCAATAATACTAAGTGCAATAATCCTTTCTGTCATCGTTGTATTTTTACTCAGTTGTATATAGTATTTGTATTTGTATTCTATTTTTATCTTATTGTATATTTATTTTATTTTATTCTACTGTACATAGTATTTTATTTTATTCTATTCTGTACAGCTGTGTACTGTATTTATTCTTATTGTATTCTAATTTTTGCCTCATAACTTTTGCACTGTCCACTTCCTGCTGTGACAAAACAAATTTCCCACGTGTGGGACTAATAAAGGTTATCTTATCTTATCTTATCTTACTCTGACACTTGTTCCCATCACAGTATCAAACATCTTTATGTTCAGGATGAGGATGACAAATGTGTAAAACGTTATTATCTTTGCCTCGGCACCACTACATTTTTCACTTCTGCACATGATGAATGTTGAGGCTTGTGGATCTCAGAGATATTTTATCTGCCTGACGTATCAGGCTTTCTTTCAGTGCCAAAAAAAAAAAAAAAAAAAAATCTTCAAGTAACAGTGAAGATTTCCTCCTGCTCTTTTTAGTCTTCTGCATGTTCCTGTACTTCACCCATGCTGTCTTTTTGACAATTAAACCATCTTTTAAACAATCAGATATTCAAAGCTTTACAAAAAGCCCATTTCTAGGCTCATTTTTCTGTTTATAACCAACTACAGTCACACCTGGTGTGATGGCCTCAGCCACACATTGGTAAAAAACCAGTCCACTCACCTCATTGGTTTGGTTTTGCAGTTAAAAATGTATTTCAGTAATGTCATTCATTCATTTCTTCACTTAAACCTAACAGTGATATTATGAAGTCCGCACATAGTAGCGCTGTGTGGTTTCTAAAATGTATTTTGTCAAATTAAATGTATATTATATCATGGTTCTCTTTCTTTTGTTCAACCTGGTTTGGCTGTTTCCTGCCTAAGCAAAAGGCATGACTTTGAAAGCACAACGCCAGCTCAGCAGGACCAACTATGTGCGTGTCAGCAAGGGGGTGTTTTAGGGCTAGTTAGGTTATTTTGTGCTTAGTTAGTGTTTATTTCTGTTTCCCTTATTGTATGTTAACGGTTTGGCCAAACCACTATCCAAGTTACCCTCTTGTGTCTTTGTGTTTAAGTTGTGTATACTTTTTTTGCCTAGTGAATTTTCTGTAAGTCATTTTTTGAGTAGAATCATATTTAGTTTAGCTCTTTTATTGGGGTAAAATAAAATAGAACCCACCTTCAGGTTGTATTTCCTGTGTCCTCTATGCCTTCACTGCTTGGTCCCTCACATCTAGATTTAAACTTCTCTGAGAAGTTCCAACGTGATTTTAAATCATGACATAACACATAAACAGCTCTTCTGAGAGTCTTTAAGGACCTGTTGATGCCGGTAATTTGTCTGTCCACGTCCTCTTAGATCTGATTACAGCATATGACACTGTAGCTTATTTCTGTCACATCTTGAATTGTGTGTGGGTATTAAAGGTACAGCCCTAAAGCACATTTAGCAGAACATTAGCAGAAGTAATTTTTTCTTGTTTTTACAGGTAAAAGCTAGCATTTTCTAGCATTTTATGCCAGAATTGACCACAAACAGACTTCACCGTGCAAACACAGTCTGGCTGACCATGTCAGACTCCAAACGACTGCAAACTGACTCAAAGTGAACTCACCGTCCAGCTCATCCTGGGACTTCACACCACGTCTGCTGCGTCTTCTGAAGAAGTTTGAGGCATCGGCCTGCTTCATGAAGACCCTTTTCAGTGGACCTGCAGTGGAAGCGGGAGGGAGTTTAGTTCACAGTGTAAAGTGATACACAGGGCGATACGCAGGGAAAGAAACGCAGCTGATGCAGCCCCTGACCTTGAGGATCTTTGGTGCTGCCTGTGCTACTGGGCACAGCTGCAGAGCTGGCCTCCGGAGACCCTGTGTCGAAGCACAAAACATGAAAGGTCTAAATTCAAAAGGACTCCAGTTTTTCTCATGCCTGCAACCAACTAATAAGACAATTTTTTTTGGTAAAAAATCTCACTCCTGCATCATACTCACATGAAAGTGCAAAAAGCACAGTGAGGAGAGCCAAGAGGGTTGCATACGTCCAGGACATCTTTTAAACTCTGAAATACTGAGAGATGTGAGTGATGAAGAAGAGCAGGAGGGAGAGAGGGGAGTAAGACGTATGTGAGAGGTGGGATGGGGCGCCTGGGGCGATATCGACTGCTTCTCAGTGCAGGGAGGGAGTGATCGTGCAGATCTGATAAGGGGCTGAAACCAACAAACATGCCAGAGGGCTTCCAAGTCACAAGAAGGTGCCGAGGGTTTCATTTCAGCTCAGCAAACATGCTGCTTCTCTCTTTTTTTTCTATGAATTTTAGTTGAAATTAAAATGACCTGAAATGACACAATCTATGGAACTATTGCATCAGTGACACTTGCAACTGTTTCATTAATAAAGAAGAGAAAACATACTGTAGGTGTAACCAGAAAAATTATAGTCCGGGCTGCTTATGCTCTGGCTTCCTGGATAATATTTGTTCCAGAGACGATGGATGGGAGACAACAAAAATACTGATGTTTCTTTTTTTTTAAAAAGTGACAGAAAACAGTTGAGGCCGGGAGCCGGAGCAGGGACTCCTTGCCAAATGTCTCCTTTGAAACGGGCCCCCTCAACAAGGCCGCTCTCTCTGCTAGGCAAAGAGTTGTGCAGGAAAGTATGCAGCCCTCTGTTTGCTTGAATTTCTTCCAACCTGTACTCTGGCCGGGCCCCAGAAAAGAGTGAATGTTTAAATTGTTTTGAGGGAAAATCCAGGAGTCGGGGGACTGGTGCTCAGAGAGATACGGAGATTCTGGAGTGAGGGTTTTGAGAAGATATGTGGTGAGTGTATTTTATTCAGGTAGGTGTGAAACAGAACAACATAGGGACTGAAGAAAACTGCAACATTAAACAGCAACAACAATGTCTGTGAGTGCATAAGGGGAAAAAAACCCAGTGTGCTGATAATACATGCATTTGGATTATATATTTCTAGACTGTGACTTGAATAATTTAAAGTTTTCTGTGACCTGCTCAGGGGCTACAGCTGCAAACTATTAATTTTGCAACAATCTGGCACGTTTACATTATATTTTTATACTCATGTTTATTACCATGCACCGCCCCTGTTAAATAAATAAATATATTTTCAAAAAAAAAAAAAAAAATACATGTGTCTGTGTTTCTTTCCACGCCTTCCTTTACAATATCTGAGCAACTGTGAAAAGATATTACTTCATAGGGCAATTTTCATTCATTTCATTATAGGTACTTTCTCTAATTACTCTCTGCAGACCGTAACTAAAGCTGTCACCAGCAGGAGGCAGAATTTTACCAGTATGTGTGTTTAGATGTTTTCAGTTATATGCTTCCTGCTCCTGGGCTGTTATTGTAAATACGAATATGGTCATAATGTCATGCCTGGTTAAGAAAAATACAAAAATAAAAATCTCACTGCACCATCTTGTGGTGCGGGGTGGAATTGCATGAAAGTACAGCCTGGCTCCAGCTCTGCTTCAGTAGATGTCACTTCATTACAACACACACATTTTGTACATCAAGTCCAGGTATGTAGTGCTATGTGTGATCACATGTTCACCCACTTCCATGCACATAGTTGAGCCTTTGCAGCCATGCTGGCACTTCTTTTTTTCAACTGTTGATCTAGCCTGATGCAGAGCCTAGTTAAGAAATGAAGTGTTTCTGTGCAGTAAAAGACTAAAGGCTTTTAATTTGAAATAGATATAAGCAGTGCCGAATGTCCATAAAGAGCATAATGCAGTAAATTTAATAGCGTAGAAGCAGATCAAAAGAAAACATATCTGAGGATTTCTTATTTACTCTGTTTTATATCAAACAGGAAGAAAGAAAAGCCTTAGCAGATGAGTGAGATACAGGTCAGTGACCACTGGATAAAATAAAGTGTCCATGTGAAAAAGCAACACTATTCCTAATTATTCCTCTAAATGAAAAAATGGTTGAAATAAAAGCATTTTATTTGTACTCATTAATGTTGACACCGGCAGCTACGTGCAGTTTGAAAGGTGGGGTGTTTTTTTTTTCTTTTATTGAAGTTACTTAATGCAGGAGCTTCAGTCCTGAGTCAGTGAACACTTTGAATGTCAATTTAACAGCTGTTTTCTGCGAATTATGATGAAAATTGCAGCAAATAAAAGGAACTTCAGCGACATTATAAACTTTTAACAACTGATTGAACCTGGTGGAGGATTACTCGCTGAGCTTATCATTTTGTCTGTTTTTTCTCTTAAATAATGCAAGAAACCTGTGGATCAAAAAGAGATGAGCCAGTTGATGGAGGAAAGATAAGATAAGATAAGATAAGATAGAACTTTATTAATCCCTCGGGTGGGTTCCTCTGGGAAATTCGACTTCCAAAAAGCACAGCAACGACCGAAGTTACAGTTACAGAATTGTTATATATATATGTATATATATAAATACACACACACACACACACACACACACACACACACACACACACACACACACACACACACACACACACATATATATAAATACAGAGACAAATATAAATAAAATATACAAAGGGGATAAATAGAATAAATAGGAATAAAAAATAAAAATACAAGTGAATTGCACATTTCAAGTATTGAGTCTATTGCACTGTTGACTATTTACAAAAAGTATTGCACAAGGTATTGTACAGTGAGGTGAAGAGGCACTACAGCTTAGTTGTTCCCCCCTCCTTTGTCCTCCTGTTTCCCCTCCCTCTCCCCTCCAGAGAGGAGTTAAACAGTCTGATGGCGTGTGGGACAAAGGAGTTTTTAAGTCTGTTAGTTCTTGTCTTGGGGAGAAGCAACCTGTCACTGAACAGACTCTTCTGATTGTTTATGGCCGTGTGCAGAGGATGCCCAGCATTGTCCATAATGTCCATCAGTTTCTTTAATGTCCTTTTCTCTGCCACTGTCACCAGAGTGTCCAGCTTCATGCCGACCACAGAGCTAGCCCTCCTGATCAGTTTCTCCAGCCTGGATGAGTCCTTCTTTGCTGTGCTGCTCCCCCAGCACACCACAGCATAGAAAAGTACTCCAGCAACCACCGACTGGTAAAACATCCTCAGGAGCTTCCTGCAGATGTTAAAAGACCTCAGCCTCCTGAGGAAGTACAGTCGGCTTTGGGCTTTTTTATACAGGTGCTCTGTGTTGCATGACCAGTCCAGTTTATTGTCCACCCACAGCCCGAGGTACTTGTACTTGTTGACCACCTCCACCTCCTCCCCCTCTATCTGAACCGGCAGTGGACCTTCTCTGGACCTCCCGAAGTCCACAACTAGTTCCTTAGTCTTTGAGGTGTTGAGTTGCAGGTGGTTTGTGTGACTCCATGCGACAAAGTTCCTCACCAGACTTCTGTACTCCTCTTCCTGATCATCCCAGATACACCCCATGATGGTCGTGTCATCTGCAAACTTCTGAATATGGCATAATTCAGAGTTGTAGCAGAAGTCAGAGGTGTACAGGGTGAAGAGAAGAGGGGACAGCACAGTTCCCTGTGGTGCTCCTGTGCTGCTGACCACAGTGTCAGACGTGATGTCCTTCAGCCTGACGTACTGTGGTCTGTCGGTGAGGTAGTCGGAGATCCAAGCCACCAGGCAGGGGTCCACCTCCATCCTGTTCAGTTTTTCCTGAAGCATACAGGGCCGGATGGTATTAAAGGCACTGGAAAAGTCAAGAAACAGGATCCTGACCGTGCCTTTTCCCCCATCCAGGTGTGAGTGGGCTCTGTGTAGGAGGTACAGGATGGCATCCTCCACTCCGACACCCGCCTTGTATGCAAACTGTAGTGGGTCCTGGGCATGTTGTACCTGTGGTCGGAGGAAGTTGAGGAAGAGCCGCTCTAGAGTCTTCATAAGATGTGACGTCAGTGCCACCGGTCGGAAGTCGTTCAGCTCATTGGGCCGGTTCTTTTTGGGGACCGGGACGATGCAGGATGTCTTCCATAGGGCGGGCACTCTCCCCAGTCGCAGACTGAGGTTGAGGTTGAGGAAACCAAATGGCTATTAGAAAAACCAGCAACAGCAGTTTTTGTTACTGGAATGACTGGGTTACTGAACTTTAGCTTCCCTTTATGCTCACTGTATTTGATTATTGCAGGGGTATGGAAGGTCTTAATCAAATAAAATATATTTATTAAACTCCTTTCACTCTTTGTTCCACATTTAATTTGCAGGATCTGGTTTATTCCTGCAGCAGTACATCTATGATTGAGTTTTTCCATTATTTTTATATAAACAAATTTGAAATAAGCATCTTTAATGGATTAGGTCAGGGATTTAAAACTCATTTTACAATATGGGCTACATACAGCTCACTTTGATTTTAAGTATGCAGAACAAGCAAAACTCCTTTTTTTGTCAGGGTAAAGATGTTTAACATATTTAATCCAACTGATTATAATAAAAAAGTGCAATTAAATGAGTAAATCTGGTTTTCCCCTTGTACAATACAGAAATGCTGCTGTAGTAAATGCAGTAAATATGTCAGGAAAAATAAATAATAACAGATAAACTTCTGGTAGCTCACTGCTCAGAAAATGTCCCTTCCTCCCCATGGACCTTTTATAAAAAAATATAAATTCTATAATAGATAGTGAACAAACAGGAACTTTTTGAACTTTAGTTGTTATTGCTTATCTATTGCTTAATTACAATGATGTTTTATGAATGGCAGTGGCGAAGGTCTTTATCAGTAGGAATTACGCCCTTTTCCAAAGCTGTCCAGTGGATCTGATTGGGTTCTTTCTCGGGCCGATCCGTGACTCCCGGGCCTTGTGTTTGACACCCCCTTACTTTAGGTAGCCTGCTATACAAACATTCTCCAGTAGGGGCCGCTGTAGCTCTGCACTGGCCGCCTTTCGGTCTCTCCTGTGCACAACCATCGAGTGTCGCTGTTTCCCCGCTGACACCTCGACAGCACGGCAGTGTGGTGGCAGGCAGGCAGCGTCAGCTGGCAGAGGACACACTCAGATCAACTAGTAATCGCCGTCGTCCCCCGCACTGCTTACGCTCTCCTCGACTGAAAACCCAACGACAGCACTTCCTATTTTCTACCGGGAGAGAAACTTTGAAGCCCGTAAACAAGCCATGCCGCTGGACGCGACAGCCCCGCGGATATAAGCGACACTGCGGAGCAGAAAGTATCTACGACCTCACCGAAACCACAAAGAAGAAGAAGCAGTCGGTGCTTTCTTTTTTCACACTCGGAGGGAAAGACGGCATCCGGCCTGAGAAGAAGCTCCGAGGTCGGGGACTCCGGTCGGACCAACGCGAATCGTTTCTGGTGAGAGTCCGCACATTTTCGCTGTGGGACTAGTTTCTGTGAACTAAACCACGCAGTTAGAGCAAGTTAGAGGCGCACACAGCCTGAACAACGTAGCAATGTTTACTTCACAGCCGCAGTTTGAATGCAGCGTTTGTTGTGTGTGAGCACTTCAGCCTGCCCCATTCACCGGCGAATGGCCACCTTTAACTAAGACAAACAGCGAGAGGAGCTCCGAGCTGGACGAATAACGACTAAACTACCTCTAGAGAGGGTTATAATTTATCCTCACTGCCACAGAGAGCTGCTGGTTAAATATCAAGTGTCAGCTTTGTTGTCAAATACCACCAAGAGCAGTTGCTCGTCAGCGAACTGTGTGAGGCTGGGGTTGTAAAAAACAGGAGGATTGACTGGCTGCTGTGCTTGTATCGTCTTGCACAGTCACTGCCCCACATTTCAGAGATGCCCAGTCTTTCTGCTCCACGCCCCCCACCCTCTCAAACTACCTGAAGCAGGGCACAGACCGTACTAGTCTCTGAGCTCACTGACAGCCATTACTGACAGCTTTAAGCCGTTTCAGCTGTTGTTGTGTGAAGGCCAAGACAGCAGCAGACAGAGAGCCTGCACGGAAAATGGTTGGAGAAACACCACTGCAGTTTGTTTTTTAGGGATCTCACCCTGAAATTGAGCTTCCAGTGGGTTTCTATGGGGAGTTTACCCGATTGTCATTGTGTAGCAGAGAATAATTGTTTTACAGGGAGACAGCATTGTTACAGCAAAACACCCCCTAAGGCACGTTGATTTCTGTGTGAAAGCACCCAAGTTGTCACCAACCTTACGGAGAGTGTGCTGACTGAGAGTACATGCTAACTCTGTATAGTCAAAGTTAATGCATCAGTCCTGCAAAACCAACCTCACTGCGGGCTTATTTCTGCTGGAAGTAAGAGAAATCCGGGGGATTGACTCTAATTAAGCTTTTTGCAAATGCAATGGAGTTTAAAGCATTTCAGACGGAACTTAGATAATAATAGTCACTTTACTAACAGACCTATCACGGGTGCTTATGGGAATATACCAACTTTTATGTAAAAAGTCAATCAAACTGATGTCTAACACTCAAGTTTATGTCAGATTGACTCTGGAAAACAAATAATAACTCAATAAAAGGCAGTTATTTTTTAAATCCATGGGTATGCTCAGCACCTAAAATTAGTTTAATTTGTAGAAGTGTATATAGAAATATCTGAAAAATATTCTCGTTATTGTTTTTTAGCACCTTTGCCAGTAAATGTTGTGCATTTCGTGTTTCAGTAGCTGAAACAGCTCACTGTTTCAGTTTTAGATTAACACGAGGAGCCGCTGCTTTCAAAATGGAACTTTATTCAGCACAGTTTTAGAAAAGCAATGCCTGTTTTACTTTCAGGCTTGGCACGCTTCAATATTGAGCAGCCAAAAACATGTGGCCACAAACTTCCGGGACAAAAAAATGATGATTGAGGTCACTTCTGACTGATTTTAGTAATACCCTGCAAAAAACAAACAACACAAAAACAGTGATATTCCACACCGTTTACAGTGTTTACTGATGGCTGCCACTTTCTCAGTTTCCTGTAAGCAGGTTTCACTTTGACAGACTCAAGCTGCTGAGCTTCCTCGAGCCACGGGTGTCCCTGAGGACCTTTCGAAAGTGTGTCTGCTTCGGGTTCGGTGCCCGCAGGAGGTCAGGGAGCTGCTGGAGGACAGTGTGCCCGAGGGTTGGCTTGAAGTGGGGTCGTTCCCTTGGTGAGGGCCGCGGGGATGGTGGCGGCAGGGTAACGTGATCCGCTGTGAAACAGCTGTAGCCACTCGGTGCTGATCCCTTGAGTCCCAGTGCAGATCAGATGATGCTCCAGTATGTGAATGGGTGGGTGTGTGAGAGAGAGCGAGGACTTGAATGCATGGGTTTTCATGCCTTCAGGGCATCAAGTCAATGCTTAAAGTCAATTTAAACCGAAATTCACTGACTTTTTGAGAGAAATTATTTTCGTATCTATTCAGTGTTTTGACTGATGGAAGAAGTCGTTCTTACCGATCTTCTCTGTGTGTGTGAGCTCAGGTTGAAGCAGCAGGTCAAGGCAGCTGGCTGAAGGTTAATGTGTCACTGCTCTCTGGGTAGCAGCTGAGGGCACCGCTCCTGTCTATAGATAGCCACGAATACAAACTTTACTTCTTTTCTCCGATGCGTTAACATAAGAGCTGCGGTGCAGGCATGCAGCCCCAGAAGACAAATGCTGATCCTTTCGAGTTTGACCACTTCCACACCCTCATTCTCTGTCTGTGTCTGAATCTGGAAGTGCCTGTCAATGCTAAAGACCCCTCTCCCCTCCTCCTCCTTGTCCAGCTTGGAGCCAGTTGGCTGAGAACCTGTGTGAGCTATATCAGTAATACCTTACAGCACATATCTGGGTCATCATCTGTAGCATTCATGTCTGAAACAGGTGAGGGACAAATATTGCCCCCCCCCCTTTTTTTTTTCTCCCTATCATTCTTGGCAGAACTTCCAGGAGCTGTTTAAACACTTGTTTTCTCTTTATTTGGAAGCACACATGTTCATTCAAAGTACTGCTGCAGAAGCGTTGCATATTTGAGATGCTTGTGTTCACGGAAAGTTGTGACGGCTCTTTAACAGAAATCCAAGTGAAAATGCTGCTGTTGGTTTTTTTCCTTGGGGGGGGGGTTATTAGCCAAATCTACCCCCTGCCTCTCTGGCCAATCCAATCTCAGCTTGGTTGTTCCTTCTAATCAGGGGCAGACTGCCGCTCAACACCTAATAAATAAATAAATGTTCTTCTCCCTTGTAATTACATTATCACTATTCATTATAGATTAAAGCAGTTTTCAATAATGACAACAAAGAATAAGCAAAGAAAAACAGACAGTAGGTAAAATTAACAGTAGGTAAAATTAATATTTTTTCCCCCTACAGACAGTTTTTTAGGCTGATGTGCAAGATGACTTAATTCAGAGGCTGAAGGTTCCGATGGGAGACGGAGAAATATTGTTTTGTTATCCTGCAAAACTACTTAAAATTACTTATAATATAGTTATTTCTTTGTTTCCTGCAAAAGCCTGTCTTGTTATCACCTTATTGCAGTGTGCCTGACTTTAAGTATTTTATGTAAATATACTTATTGTAAGTTGAAACAAAATACATTGAAATTCCATGTAATTCCATGGGTATTACACCCTTAGGCTACGTTCACACTGCAGGTCTTAATGCTCAATTCCGATTTTTTGATCAAATCCGATTTTTTTGTCTGCTCGTTCACACTACAAATAAAATGCGACAGCAAACGCGCTCTAGTGTGAACGCTCAAAGCGGCCCGCATGCGCAAACGAAGACGTCATACACAACGCGCTCTGTTTAGACCCAGAACAAACTATATTGTTTGACTGATGGCCTTAATATAAAGACTTCGGACTTCATGTTTCCCGATTTTTGCTTTAAGTTATTTTGTTATTTACATAATAATGTAGATAACCTAATAATGATCCTTATTGCTGTTTTAGAGGAGCGGTGCTTCAAAGGATAGTTGCAGATTTCTGTCAGAACCTGCAGGTTATGCAGTACAAATAAAATGTTAACGTTTCTCCAACGTTGTCTTCCCAGCAGTTTCACCGGATGGCCAGGAAGCGTTCGCGATGTCTTATCAGGCGCTTCTCTGGCACTGATAATTGGCGTCTGTCTTGTGTCAGTGACGTAAAAGACGGATTTAATGCGACTTGACCGTTCACACAGCAGTCGCTTTCTGAGACATCGGATATGTATCGGATTCAGTACCACATACGAAAGTGACCCAGATCGGATTTGAAAATATCGGATTTGTGCCGTTCACACTGTCATACCATGATCGGATATGGGTCGCATAGGGTCAAAAAAAATCGGATTTGATGCACTTTCGCCTGCAGTGTGAACGTAGCCTTAGATGTGGGCCGTATTTTAAAGTGTTACCAAAAGTTTACATAATGTCTGGCACTACGGATGACATGCTACTAGATTGGTTATCCTCTGATTCATTTGAGGCAAATTTGTTTCCCTTTAACCTCCTAGGACCAGGCGTCCACTTATGTGGACATCACATTTTGGGTTATTTAGACCAAAATACAGAATTTTGCTCTACAAGGGCCTGATATCCACTTACGAGGACATTATGCTGCTACTGTTCTATCAAAATTTTAAATGAATATGCTCATATGTGGCTCTCATTTTTCTTAAAAACAAAAATAAGGCAAAAAAAAAGAATCTGGTAATTCTTTGTTTTTACATTCATCGGGCCCCAATATGTCCAAATATCAAAGAGAAATTAAAAATGCATGCAGTGGAAGAGTTCGGGTCTTAGGAGGTTAATGAGAATTTATCAGTGCTTCGTAATGGTTTGCAAATTATGAAACCACAATACAGCTTCAACACTAGCAGAAAATAATTAGTTGAAAAAGGTATACTGCCTCAAACTACTGCCAAGTTTTGCTCGGCTGCTCTAATACACAACAATTTCTGGTATGTGGGCTGCATGAAATTACTAGAAAGACTTCTAGCTGAGAGTTTGTGTTTGCATTTTGATATGGGTCCTTCCATGAAAAGTCAGTGAGTCTCACAAAATTTTACCTCCATACTGTAAATATTTTTTGTGTTTGAGGTTTTGGAAGTACATCAGGGTTTCAGGACTGAAAAACACAATTGAACTCTGCTGCATCCAGATCAACTCCAAATGTCACAAGCTAAAGGCAAAAAACACAGTTTTGCACCGTGATCACCCCTGAGAATCGGTACCATGGGATATATCATAGCTTCACTGCACCATTTAATGCCAGGGACAGAAAAATTACATTTTTGCTAAGCTTTCAAAGGTCATATCAGCATGTGGGTTAGGGGTTAGGGGTCTGGTAAAACCAGGTTTAGCATATGGACGCTCTCACCTTCTAGCTGTGATCGTTTCCTTTTCTTTCGTACCTGAGCAGCTTTCTAATGTTGTCACTTTGTCTCGCTCTCAAACACCAAGTGTAAAAACGTAATCAAATCACGTTGAGCTTTTTTATCTTCCCAGATAAGACTGATTATATATAAAAACTAATATTGTGATAACCCCATCCTGCTGTCTGGGCTTAATTAGATAGTAGCCAGCTCTCTTTTAATAGCCATGAAAGGCTTTCAGGAGGTGGATGAGTACAGATGGGCAGTGAGGGGGAGGCTGACTGTCACTCTCTCTGATGCTAATGCCTGCCAACAAAAAGACAACAGGTGACTTGAGTCAGCCTCAGATCAGATGAGCCCACTCCATTATGAACAGAAGTGGGTAATAACCACGTACGAACAAAAGGTATTGATGTGTCTAAAGCGTTCAGTAAATTTTTAGTTTCATAATTTGACTCAAGTACAACATGTACTGCGATTACCTGTGCAGTTTTACTGTTTGTGTAAGTAGAAGAAGCTTCTTTCTGCTGCTCCCTTTAGATTAAATTATACTCCGATGCGGACACAGACAGCTGGAGACCCGATGGCCGAGTAGGCGTTCTTAAGTTCGCCGCCTGGGGCGCATTTATAGTTGGTGCATTGTAAAGCGTTGATTATACTTTCCACACAAAATTTATGGGATCCAAGCAGACTTGTGAACAGTGTTAACCGGGACATCATTCACAAGGGGTTGCCACGTGTTTTGATTGTGTACGTACAACCTCAGAAGGGATCTGTGTCTCCTCCAGGGATTTTCCACTTGTTAGGGGAAAAAATATTCTCTTTTTTGTTTTTATTTGGTCATCTTTTATTACAATGGAAATGATGCTAGTCTGCTGCCTGCCAGATAAAATCATAATCTTATGATCTCAGTGCCCTGCTTTGAACCAAGCTGGGTCCCCAAGGCTTATCTGTCACATTACATGCTGTCTTTTCATCCCATTCACAAACTGTTATCATGTCCGCTGTGAAAGCTGCTTAGTAAGCACCGGTTTTATTCAAATCGCATGCTTAATTTCAGAGTTATTCCCATGATGTACGCGTAATAAGGCCAGTTTTTGTTGTGATTTTATTTAAAATATTTTGTCGTTTTCTTCTTCTTCTTTTTTTTACAGCAGCAGGATTGGTGCATGGTTTTTATTCCAAGCGTCTCTGTTCAGCCTTTTAGTCGCTCGTGTGTCTGGATCTGGATGTTGGCTCTTTAGCAAAAGACAAAAAGGTTTTTTGTCTTTTTTTTATTATGGTTTTTTTTGTTGTTGCGTAACTTATGTTGCATTTGCGGGGTAGTTAATACTTTCCTCTGTTTCATCATGGCCCGAATCCAATCCGTCCTCTACACCTGCCCCGTAAACACTTTACTCACTGTTTGTGTATTTGCGTGGAGGGCCCGCCACATTAAGCTGCTCTTCACCAACTAGCATTAAGTGTAGGTGGGTTTTAATCCCTCTAACACAGAATCTGCATTACATCAGGCTCATTAACTGCTTTCTGCGAAGGTGAAGCACCGGTTTTATGTCAAGTATGGGGGCGTTAAAGGATTCCCGGTACTGTGATTGTTTCAGGACTGTCTCAGTAAAGAACAAAGTGGAAAGTGTAGTTAAAAATTGAACAAAATTTAAATGAAATAGATGCTTTTTTCCAATAAGTGATGATCTCCTTCACAGCAATATAAATCCCAGAAGACGGCAGTTACATGTTCTTGTTTCTGTAGGAGAGAGGCAAAGGTGAAAGTATTTCTACACTAACCGCTTAGTTAAGAGACTCTTCAGCAGCTGCAAGTGTGACTCCATATGGAGTAACACTCATCGTGGAGTGGGAGGGTTGTGGTGGAACGGAATTGGGGCCGTGCGTGTCACTCCATTAACCCAGGGAATATCCGAGCAGAGGTGAAACAGAGAGCAGAGCGACAAACAGCAGTTGAACACAATGTTGGGCTCAATTTCATCGGCTTAATGCAGTCATGGCAATTTAATATTTATAGTAATTCTAAAGCGGTTTACACTGGTGGTGTTTGTGGTTGTTTGTTTTATTTTTGCTCATGTACAAAAAATTTTCTTGTTAAATTAAACACAAACGGAGAGGGGTAGCTGCGGTTCACACTCATGTTTATTTTAGTATGCCACGTAAATGACGTTTAAAATCTAAAAGATAATTTTACATGGTTGTTTCTTTTTCCAAAGTAGCTCATCTTGGCTAAATATGCATACTTGCAAGAAGAAGATTGATGGCAAGAATAAAGTGTCATTTCGGCCTCACCTTTATTTGGTTGTCATCTTTGTCTTTTTCAAAACTTTTATAGCACCTACAGTAATTTCATTGAGTTATTATCAGCTTGACTAACAACCGTGACGTCACTTTATTGGACAAGCTTAAACAGAGTCTGAACAGGTGTCTTTAAGAGCAACCTGAAACACACCTGTCTGCACATCTGTTAAAGTGGCGTCGCCCACATCTTTGAGCCGTGACTGTATCGGAAAAGATGAGTAATGAAATAATTCCCGCGCTAGTATCGAAACGTGATGCACCGACATGCAGGATTGAAGTTAGTTATCCAATGCCTGATTTCTGGCAGTGTTGGCTCACAGAAGCAGCTTAAAGAGGAGCACGCCTGTCACTCAGGCTGCTTTAACCACAGCAGCAGCGTTGAATCTTATAAGATCTGTGGCCTGGTCTCTTGTTCCAACCTGACCTGTCCGTCTGTCAGCCCATCTCAGCTCTTTGGACACGTAGGTGACAATGTGGGACAAGTGTGAAAGCAAGGTGAGGGGAGGAGATGATGTGTGTGTGCCTGATGTATGATGTAAAAAAGGCAAATTCGATGACACATTTTGCCAATTTCAAACACATTTTAGCTTTAAAGCTTCACCTGCTGTGTGTGTGTGTGTGTGTGTGTGTGTGTGTGTGTGTGGGGGGGGGGGGGGGGGGGGGTAGCACGCCTGCCTGGTTGCCATGCTCAGTGCTCCTCAGCTCGACACCACGCACCACCCCACTACATCCCGCATCACTAGAAAAAGCCCACTTTTTACTGTGTACAATGCAACCTTTATGTAAGACCCACATAATGGAGCCAACTCCTTCACTCATGTCCTCATTGTCTTGGCCAGGTTGAGAAAAGGCTGCTCTTTAGAAAACCAGGGCTGAGCTCACCCGTGAATCATGCCAGCAGTCACGCTTGTTCTCTGTCGTCTTTTGTGAGGAAGGCTGCCAGGGAAGAGAGGTGGGTGTTTTCTCGGGGGCGCCCCCCGAGCTCCTCAAGGCATTGACCTTAGCTGGTTTACTGAACCCCGTAGGGGTCAGGTAGGGTTTGTGACCTGGAGTTTCCTGTTTGTGTCTGTGGCCCAGACAGCCGTCATCGTATGGCAGGGTTGGTGGCTGCATGGTGTGTGTAATGGTTTCGTGTGAAGTGCTTGCCTTGCGTTGCTGATGTAGGGGTTGGTGGGTTATCACAGCAGGAACTCTGGCTCCTACCTTTGTAAGTGGCTCATGATGATCAGCACAGCTACGACCGCAAAGGACTGAATCCATATGCGGCGAATGGTATTGTCGCACCACTGCAGCATCTAATGTCCCACTCTCTCTTCTCCCCCTCTACAAAGACACAGCCTCGCACACATGTGAAGATGTCAAGAGTCTGTAACATCTCAGGCACATTATGGTAGGATATTTGGATGGGGTGGGGGAGTGTGGGGAGAGGGATCGGAAAATCAGCATGCAGCAGTCTCCTGCGGTGCTCTGCATTTTCAACATGGAAAAAGCAGCGGGGGTTGCCGTGGCAACAAATCCCAAATCAGCACAGAGCGCACACCCCTCTGTTCCACACCCCCCTACCACCCTTGCAGCCGCCTCCTCCCCCCCCCCCCCCCCCCCCCCCCCCCCCCTGTCACCCTCCTCCTCCCTGGCCACCTCTCAGCAGATCGAGAGCTGCGACCTCAGACCGGCCTACTTAGGGGAGCAGGGATCAGGCTCAGACCAGGGATCATGTCCAAAGCTCCACTCTCGATCCCAGAGCAGGAGCATGTGCCAGCGGATACTGGTGCGCAGCAGACAGTCTTCCCTCTTCTCCTCCCTCTTCGTCTTTATTCTATTGCTGCCATTTACTTTGTACTCAAACCCCTCAGAAGGTGATTTGTATCCATAGTCTGCTAAGTAGCAGGTTTTGTCGTTTAAGAGATGTGCTTCTTCCAATCCCTCTCATATTCAGCACATTCATAAATTAAGAGCGGATTGTGGATATTACCGTGGAACTGAGGACAGATCAACTACAAAAGCCAAAAGTGAGAGGCCTGTCAGTTTATCCCAACTTGGTGCCACATAATCCTGATTTGAGCTTATCGCAGTGATTGTAATCACAACAAAGGATTTTGGCTGTCTAGAGTAATATCAGAATTAGTTCTGAAAAGATTGTGGTTATTGTTGTTATTGAATAATCTGTGAATTATGTTTTTTTCTGCTTGGTGATTGAGAAGTTCAGAGAACCCAAAGTAGTTTTTTTGTTTTTTCTTGTTTTTCAGACAAAGACGGTATTTAAAGGCGAACATATTTTCAGCTCCATAATTTTGTTCTTGGACTCTACCAGAGTAGCTTTTCACATGGCAGAATCATCTTTATTCATCTTATACTGTCTCATCAGTTCATCCATTAACTGAAACAAGCTGATTTAGCGCCTGTTCTTTAAGGCGGACCTCCCTTTAAGACAAACTTGTTCTGATTGGCTGCCCATACCACTCTCCCTGACATCATTGAACCAAGACTACAAAAAAAGCCTTTAGAGCAGTCTGAAGCCTGAGCTGACTTCATTTGTTTATTATCTTCCACTGTAAGACTTGTGTAAGCCCTTTCAACTCCCCTTTTTAATTTGCAGTGATAAAGAAGCTTGAGCAAGAAAATATTTCACATTTCTGCTTGATTAAACAGCTGAATCGTTTCATTACTCGCTAAAGAATCTTGATTGTGTTGATATTATTGTTTGTTGATTAAGTAATTGATTAAAACATGCTGTAAATTTTCTTTGGACTTTCGCCGATGAGTAATTCACTTCTTATCTCATGCTTCAGCTGTGACGGATAAATAGGCCTTTTTATTAGAGTTACGAGTGCAATTTTTTTTGTTTCCCGTCTAGCACGAAGGGTGTGTGTAACTCAGGGTAACGCAGTGAGCTGTTCCGGAGATGACAGACTGCTGGCTGACCGCGTTGGAGCTGATGTGCTATGAGGCTGAACTGAGTGACGTGCAGCTCTTATGACAGCAGATCTGACGTGCTTTCTCTCATCTTGATTCCTGGATTAATTACAATGCTTCTTGCTTAGCATTTTAATTGGGAGTAATCATATATGTACGAGAAAAGCTGCGCAAAATAATTTCATAAAAACATCCACAGTGCGTGTCATATTTGGGTAAAACAGCCAGCTTTCTTTATCCAAGTCTGCACTGATGAGCTCTAAAATATTCAGCTTTTTTGTGGACACTGACATCGAGTTGTTAATTAAATATTGTTGTGAATATGAATATCACACATTAGTGCGATGTAGTCCATTGTGAGTCAAAAGCTCAGGGTTCACACTGTTCTCAATGCTTGGTTTAAGACTGGTACATTTATGTGCCAGCCTTAATTTCATATGATATGCGTTTTTTCACATGCCTCTAATCATTGAACGGACACATCGCCTGCTGTGGGTTTCAAAGGGTTTACACGTCAAATTGTCTGACAGAATGCACCGTGACATGCAACAATTTGTGTTAACCATCGAGTGATCATAATAGACTGTTAAAACAGTTGGGCGGGGCTTTGTGGTTACATTCAGTGACATTAAAGAGAAGCTGTGTCTTTGCAACTTTGCTATTTGCTAAGCTTTTCAGTTTAAATAAAATTGCTCCTGGTAGGATGTTGTTTGCAGTCACGCTGCTTCTGTGCTGGTCTTTAACTTTGAGGTAGGAGAGGTTATGTAACAATGACGTGCATTTCCTCACCTGTTGTGACAGTTTGTTTCAAACGCTCTGTCAGACTCTCCAGAGCTTCACTCTGACATTACGTTTAACCTTGGAGCAAATCAGGCAATTGACTGTATAACCCCGTACCAAATGTAATGTTTATGTTTTGTTTTTCGTTATTTTTAACAACATCCTGACACAAGAGCCAACCACTGTGAACCTATATAAAGGTGCACTTACCAAGAATACTGTTGATATTAATAATAGTAATAGAACCGTGATCTAACATGGAGATACTTTAATCTTAAATTATACTGTAACATGTCAGTGAAAGTGGATATATGCTGGTCATGTCTTCTGCCAATTAGAGGAATGTTGGATAAAAATAAAGCTGCTTATCACTTTAAAACTGATGGATGCTAGCAGATCTTATGACCTCCGTTTCTAGTTGCTCACCTCAAATTTGAAAAAACTTTAGTTGCTTGAAATTGCTCAGCGTCATTTACTTTCTATGATCTATGGTTTCCTGGACGCTGTGAAATCTTTCCTGTCTAGAGGAAGCTTAAGAAGGCTGATTTAAGGAACTGCAAATCATGTAAACTAAAGCTACTATCTTGCAGAACAAGACCAACAATGTGACGCTAAAAAAAGATAAATGGATCCCCTTTAAGAGCCTGTAACCCTCTATGTGTAATCACTTTTTAAAACCAGCTGCTGTTTCACTCGACTTGGAGATGTTGAGCTGTTCAGTTTCAGTTTTGTTTATCTAGCTCCAGTTTGCAGAAACTATCTCGAGCTGCTTTTTGAAAGTAAAGACATTGGAGAGAAAACCCCAAACATCTGAAATGAGCACTTGGCAATGTTGAAAAGGAGCAACTCTTTTATAAGAGGAAGACACCTGTAGCAGAACCAAGATAACAGAGGGGCAGCTATTAGCAGATCAGAGGAAAGAACAGAGCAGCAAAAGATGTGCACAGACAGATTTTTGCTCTTTTTATGTGGATAACACACAAACACTGCTGTTGTCACCTGTTGTTGTCTTGTTGATTATTGATTTGCAACCTGATCTGCCAGTTTTTCCAGTTTCTTTCCTCCCCGCATCTCAAATGAAAGGATTTCCTCTTTTCTTCATTTCACATTGTTACAGTTTTTTTTCTTTTCTATTTTCTTTTTTTGCACAAAATGAGCAATTCTTAGGCATCGTCTTGGGCTTTCACATTATAATGTTAGTCATTTTTCACAGTTTTTTCCCGTCTCTGTAGGTGGATTTCCTATTACACTTAGTTTTCAGCTGCATGCCTTCTTTGCAACAACTGTATCCTCTTTTGTTTTGTGCACAAAAACAAAGCAAAAGTCTTCATACGAGTCCGAATCATGGTCCCTCACTGATGAGTCATCATCATTTAAAGGTCAATTATGGTTTTTAGCCATGTTAGTCCACTTTGTCCTCCAAAGACTACTTTCTACTGTTTGGCTCTGGGTAAGTGAGTAAGTTGCGTCCCTGGACAGAATATGGGTTATTAGTTGTATTTCAAGACAAAGGATGTCAATAGGGAGTAGTTGCCAGTCAGGCGAGCCCTCAGGGTTTGCGCTCATGTGTTTTCTTGTCTGGCTCTACTCATCAGCATCACAGACACACACATGTCCTGATCTGCAGACGTAGTGGAGTCATGATATCTGCATTGAAGTCACAGGGAGAGGCTTGTTTGGTATCTCCTCCAGCCAATCAGTCTCAAATATTGCCTGTCTTGATTTGAAATCTTTTTTTCATTTCCTCCCATAAATTGTCTCGCTGCATTTCTCCCTCTCGCTCACACGTACAGGCTCTCACAATCAGTCGCTCTCGCGCACACAATAAATGTGTCTGGAATGTGTGATGTGGACTCGATGCGGCCCAGGCTAGCCCTGTGCCATTCAGCCGCTAATCCCCCCGGTTTAGGATTTGCTTTTACAGTCCTGTGTGCCAGGGCCTGTATTCTAAACTCGGCCGTAAGAATCTCTCACCGACTTGTCATGCTTTCCCAGGAGGAGGAATGCAGTGTGAGCTGAGTCATAATTAACGTCTGTTGATTAGTGCGTTTCATTGTTCGCCCAGTCAGATTCCTGGTGAACTAGTGACATTTTCTTTCTGAATGTGGGATTGTGAAGCATGATGGCAGCCAGACGTTTTTTTGTTTTGTTTTAATTGTAATTACAGGCAGTTTACATTGCATTTCCACGAAGCTTAGATAAACAGCTCAGCGATATTGATCTTGTTCCTCTGTGGTTGAAACGAGCTGTAGCTCTCCTTATTCTTGCAGTAAGTGGGTAACACCTGTAATGTGTATACATTTTTGTTTGGTTTGTCTTCTTCAGGCCTCCCCTTCCTGAGAGCTCTGTGGAGAAGATGAAAAGGTTCCGGCGACGTCTCTCTCAGACTCTTCGAGGCAGTCACACCATCGACGAGTCCCTGTCAGAGCTGGCCGAGCAGATAACGATCGAGGAGAACGGCCTGAAGGACAGCGGTGAGGCCTAAAACTCTTAAATCGCGTCTATCAAGTATACTGCCACTACCAGCACAGCTTGTCACAACTTTATAAATAAAGCGATTCAAGTGGAGGAACCCAGCTTAAGATTTATGTACAAAATGTCAAAATGTCTGTAAAGTCTGTTTGATGTGATTTATTTCAAACACCAGATTGCCATGCAGAATTTCCAGCACATTTATATAATGAATTCCGTGTCTGAAATGGGATTTAGTGGCTGAATTTTAATGGACTTAATTTGTTTGGCACTTTCATCTAAATCCAAATCCACATTTTTATCTATTGCTGACCCAGAATCTGAAAGTTTAAACTGCTCAAAGTGTAATCTTTAGCTTCAGCTTGGCGTTAGCAAAAAGATGTTACACTGATGATTGAGGTCCTTTTCTTCCTTTTCTTTCTGAATTTGCTCGCTACAACGAACCTGTCGAATAAGTTTTATGTCCATTCAAGACTCTGAATGCCAGTTTTTAAAGGGGCTGGTACTGGTTGGTGGAAGTTGCTCAGATTTGAAATGAATTGTAGGGATGTCTACTCATATAATCATATAAGACCTGTAATTTAATAACTGAATTAAAAACATAAGATAAGAGTCACATGAACAAGAGGAGCCTATATAGAATTTAAATAACTCATCTTGGAAAAGCCAAATGTGTTTGGCACAACACTGCGTTCAGATCATATTTTTGATTACAAAAGCTGTTTAAAAAAAAAAAAAGGTAGGCATATCTGCCTTCTTGTAAATATAAACTACCTAAACTGCCAAAAAGAGCCCATTTACTCAAAAAAGTCCACAAATCCACAATTCTTGCATATTACAACCACCCCTTATGCAAATTTGATTTTAGGGGGAACTGCTCCTTTAATACTGACTGTTCAGACAATAAATGTGAATTTCACAGGAATGACTTCTTCCACTTCCCAGCTCTGTATTGATTGTTGTGCTCAATCTGTCAGTTTATTTTTTACTGTAAAGACACTCCGTTCTTGCTGGCAGACACTGTATTTATTTATTTACCATTCATCTCCATCCTGCTGAAGGTTGTGGCCTTCTAGACGTCAAATAAAAGCCGTGGCACAGCCGCCTATCTCTTCTGATATTTACAAAATCTGCACGGAGCAAGCAAGCCAGGGAGCACGTCTCGGTGTGCTAGCAAGTTGTTGCCATGGTGCTCATGGTCTGGAAACATTTTAGAGTTTCCATGACATTGCCACGGCGACTTGGATGACTTGGTGAAACCAGCGAAGCATCTTGATCCATTTGCTGCCCCCCACTTTTTTTTTCTTTTTATCTTTTTGCTCCTCTTCTTCTCTTTTCAGCACCCCTCCACCCTTTCTCCCCCCTTTTTCCCTTTTCAATCAATCAGATCGTCTAAGCTCCCACGAAGCCCCTCCCCTCCCCCCATCGCCTTCTGAGAACTAACTAGACTTTGTAAAGAGCTTTTTGTGCAGCGACTAACACCAAGTTTGGCCAGAGTGTTCTGTGCTTGTTGAGTGGGGACAGAGAACTATGATGTGTGTGTGTGTGTGTGCGTTCCTGTGTGTGCCTGCTTGCGTGTGGGGGATTTTAGCAGCCTGTGTAACAGCAAGTAGGGTAGAGAGGAGACAGAATGGAGTAGCCAGATGAGATTTGATCTGAACTCTCTGATTGGGGAAAGCGTTGTGGTCCTGATCTGATTATGTAACGCTCATAACTGAGGCCAGCAGCAGCAGCAGCTGCCCAGCGATAAGGGAGAGGTGGTATAAGGGCCGGGATAATACATGCCTGCTAAATCACATATATGATGTCAGTCTGTCATGATGTGCCAAAAAACCCCCAACAACAACAAAAAAGAAAGATAATCATGGTTGTAATACATATGTAACATGCCATTTTCCGAATTTTCAGCGACTGTGTTGGCGTAGTAAAATCTGTTTTTATAGCCCAACGAGACCTGAACACCCACAGCAGTCTGAATCGGTCTCGAAAAGGCAGCTTGAATCTTGTAAGCTTAATTTTGGCAATGGGGATTTACGTCAGAAAAATTCACTGAGAATCTGTTGGATCTGGAAACTGGAAACCAGACAACTGGTGAGCTAATATTGTTGAGGCTGGTGGTGATGATATGCAGGCTGGTAATGACTACGCTGTTATTCCTGGCCAGAGTGGGACTTTAAGAGGGGGTACTTTTAAAAAAGTAGATATGTATAACTCAGAAAGTATGTGGAGGTTGTGACCAGTTAAAAAGTAATTCAGAAACTGTTGAATAGAATCATTAGCAATCTCACTCAGCTGTAATCAGCAAAATCTGTCAAAATGTAAAATACCCCCCACACACACAAATTACAAATTTGTTAGTTTTGACTTCTCCTTATCAGCGCTTATGATGCAATATTATCCTGGTGGCGACACCTTTAGGAGAATACTGCAGCGAGTTCTTGCGCTGTAATGCCGGGTATAAATGACCATTGCAGAGGGTATATTGGCAGGTTAAGGAAGAGGCCGATCATCATTTGGGGAGAGCTGATTCCAACACTTGTTTCTGCAGTCGTATTCTTTCCGTCACTTCCCAGAGTTTGTGACCATAGGTGAGACTAGTAACGTAGACTGACGGGTAAATCGACAGCTTTGCTGTTACGTGCACATTTCTCTTTAGTGTTGCGGTTGCTGTACAGACCAGTACAGCATCAACAACACTGAAGAAGATGCTGCACCAGTCCGGCGATCTCCATTTGCCATTCCCTCCTTCCCTCACTCATGAACAAGACCCCAAGTGTTCAGTCCGCCATTTATGACTGAAAACTGTCCTCAGACTTGGAGGTGCTCATGCCAGCTGCTTCAGACTCAGTTATAAACCGACCCAGTGCGAGATGGCAGTCGTCTTTTAGTGAAGCTAACAGAACCACATCAAAAAGCAAGATGAGATCCTCTGACCACAGAACCCTCCACCTATGATTGTGTCTAAAAATTAAATCCATAAAAATTATGAGCACATTTGGTGACAAAGGGATGCTCTGACAGTCTGACTGGAAACAGGTCTGATTTATGTGAAACGAGCTGCCACTGTGGTTGAACAGTGAGTTCAATACTCCGTCCTCCTCAAGCCCCTTTTGTGGGTCAATAAAACACTTTAACATTGGGGAAACTCCCCCACACCTCAAGAAGGTAAAGATCTGGTTCAATGTCCTGTTGCCAGGATGAAATTCCTCAACTCCTTATTCTCTGCAGTATTCCTAGACCTTCCCAGGTGCTGGAGAGGAGAATCCCTCCTTTGGTCTAACCATGTTTTCAGATGCGTTCTTGTCTATAAACGCTCAACAATTTGTTGTAGGAGAGAGTGCAGCACGGATAGAGCGTGCAGGAGTACATACCCGTAATACAACCATTTGTTTGGTGTGACTTTACTGGACCATTACCCACCTCAAATTAGCAATGAGCGTTTGACTCTAGCTAAAAGCACTTTGGTTAGTTCCCTAAATTTTCTCTATACACGAAAACTTTGCCTACTATTAACTTGCTTTTGTGTGGGTTTTGTTTCTGTTTTTTTTGTTTGTTTGTTTTTTTAAACAAAATTGATCTACTCTTGATAAACCAGGTAATCCACTCTGTGTTCAAAGGCTGATGATGTTAATGGCTTTACCAAACAAGGTCATGACAAACAGCGGTGGACTGTAAAACCCAAGCCCTTGCATTACAGGTCCTAAACACATACAAACACTTTTCTGCCTGACAGTTGTTTTTTGTTTGTTTGTTTGTTTGTTTTTGCAGGGACATAAACCAATCTATCTAATCAATAATCATTATTCTTGGGAAGTAATTATCTCCTCTGTAACTGTTGACTTATGTCTTGTCCTTGTCCTGTCTGCTCTTTTTGCATACATGGGCCTCTGTCTGAGTTTTGACTTCTGCTCATCTTCTCCTGGGTGTTCTTTTCTCCTCATTGTCATATTTGGTGTTTTGCTGGGTGCTAGATCTTCCAGATATTAAATCATTCAACTCTGTCAGCTCTAGTCGTGCTTTTGGACAAAAGCTGTTCATTGTCAGTGGTAGATCCTTTCCACAAGCCAAACTCACACACCTTAGACCAGGGTTAGGGAATCCAGGCCTCAAGGGCCAGTGTCCTGCAGGTTTTAGATCTCACCCTGGGTCAACACACCTGAATAAAATGATCAGTTCATTACCAGGCCTCTGGAGAACTTCAGGACATATTGAGGAGGTTATTTAGCCATTTAAATCAGCTGTGTTGGATCAAGGACACATCTAAAACCTGCAGGACACCGGCCCCCGAATTCCCCACCCCTGCCTTAGACTGTCAGGCATTTGTTTACAGACTTTCATACACTTTTGATTATTTACAGTACAGGGGTTACACTGATTAAGAAAACATTGCTGTTCTCCTGGCTATGTGTACAATTAGGTAACCCGAAGTTCATTGGGAAGATGTGATACTCCATCCATCCATCCATTCGCTTCCGCTTATCCTTTTCAGGGTCGCGGGGGGGGCGCTGGAGCCTATCCCAGCTGTCATAGGGCGAGAGGCGGGGTACACCCTGGACAGGTCGCCAGTCTGTCGCAGGGCTAACATACAGGGACAGACAACCATTCGCACTCACATTCATTCGCACATTCACACCTAGTGACAATTTGGATTATCCAATTAACCTATCCCCACAAGCTGCATGTCTTTGGACGGTAGGAGGAAGCCGGAGTACCCGGAGGGAACCCACGCAAACACGGGGAGAACATGCAAACTCCACACAGAAAGACCCCGGCCTGATGTTGGAATTGAACTCAGGACCTTCTTGCTGTGCGGCAACAGTGCTAACCACCGTGCCACCGTGCTGCCTAGATGTGATACTCAAATATCAAAACAGATTAAGGTTCAATTTAATTCACTGTTTTTTGTTTTGTTTTGTTTTTTTTTTTGGGGGGGGGCGGGGGTTGTTTTGTTTTTTTAGTGAGAAATTTGTTAATTTACAGTGTAGAACCTAATGTATATCAACCCAGCAGTTTCATTTTTATTGGTCACCTTGATACAAAGCCTAACAATACAGTGTGTATATAAAAGATGGAAGGTGACACCAAGTGGTTTGGTAATTATAAGGAAAGTATCAAAGAGGCACATTTTGAGGCCTTAATATAAAAGGTTTTGGCTGTGGTCATGTAGAATTTCTTTCTGATTTAGAAGTTACTTTGATGAATCAAAGGGTGGACTACTAATTTATCAACTATTGGTAGCAAGGCTGGTTAACAAGCTGTATGCTTGAATTGTACTGCTGCAGCACAGAGACACAAAATAAGTGCTAAGAACGCACTAATAAAGTAACAGAAGTCACAATAAGCACAAATACCTGGAATGGTCTGCACCACTCAGCAAGCCGTAATATCAGTCAGTCTATTAAAATGCTACAGAAGGCAGGAAACACGCACACACACACACACACACACACACACACACACACACACACACACACACACACACACACACACACACACACACACAGTGAAGAGGCCCAGTTTAATAACTGACAGAAGAGGATGCTTACCAGACTCTGAGTGGCTCCAGCTGCCTCAGTCAGTGCAGCCATGCTCAGTTATCCAGGTGGATGAGTTATAAAACCTGGAGTTGTTATGAAAGTTGAAACTATCATTTTTTTTTCTGTAAATGTAATCAAATTGACCAAAACTATGTCCTTTTGGAGGGAGCCTCAAGTGGCACTTAGAGGAACTGCAGTTTTTGTCATTTTGGGGGGTTTCATTTTTAATCTCTGGAGGTTGCCCCTTGGTTAATTCCAAATTTGAAGCCTTGACCTTCCCTCAATAATGCCACTGTCTTCTTTTTGTTAGAACCAGGAGTATGAGAGCGGTAAAGTGCTAAGTTAGTTGGTAATACTAGTGTTATAGCTTAGCGAGGCACATCACCAAAACTAAAGTAGACTTCTTGGATGGTCTGTAGCATCCAGCGTGTTCTGATATTTGTTAGATAATACCACTCAAAAAGACTTAAATGCCACAAAACGCTGTTGGTGGGTAAGATTCAGGGACTTGAATAAGCAGAGGTGCCGTCTAGCAGATGGGTAGTGCCTCCTCTGTGTCAGTATCTAGCTGTTAGTAAGTAGTCGTGATCCCCATAATGCAAATTTTGAGCTTAATAACATTTAGAAAGGGGAAAACAACCCATCCGCCACCCAGTTTTTATAAGAACTGGCTGTTATGTAGTGACGCAATCAGCAAGATAAATCATCCGACACATAAGATTGTCAGAGTACCTCAGGATGAATTTATCATTGGATTGCTTTGAAGTGCATTAATCACATATTGGCCATGATGAGTCTTGTTCACATTAATACCACTTTCTTTCAGCGCCATGACTACAATGTTTTGTTTTGGGGTTTTTGTATTTTGTTCTCATCTGTTGATATGTGCTTGTATACTGTGTGTCCTGTCATCATCAAAAAAACACAACAAACTCTTTCTTCTCCAGCAGAGCCCATTGTGAGGAACGGCCGTCCTCCATCAGCCCACAGTGTCCACTCATTTCTTCACCAGTACACAGGCTCTTTTAAAAAGCCACCGCTCAGACGGCCTCAGAGCGTCATCGGAGGAGGACTAGGCTCTCTCATGGTCATGCCTCGCAATGGTAGTCGCCTTGGTGAGTCACGCCTAACCTGCCTGCTGTCAAATTTAATATTTGACTTTTATATTTCTGGCTTGAAATGAAGAAATAGCCAACGATTTCTTTTGTGACCATACGTGGAAGGTGTTGAGCTGCTGCTGGGCCTAAATTCCTTGTCATACCCATTTCTGTTGAGGGAACTGTATCACGCATGTGCTCAAAGAAATCATTGCTTTATGCAAAGATGCACTTCAATTTATCCGCTTTTGTGGCCGCATTTTTGTCCTTTTTGCAAAGAAATATAACTAAAAATAACGACTCTGAAAACCAAGTTTGCTGTCAACTTGGATTTTCAGCCCAGATACAAATTCAAAATATGAATAAAACCCCTGGAGGGAATGAAAATGCTGCAATAGTGTATGAATGAGAGCAGAGTTTTCTCAGGCGTGGGTAAATTACTCCGTGATGTATGGCTTTGTCTCATAAAGCCTGTGGCACTGAAATAAAATCTAAGTCAAACTCATTAAGAATATTTACCTCTTGTATATCGTCTGTCTGATACAGCCAGTAGCTTGATAAGAAAAGAGGGAGTCATAAAAGTGTCCGAGAGAGTGTTTTTCTTTCCTGTTGAAGTCATTATCTGGTGTTGCACCCTGCCCTGTTTTTACAGACCTGCTCCATTTGTCAACCCCCCGTGCTCTCTGTAAACTTTTCTCTTCGCTCATCTCCAGATATCGTCCACGAGAACCTGAAGATGGGGTCAGACGGAGAGAGCGACCAGGCATCCGGGACTTCCTCTGATGAGGTGCAGTCGCCCACGGGTGTTTGTCTGAGGAACAGAGGGAACAGACGCATCTCTGCGGAGGTGAGATTTGGCTCTGTGTTTTCAGAGCTCCGTCGTTGTCCTCGTGTAGCCTCTCTGCTTTGCAAAGTGTGGATATATTGTAGTGTGAGTCACTGCAGGGCCTACACTTAACTCAGTGGGACGATTGACTGTGTTGCCACACATCTCCTCACCCGGTGTGATGGTTCAAATTCCACTTTGTTAATAAGCGTGCGCTGCGATGACTTCACTGATAAATGACAATAGACCTATCTGTAAGACGCGAATGTGAGCTCCGTGCTGTAACTCGGCGTGGGTGTATTTGTGCAGTGTGTCATATACACACACTGCACAAATACACAAATCCTCGGCTCCTGTTGCAATGTGAGCAGCGCACACATAATGTTCAGACTGATTTCATGTAATGTTCCTCTCAAGTTGGTTTTGAAATCTACTTTAAAGAATCTTTTATTCGTCAGCACATCCACCCACCCAAAACCCCCTCTGATTTACTTCCTCTTTCTCAAACACACAGAGCCAGACATGGGCAGTTCGATTGCGTTTCTCCGGTGGTTACATAATCTCAACACATTACAGAAGACATCTCACTGTAATTGCTTTTATCTAAAAGGCATTCCATTTTCCCACAAGTATTTTTTTGGATCCAGGGCGTTTATTTCTGCACATATTAACAACAGTAATTCTTTTCTATTTCATTGATTTATATTTTTGTTCCTACATGAACATGATTCCAAAATAGTTTCCTTTATTAAAGCTGTATGTTCAAAGCCAACAAGAAGAATCTGTGGCATGAATCTGATTGTTTCACATACTGTAGATTACAGAGATGGACACAGAGTACCTGTGCAACAACAACAAATAATAAACACAAATGTGTGTTTGTGTTTGCACCCCCTGTTTTGTGTTCTCATGGATCATTATGATGTCACATGGAGGTGCCCTACCCACCTGTTGGTCAAACAATCTATTTGCTAGGTGCAGCCAATCAGAAGAAAGTTAGCCTTATCTCTTCCCCACATAGAGACAACATTTGACAACCTCTTCTGTACTTAAGACTTCTGTACTCAATAACCATGAACCATTTGAAAAGGTTCCAAGTTTTTATAGGGTAGCTGGATAGGCCGAGGCCAGCCTCACTACCTTCTGATGCACACCTTTTTGTAATTTTGTTCTAACAGCAGGCCTGAAATATGACGCAAAGAGCTCAGTTCAGAAAAGAGGGTGAAGCGTTAGTCCTGGTAGGCTTTCAATGGGTAAAGAGTCGCCTTGCCTTATTAAACATTCAAAACTGGTCTAGCAGAGGCAAAGAATATAGCTGTGGAGCCAAAGATGGGCGCATTAAGTCTGCTTTAAATAAAAAACAACTTGTTATGTATGTTTTTATTAGTCCAGTTTAACTTATTGTAGATTTACTTTTACTGAGAAACAAATGTTACTTTGACTCAAGCACGCTACTACTACATCAAACTTTGCAAAACTCATTTATTCCAGTGATCCGCAGATATCTGTATTAATTCATATCTGCAAGGAAATGGTGACGGATTGTCATCATCATCATAGAGAAGTTTGTCAAACAGCTGTTTAAAGTTTTATTCTTTACATATAAGCAGAGGTAACATGTCATTTTACTGTTTCAATCAATATCTGACCCGATCCCTCCCAAAACCAATAATTGGTCCCTTTAGCCCAACGTAAGCTCTACCAATAGGACTTCAGGCCGTGCAGCTGACATAAAGTAATGCAACGAGCCGCCCACTTTCCCCCTGAACTGTGGCAGGAGTTACTTCATAACATCGCCATTCTCAACTCAAATTATATAAAAAAAAGCATGACAGGAAAATAGATTCATATCCATCCATAGTTTTCATTTCCTTTTTCTGCATCACTGTTTTAGACACTTTTTCACCTTCTGTCTTTCTCTTTTTCAGAGACTTATTTTTCTTTGTGTTAATACAAAATATAATATAAAATGCAAAGAAAGACTTTCCAGTTTTACATAAAAGGAGTCAAAGGAGAGGAAAAAAAGAAACTGTAAGGAAAAGGGCTTCCTTATAGTCTTGTGTTTGATGCCACTGAACCACATGTTTTCACACTAGCTGCTGGGTGGAAGGAAAAGTTCTGATTGAACAACACACACTTCCCTCCTTCTGTTTATTGGTTGCTTTGATTGCAACCCCTGTGGGAGTTTACAAGCAGATAGCAGCATCTGCACAGACAAACCAAGCATGCAAACCTGCACGAGTAGAGGGGAAAAAATGCTTGAGGTTTAGTTAAGCTGCATTTGAGGCTGCCCACACAGAGAGATGATACATCACCTCTTGCTGCTTTTTTGAGCGTGTCTGCAAGCAGCACACCTCACACTTCCTGTGACTGTTTCACAGCCAGATAAAGTTTTTAGTTTTTTGGACACGCTCACAGTTCTACTTGCAGCTTCTGTCAGCCCAGCAAATCCAGTGTACTGTTTGAATGAACAGAGTGATTGACTGCAGGCTTGTTGTTGATGAAGTGATCCAACAGTGAAATCAGTGTGCGGCCTTGTTCTTTGTCCCCTCTGTGCCACTGTGACACTTGGAGAAGGGACGGCAGAGCAGAAAAAATAGGAGGAGGAGCGAGGACGTCCCTTTGGGCTGGTCAGGTAGCAGATTGTTCTCCTCGGACTGCAGTGGAAGCAGTGCCATTTTGGGATTACATCACGAGGATTACTGTAATACGGTCCAGATGGGCCCCTGTTGTAACAGATTAGGACGAGTTGATTGGACAAACTGGAGGGGGGTGGAGGGGTTGCAAAGGTCAGGTGATGGACGGCATCACTTACTCTGAGGACAAGCCACCAATCCTGGCCCTGCACACTGAAACCACAGAGCAGCAGAGCGAAATCTAATGTATATTCTTAAACAAATAAAGACAAGCAGAGTTCCTGTTATGTTGATATGTGCAGAGTGCTTTTGTTTTCTCTTTTTGAGAATCCAGAGCTGTGGTGTCTTTACTTAAAAATGTTTTTGTGAACAGTTAAAGCTAAAACAATAAGCAAACCTCTTTATTGCCTTGAAATGAATGTTTTTATGAGTTTGTATTTAGTTTGTACGCACACAAAACAATAGAGATGCCGAATCTGCACCAGGATGTCAACTTGCTCCAAGTTTTAATGAAGACTACACTTCCTGGAAGCTGATCACATGGCTAAATGTGTTTGCTGTTAACAACCACAGAGCAGAAAGCTGACTCACAGTCACCGTTTAACGCAAAGGCTGAAAGTCACCGATCCTTCTAGAAGTCGGTCAATTTCAGTTTACGGGTTTATGAGCTTGTCTCTGAACTTGTGTTGAAATTTGAAAAAGGTTGAGGTTGCGTTTTGCTTCTGTGCGTGTTGGCTAAGATGGAGGGAGGAAGCAGTGGGGTGTCCGGTGTTACCTCAGAGGGAGTGGAAGTAGATTTACAGAGAGAAACGTGGGATTAATAGTAATCTAACAAATAGAGGAAATGCATGATGGGAAGAATCCAGGTGTTAGATTTTAACTGTTTGATTGTATTATGTGTGTTTGAGGGATTTTTATATAAAGAATCATTAGAATCATGCTTTCTGTGCTTGTTTTACTTCTTTAAAAAGACTTACCCTGAACTCTTAAGGGCTCCACATACGGCCTTTACCATGAACACAAGTCTAAAACTGTCACTGTGTGGCTGCACACGCACGTACCACACTGGCTTCTCTGTTAACCGGTGAGGCCTAAAGTACACCCACAGATTCTGCTTGTTTACTTTGGGTTTCTGCCATTTTGTATCCAGTCAGAGGTATTTATTCAGAGATTATGTTGTTTGCTAAGGGTTTGTTTGTTTATTCATTCAGGTTGATATACCGACTTTTTTTTTTTTTTTTAATTGAGTTTTCTTGTTTTTGTGTAGGACCTGAACAAACGTTTGTCCCTGCCAGCTGACATCCGGATACCTGACGGTTACCTGGAGAAGTTTCAAATGAGCAGCCCACCCTTCGACCAGCCGCTGAGCCGACGCTCCCGCAGAGCATCACTGGTGAGAAGAACAAGAGGGATTAGAGGGGAAGAAGTAAGAGAGAAGGTGCTGAAAACACACGGGAGACAATTACAAGTTGTCAGAGAGGAGACAAGTGCAGAGTGATACTGTAAACAGGAAGTCGGCCTATTGCACATGTCCTTCACCTTGAAGCTGGACTTGCAGGGGTCACATCATTGGCTAATATAGTCAAAGGAGCTTGCAAAGAGAAGCGTCTGGACTTTAAGTTGCTTGAAGACGTTTCACCTCTCATCCGAGAAGCTTCTTCAGTTCTAAGGTCAAATGGTGGAGAGTCCCAGATATAAACCTAGTGGGAGTGACCCCCCACAGAGGGACAAAAGGACCCCCTGATGATCCTCTAATCGCCTGAGCCAAGGTGGGAAACTGGGCGTGGGTCCCAATCAGCCAGAGTTTCGGGTGTGTTCATTGTGAAACCTGGCCCCACCTTATCATGCGAATTCCTGAGGTCAGATGGCCCAGGATGTGAGTGGGCGTTAAGGCGTCTGGGAAGGGATCTCAAAACTGGATTATAGATGGCAGAGAGTTGGTGTCGTAAACCCCCGCCTCTGTTCAAAGATGGTCGCTCACAGTGGACATAGATGGCTTCTTTCACTCCTCTTTCAAACCATCTGTCCTCTCTGTGCCAATTTTCACATTTTGGACAGAGAGGACAGAACTGAAGAAGCTTCTCGGATGAGAGGTGAAACGTCTTCAAGCAACTTCAAGAAGTCCAGACGCTTCTCTTTGCAAGCTCCTTTGACTACGATGACCTGGATGACTGAGAACCTTCACAGACACATTGGCTAATATACTCTCCTTATTTTTGGAATTTGGTTGAGAAAAATTACGACAAAATGGTTAAAAGTAAAATGTGCATTTAGTTCATTTATTTAGTCATCAAAGTCATTGCAAGCCTAGGAATCTGGGCCAAGATGGAAACACAGAGAAATTCCCTGTGTGGTTCACTGGAAAGCAGGTTTATTCTTGCTGTAGTCGTCCTTGTGTGTGGTGCAAGCCAGAAGTGATGGCACAACTACTGGCTTGTTGTGCATCTCCCAAGTTTTGTAACCTGTCGGGCACATCGTGGGCGGTGAGGTTGGGCTGGAGGCACAAACCCTGTGAGCTTTTTGAAGCCACATCAATGCAGTGCATTTCCATATGGCACAGAGAGCAACGGCTGCACTTGGAAATGATTACATGCTCTGCAGAATCCATCATTTAGGCGAACAGGAGAAGGTGAGACAAGCACACCTGAAGTGTGAGTATACACTCACCAACCACTTTATTGGGTACATCTAGTACAGGGTTTGGCCCTCTTTTGCCTTCAGAACTACCTTAATTGTTTGTGGCACTGATTAAACAAGGTGCTGGAAACATTCCTCAGAGGCATTGGTCCATATTGACATGATAGCATCACATCATGATAGCATGTCTGCAGATTTGTCAGCTACATCCATGATACGAATCTCCCTTTTCCATTACGTTAAGGTGATCTATTAGATATCCAGTGACTGTGACACAACCTGAACTTTTGACACAAGGTAGAATTGATCCACGCTTTAATGTTTTTGCACCAAATTGTGACACCACCATCCAAACGTCAGAGCAACAGTTGAGACTCATTAGACCAGGCGAGGTTTTTACAACTTTTCTTGGCCATTTAATGAAAATTGTAGTCTCAGTTTTCTGTTCTTAGCTGACAGGAGTGGACCTGGTGCGGTCTTCTGCTGCTGCTGCCGGTCTGCTTCAAGGTTCCACTTGTTGTGCGCTTCTTCGTACCTCGGTTGTAATAACCTGAGTAACTGTCGCGTTCCTACCAGCTCGAAGCAGTCTGGCCATTCTCCTCTGACCTCTGGCATCAATATGGCCTTTCCTCCCAGAAAACTGCTGCTTACTGAATATTTTCTTTCTTTCAGACTGTTCTCTGTAAGCTCAGAGATGGTTGTGCAGGAAAACCTCAGCTGGCATTTTTCAGCTTTCAGTTTCTGAAATGCCCAGACCCGCCCATCGGGCACCAGCAACCACATTCAGAGTCATTTAAATCACCTTTATTTCCCCTTTTGATGCTTAGTTTGATCTTCAACAAGTCATCCTGTACATGTCTACATGCACTGAATTGCTGATATGTGATTGGCTTAATAGATAACATTCAGTTGACCATGTGTACCTAACAAAAGCAGCTGATGACTGCATATCTGTTGTATAGCGAGTGCATCAACCATAACTGCAGCTTCAGTGGCCATCCTGCCACAGTGATCACACTAGCTCATGACCCCTTGAGGATGGGTCTTGAATAAGTGATCTCTTCATGTCACCCGAATAACCACGACACCATAAACTCAATAAATAATTAATTTCCCCAAAAGTATTCATTAATTAATGTTGTTGGTGTTAGCAGTGTGTCAGTTTTTAAGTACAACATTCTGTGTCACAGATCATTAAAGATCTGCTTATTGATTTTTACATTATTGGGAGTTTTTAGTAGTAAATTCTAAAAGGCAGAGCCATATTTGCTTCAGGGTTCATCATATAGCATTTTGCAGATAAAACTGTAATAACATTAAAAACTAAATTCTTTCTTTTGGCAAAAGCGACAGTGAAGAGTGCTAATTTGAGAATCAGGGGTGGACCAGAATGAGAGAAATGGAAGCAGAGCAAGAGTCAGGAAGTGGCTGCACATGGATAAAGATAGCTCTGAGGGTAATGTTTTATTTAAATGCAGCAAGAAACAGAAGTGAGAGCGTCAGAGTTCACACCTTATCCTCAGCCGATCAGAGCTCATCCTCTCAGCACTCATTTTTGTCACGAGCCTGAACGATTGTCCTGTGCATCTGTCAAAAGCAGAACAGAGGAGTAAGTAACACTCGGCCTCGCCCAGGCCCAACTTTATTTGCATACACACCCCTTTGCAGAGTTTTTTCAAAAGCACTGACTGGATTTGCTCAGATGATTGGCTGTCAGTCCTCTCAGCTTTTCTGGCGCTGGTCTTTATCCAGTGCACAGGTCTGTTTAAGCCTTGTGAAGATGCTGGCTTGCAGCAGTGACAGTTATAGCTCAGTTATTAAGTAGTTTGTGTGTGTTCTGGTTATAACTGAATAGTTGTGAAGCGTTTAGTGATTTATTATGCGTGGAAGTAATGATTGTTTCAGTTATTATTTATCGTGGAGAATATTGGGTCAATTGATCAACCAATCCTTGGTATATTAAATGATGAGAGTAGGAAAATATGATGTAAAATGACATAACCGTATGGGATTTCTTCACAACCTCAAATATTTTTCTTAGCACACATAAGAAACGGAGAAAAATCCAAATATTAGAGAAACTGAAACTAGCTATTTTTTTTATTATATATTTAGCTCAAAAATATAAATGAAAACATGTTGTTTGTTCGACTCGCCCATAGACACGTTGTAAAAAGCCATCGGGTCTTTGTCACAAGCAATTAGTCGGGATGCTGGTTTGGTTGTGTGACCCCCACGCCCCACTCTGTGATGCTGCAAGGCCATCATGAGGATTTGTCCTGGTGTGTGTAAGCCTGTCACTGCTAATAAAGACACTACCCTCATTAATGCTGTTTGTCCTTTTCTTCCCTCCAGTCAGAAATTGGATTTGGGAAGCTGGAGACCTACATCAAACTGGACAAACTGGGGGAGGTATGTGGCACAGTTTACCTTGAAAGCCTTTCCTTATCACCCCAGGTGCAAACGTTCTCATAGTGAGTGATTAAAGTGCACACAGGCACAGTTGTGGAGTTTACTTTTAACCTGAAACACTGAACCCCCCCCCCCCTTCTTTTCCTGCTGTATAGGGCACGTATGCTACTGTGTACAAGGGGCGGAGTAAGCTGACAGACAACCTCGTGGCGCTGAAAGAGATCAGACTGGAGCATGAAGAAGGAGCACCGTGCACGGCTATCCGAGAAGGTACAAAAGATTTTAGCCACAGAACGCTATTTGGTCACCAAGCAGTCAAATATAAGTGCTTGAACTTTTTTTACTTATATAAGCTGATTTGTTTTACGTTGAACAGTGACGTTTGAACATCTGCAGCAAGATGGAGTGCAAAAAACAACTTAGTTAACTGAAATAGAAAAGCAGATTTTAGAATAAATGCTCCTAGAAAACAACCTCAAATACAAACATACAGGTCGTGCCTGTAGGTGGTCAGGTCTGTAAATGTATCCCAGCACGAGCAGACACTGGAAGATTTGGAATTTTGTGGAATTTTTACACAAGCCGAGTCTGCACATAACAGACAACTTAGCAAGGACCGATTTTAAATCGTATCTTTATCCACTTAGTTACACTTAGATATTAGCTAAAGATTACACAGTTTAACATGCTTGAAATAATATTTTTGCACCAACAAGGTGATTCCCAAAGAGCTATTAGCCTAAAACTCTTTATGTGGTGTGCAGTGTGATTAAAACAAATTTGAGGAAACTGCACAAGTGATTGACAAACGAAGTGATAGACCTAAAAAAATGTGTCTACAACAGATGAACTCAATTTTGAAGTCATATCCTTAAGAAATAGGAAAACAGTCCAGCAAAGACCTGTCACATGACCTGAGAGATGCATCTGGCCCTGCTTGTTGTTTGCTGAAGCCTCATCAGACGTGGTCTCAGTGGACGGAGAGCTATCAAGAAGCTATTTGTCAAGAAGAAGAATAGTGAGAAAATGCTGTGGCATGCCACATTACACAAGAAGTGAACTGAAAATCACTGACTTACACGTCGTACGAAGTGATGAAACCAAATTTGACATTTTTGGTTCAAGTCGTTGTCAGTATGTACAGAGAAGGTCAGGAGTGTCTGCATCCATCTGTAAAACACACTGGAGACGCTGCCATGAATCAGGGCTGCGTTTCAGACAGCGATGTTGGAGATCTTGTCAAAATTGGTGAAATTACGAATGCAAATAAAGTCCGATTTTGATCGTGCAGTGCCTGACTGGCAGTGTTTGTTTCTGCCAGTGCAGTGAAAGCATACCTGGACAGAAAATCACACAACGCGACACTTAGTCACAGACTGACCTCGGCTTTATTCAAGCATTGACAAAGAATTGAATACAAGGCAGCCAACATCCAAAGAAGAGCTTTGGATGTCTTTCAGAAAGAACGTTTCCTGAAGATTACTTACAATTCTACAAACTTTCTTTATGCCTTATACGCCTCATTTCCATTTATACTTTTAATAAATCGTTGCACCTATTTCCCAGTTTCCTACCAAATGTAAAGAAATGAGCCGTGGCTTAAGAGTTTTGCAAAACACTGTATTTCAGTGTCATCTTCTGGCAGCTTGAGTAAATTCAGTTTGCGCTCACTGACGGTGCTTTGTGTTTTTTTTAGATGGATAAATGTATTTATTCAAGTTTCTTCATCACCAGGTTTAGCACGTTTCACAAAAAAACGTTGAGTTTGTCATCTTTGAGAGTCTATATGGATCCTTCACTGGGGTTGAACTGGAGGCATTTTCTTCTTTTATTTTGCAGTTTTATGCGACCTTATATGGAGAGCGGTGTTGGCAGCACACTCTTGTTTTGAGACTTTGTTGATTAATTTGAGCCAGATAAGCTATCTTTGTAAGTCTCAGACATTTTTGTAAGATTGAAGGATTTATAAATAAACCTCTCTTGGCTTAATCAGCGTGAACACAGAGGCATCAGAGCAAGAAGTAAAGCAAATGTTGGTTAATGTTACTTTGAGAGAATAAAAAATAAGCTGAGTGTAATCACACCCTTGCTGTAACAGCTGTCGTCTTCTTCTTCTTCTTCTTTTTTTCTGCGTGTGTGTTCTTAGTGTCTCTACTGAAGGACCTGAAGCACGGCAACATCGTGACGCTGCACGACATCGTCCACACAGACAAGTCGCTCACACTGGTGTTTGAATACCTGGTGAGACCAGCAAAACCTCTGCAGCCTCCCTCCTGCATGACTCACGATGTTCTCTGCAGGGATGCTTAGATTAAAATATTTGACGTTATTATTATTCATGACTCTGTGCGGAGTATGAAGGCTTACCAACTGTTGCAGTTTGTGTGCCTGTAGCGTCCCCGCTCTAACGCCCTTCCTCTCTTCTAGGACAAAGACCTTAAGCAGTACATGGATGACTGTGGGAACATCCTGAGCATGCAGAATGTCAAGGTGAGACTCCGCAGGCTGCCTGCTGGCCTGAGCACCTTCATCACCTGTCAAGAGTTTGTAGCTGCTGGTGTGGGTGCAAGAAGCATTGTCAGTGTGCCCCCTGGTGGAGAAGTGTAGACCCAAGGGGATAAGTAAAATGGGCTGCTGCAACCTTCTTTAAACATCCCTGTTTTTAGAGTATTTAATTAAAGAATTTCATTCATGATTGTGCATCTGCAATATATTACTTTGCTGAACACCACTGTTTTTTTTAACTCTTTATTTTAGAGTTTTTAGTTCATGGACAGAAAAAAAAACAACCCCAACTAAGCATACATATATATTTGGGTCCATATAATTTTACTTGATGTATTATGAAGTCTCGCACTTTTAAGTAAAGCGAGCTTAGGCTAAAGGTCACCTGTTCCATCGCATAGATAATACTGATGGTGCGGATCCATCGTTTGAGGCCTGGTGATTCTGGTTTTTGTGAATTTTTTTCTAATTGTTTTCTTCCTGGCTAACAGTAATTTCAGTTACCAGTCGCTTTTTTTTGTTAACCACATCCTCATTAAGTAGACAGAAATACAAGACCTCAGTACTGTTGGTGATCTCGTATCAGCGCGTCGTATTTTGGCACATGACCAAAATGTGTGTGAGTGATTAGCCTCCAACTTCCCACACGCAGCAAGGCTCAATCACCACTATTTTATAATAACTTTATCAACACGATCATATGTACTGATCGAGAAAATCTCTTCCTTTAGATTTTCCTCTTCCAGATCCTGCGAGGCTTGGCCTACTGTCACAGGCGGAAAGTTCTCCACAGAGACCTGAAGCCCCAAAATCTGCTCATCAATGACAGAGGAGAACTAAAACTGGCTGACTTTGGTAAAAAATCAGTACATTACATTAAAATGTTTCTACAGAGCAAATTTTTTTTTTGGAGTATTCTAAATAGCTTCCTTTGTATGAATTTCATGACATTTTTCCAATATGTCCATATTTCTGCTCCACAGGCCTGGCGAGGGCGAAGTCTGTGCCCACTAAAACGTACTCTAACGAGGTGGTAACTCTTTGGTATCGGCCCCCTGACGTGCTGCTCGGCTCCTCCGAGTACTCCACACAGATCGACATGTGGTGAGTGGGCCTCGCTCGACGGGGGGGATTGCAACTATTAGGAAACGCTAACGATGCTCGTGGTTACTCTCTTATTTCCGTATGGCTGCACAGCGACGGCGCAGGCCGATGCGATCCTCTCAGATTGGTTTTCTGTCGTGAAATTGCCACTTCAGTGATTTGTGGAACGGGCACAGGTGTCTGGAGCTCATTTCGTTTAGTTTGCGCCCTTATTAGCGCGCGGGTGTAAAGAGACTTTGCTGCTGATGGACACAGCCTCGCTGTTAAGACAATGCAGCTGTAAATGGTTTCTCCGATCTCCAATTGAGAGAAACATCAGGGTTGGTTTAGAGATGGAACACCTGTTGAGTCAGGCTGCTGTTTAAGCTTCAGTCAGACGCATCTTTGTGACCTTTCCCACCTGTTTGTGTCATTCTGTCAGGGGTGTGGGCTGTATATTCTATGAGATGGCTGCAGGCAGGCCGCTGTTCCCAGGCTCCACAGTGGAGGATGAGCTGCACCTCATCTTCAGGCTGCTAGGTGAGTGCTGCCCTCTGCTGACAGAGGAGCATTCAGACTTTTAACCAGAGCCTTTAATCGCATTAACCCTGGCATGTAGCCCCGTCCCCCCTCCGCGGCGCCATGAAAAAGCCCCATCCAGCTGACGCGGGCTCTAACAAGGTCTATTAAATGTCCCTCCACAGGCACTCCTACAGAAGACAGCTGGCCTGGAATATCCTCCATTGATGAGTTCAAGTCCTACAAGTTCCACAAGTACAAGGCACAGTCCCTCATTAATCATGCCCCCAGGTAAGCCTGATACTTTTTTCTCTCATTTTATCTTAATAACTTTACTTCTACACCAGATGCAACATGTCCCAGCTTAGGCTGTGTTGCTGCTGGTTGTTTCAGGTATTTATGGAGCAGTTATATAAACCTTACCGTTACCCCTCCATTCACCTCTCTTGCCTGGTTGTCTGATGACTGGAGGTGGAAAAGTGTTTCTTGTGACACAAATATAAGAGGAGAGCTTGTAAGCAGAGCTGTTTTAGCTTTTAGTTAGACATGAGTGTTGGAGGTTTGTGTAGTTAGGAGCGTGTGCTCTTTATCATTTCCTGTAAGGAAATCCTGTGGAATAGTTGACTCTGTTTGACTTCCTTAACACTCGCCTCTATCCATGAGTCAGCCCACCTTTACTGACCCCCCCCCCCATCCCTCCTGTTCTTTTTTTCCACCTCCAAACTCTTGTCCCACCCCTCCCCCACACCTACAGGTTGGACAATGATGGAATCGACCTGCTGATGTCATTCCTAAAGGTAAGTCTCGCAATATCTGCCAGGAATTAAAGAGACGCTAAAAACATGTGACACATTTTGCAGCTATGTCAGGACTGTGTATTTGGAAAGAAGCGCACGAAGGCGTGCCAACACATTCGCATGCGACCGCAGGCTGCTGAGCCAGTTCTTTTGTTGTTCTTTAATGGCTGAAACTTTTGTTGCCCTAAATTTCAGTATGAATCGAAGAAGAGGATCTCTGCTGATGAAGCAATGAGGCAGCCATACTTCAGGAGCCTGGGGCCACGTGTGCACACGCTGCCAGAGAGTGAGTAATGAAACGGTGATACAGTAATGCAGACTTGGCACCATCCGCTCAGTACAACTTGAAGGGTATTGCAGTGTACAGAGAGGATCACTTACAGCCTTGTAACAGAAACACTGTTCACCCGGCACGTCTTCTTCTTCTGTTGCACTGACTGACTGTGTCTTTGGCAGCCGTATCCATATTCACACTGAAGGAGGTGCAGCTGCAGAGAGATCCCGGCTATCGGAACTCATCATACCCCGAATCAGGTGAGGAATAAAGAATCGAGAAGAGGGGAAGTGGGAAGCACAGAAACCGAGTGAGCGAAAAGAGACAAGTGCAAGCGTAGGTTTTTGTAGTACGGCCCACTCAATTGGCCAAATAGACACAGCTCATGGAGGAAGCTGAGATACTTTAACATAATTGCCACAATCTGCATAAACTCATTATGAGGATTAACTATATTAAACCGCCATAGTGCCACATGTATAATTAAACATGTGCTCGTAAATTTTGTTACATTCTACTTCCTGAAATTTCATGCTGTCCTTCAAAGACTGATGCTCACATGTAAATTAAAAAAACCAAACCACTGTATTTGTAAAATTTGTACACTGTAAACAACTAGTGCAAAGATCTATGAAGGATCATGAAATGTGAACACATACAGGCTAACAAAGGCTCAAGTTGTAGCCCACATTACACTTCCTGTTTATGACCGCAGAGCACCTGGAACGTGGCAATTTATACAACCAAAGCAGGGATGTCACGATAACGGTGATATTTAAAAATGAAATGTGTATACCATTGTTTATTCCTTCGTGGGCAAACCCACCGAACAGGTTAAATAGCAGTCACTGTGATAAGTAAGTTACTTTTTAACCTTGTTATTTGGATTGATTTACTCCAATTTGCTTATCAAATGGCCCGGAATAGTTGGAAAATGCAGATTTCTGTCATTTAAAATAGCTGAATTGATATTTAAAGACTTTATTTTTCTGTTTCCCATCAGGCAATGGAAAAAGCAGAAGACAAAGCATGCTGTTTTAAAATCTCTGGACTGGATACAGTTATTTGGGAACGATATACTGGCTGTACAGTCTTGCCGCTGGATCAGAACGCGGAGATGAGAGTTGGCGTGGAATGTCGTAGTCACCTTCAGTCCCCCTCCAGAATTTTTTTTTTTTTTTTGGCGAGGTGGGGGGGCTTTCCACGGTCTGACCCCGTCCCAAGTTTAGTCTGAAACTGGCTCCAGAGAGACATTTGTACACTGTACATCTATATTTATTGACAAGTGAATTTGCTGCTAAATCCAACTACTGTCTAGAATTCTAACAGGCTCAGTCACTTTAATGAGAACATGCAATGTGTATAGATTTTTTTGAAGTGGGTGATATATTTTTTTTGTCTTTTTTTTTTTTTTTATTGGTCGTCGTTTCCATTTTCATACATTAAAACTCCACCTCGAAGCTCCTGGACGACGTGTGGGTGTGTGAGGCACACAGACGGAGGGAGGTTTCTGTAGCAGCTCAAAGGGGTTTCATATTCTTGTCTCTGTTGCCATGGTGCTGTACTCAGCTGCACAAATCACATGTGACCATTTACTCTGAAGGTTTTTCCGAGGCCAGCTTTGATATAATAACTAATCATTTTATCCCAGCCGGAGATTAATGTGAAATTTCTTTTTTGTTGTTGTTGACATTATTATGTTTTTGCACACAAAACTTGGTAGATCTGTGCATTTAAAACAAACAACTTGCTGGCATATCATTCCAGGGATGCTCCGGTCTCTGACGTGACCAATGAACAAATGCAGTAGAGAGAGGAGGGAAAGAGCAACACAGATTGTCAACTAGGGCATTACAGGAATAGTTACACCTACGAAATACACTGATCACCCTCCTGTCCTCGTTCTTTCTCCACTCTTACAAAGAGGAGCTGCAAAAATGAGCTCCCACTGTTGGAATCTGCAGTGCCCTGTTTGTGTATTGTCCATGGTTTACCTGTCTGCCATTCCCATCTCCCTCATCTGTAAAAGTAGATCTTTTTTTTTTCCTCCTCTGTCATTGTGGTGCATGCCTGCTCTTTTCTATGAGGAAGCACACAACAGCCACCGAACCCCTAATTCAGGAAGCGTTAGCTATAGTCCTGCCCTTATTTAACAGTGTTACAAGACATGTTTTGTATGATATTCTTTATTTGTGAATAATTTTTGTTGGTGTGGGATTTCATTGCAGATGCCCTCCCATATTTCAGTTTTTTTTCCAGAGTAAAGAAAAATTAAATCTAAAGGTTTAAAACCAAAAGTGTTTGTTTTTGTTTGTTTCAGCTGCTCTACAAAGTTTCAACTCTGTTTAAGCATTCAATGCTTTGTTTATTGAAAATGACATTCTTCACAATACAAAAAAAATATACAGAATACATATTGTATTACCAAGTCCAGTATAAAAAAACCCAAAAAAAAACAAGAACGTAAGTGTTACAAGGTTTTCATTCATTTGAAATCTCGTCTTCATTAAAAGATTTTGAAATAAAGTGAAAACAAAAACAGGACAACAAGGCACAGCCGGTACTATCTGAGAAGCATAGTGCATACGTTACATACAATACCACGTTAAGTGAAACGATCAGTTTCACATTGTTAACAAGTAGACTTGTTTCTTTTTTTATTTTCTTTTTTCTAAAGATTAAAAGAACCAGGCTCTGCGCAGGCTGAGCGGCTGGTTAGCCTTTCGCAGCTGCGCTTCTGTCCGTCGCGGACAGGCTGGTGTAGAAACGTGCTGTTCTTTATCATAAAGAGGCCAGATGTCTCTGAGACATCGTGGCGTATGGCTTTTACCAAGTGCTTTCAACCACTCAGAATCTGAAGCAAGTCAAGTGCAAAAAAAAAAGAGAAAAAAAAAGGTGAGGTCACATAACTGTCTCTGCTTTTCTGAGACAAAATCTGACATCATGAATAAGAGATCGCTGCTGCTGCTGCTGATTATTATGATGAGAAACTTTCAACAAGAGAACGATGAATTTGCGGCATTTTCCACAGATCCTGGATCAGGATTTGTGAGTGGTGGGAGACAGGAGCAGGGAGGAGGGTGTTCCTTCCAGGTTTGGCAGGGGGACAGGCATGTGTCCGTTGATTAGGCTGGGGAACTGCAGAGGAAGAGAAAGGGACAGAGTTAGTGGGGAGGGGATGGAGTCTCTATGAAAACCGCTTTCCGGTAAGGAACTGTTGCATTGTCACTGCTCTGGTTTCCTGTTTTGTTTTTTGTTTTTTTAATTCATTGTGCCGCTTCCTTCTTGTCTCTCTCCCCTCCAACTCTACAACAGAAGTCGTCTTATTTACGCACAATGAATCCGGTATAATGTGTGTGTGTGTGTTTCATAAATGAGGAGCAGCTCTCAAACCAGTCCACCCTGTTCAGACTGGCTCCCCTGGGCTCAAACAGGAAGTATTCACAGGATTTCCTCTCCCTCTCACAAGCTCTGAAACAGGACACCTCTGCAGGACCTGCTTACTGAGTCTCAACTAGTTTCACAACCCTTTGTGACTGCTGCTTTGCAAATAACACTCACACACACACAAAAAAAGTTTTCTTGCTTCCTGTTAGGTAAATACTTGCATAACATTTGGGCAGCATTAGAAATCATTTAATAAAAAGTTTGGTTCACCTAGCTCACATAATCGCCCTCTCTAAAAGCTTTTCCTGCCCTGGTCTTCTGCTCTCTTTTCTTTTATCAACCGCTGGAAACAATGAGGCTTTTGCAGAAGCACTAATTTGGCCCCAGCAGCCTCTCCAACTTCCTCCTCTGCTTAAAGCGCTACCAGTAAATAATCCTTTGAGTACACCCTCTATTCTCATCTCCTGCTATTTTTGTCCCTCTGTCTTCCGCTACACCTGTATGTGTTTCTTACCTGAAAGAGGGAGCTGTGGCCCTGCAGCCGGGCGGGGCTGAGCGGAGCGACTGGGCTCAGGCTGCTCCAGAAGTGGATGCCTGACAACAGCGGACTGTGAGCCAGCAGCAAACCCGAGGGAGTCTGACGGGTGGGGGGAAAAACACACAGGGAGGGAGGCTTTATATAAATGAGAGAAACTAGTGGGGACAAAATTAAAAACAAAACTCACAACCAGCGGATTGAGAATGTTGCTCTGAGGGTTTTGCTAATGCACAACATGCTGAAAATGGTGAACGGACATGTATCAGCGTTTGGAAAAACAAACTGACGAAGCAGGAAGGAAGTCTGTGGTTTCTACTCCCGAATACAGGGGTGATGTGAGGAGGGGGGGGGGGGGGGGGGCAGTGGTCGTCAAGCACTTGGAACTAGAGAGAAAACATATGAAATCAATTTCTCCCTCCCTCCCTCCCTCCTTCCGTCTCCCCTAGTCTTCTCCCCCCCTCCTCCCCTACTTTCCCCTGTGTCACCTCAGAGAAGTGAGCCAGTGTTGCGAGGGGACCCAGCCCTGCTGCTCGAGTATTAACGGAATTATTGGAGCATATGGCATCGCTTAGGGCCTCTTCCCCTCCTCTCGCAGGTTGGACTCACCGAAGATTTGCGTAAATCGCTCGCTCTCCTCTGATCTCATCGTACGCAGCCCTTGTCAGCGGGCGGTGTGAGCGTAGCTCCGAAGTCTTCCTCGACGCACGGACGAACCCCTCTCTGATGTGGCGCTCGTTTTTTCTCTCTCTTTGTAACAATTCCAGTACAAACACGCGATTAACTAAATTAGATGATGAAACTCAAGTTGGTGCTTGTGCCGGAGCCGTGGGCCGTTTTGATCTTTTGGTATAATCCCAAAATGCTGTAGCTCGATGAATTTGGCTCTAAACTTGTGGCAGAAAATAAAATTTGAAAAAAACAAACAAAAAAAACAATGGCTCCACAGGCAGACGAAAGCAAAACATTACTGCCACACAGAAATGCGGCACTTGGTCTAAACATCACACAAATATTTTAATGATGTTTTAAACTGCGCAAAAACCTTTTTTGAAGGCACGACTAAATATAGAAAGCGCTATAAGGGGCTTTGGGGATGCTGATGTCATACTCTGGTGTTCAATCATCAGCCACAGTACCGCTCAGGGGGGACGGCACTGATGGCATCACGGGCAGAAATATCGTCTTTCTGAGATTGATTATTATCAGACTCTGTATCGTTCAGCTGTGGTCTGGCAGGGAGTGAGATTACTGGGTTTGTGTTAAATCACAAAGAGGGGAAAAAAGGGAGCGACTGAGTGCTCGTGAGAAGGGAAAGTTGTAGCAAGATGAAGAGTGCAATCCTAGGTGTGAGTGAAGTGTTAGATCTTAAATTAGGGATCAAATCGTATTTAATCCAATGTGATGGCAAAATGCTGGAAAGCACCTTGACACTCAATGAATGAGTCACTAGTCCTCAAAGTGCTCACATAATCACAGTTGAGACTCAACATATGACTCATGTCTAGAAATGAGGGAGGAACTAGTGTCATTGTAGCATCTGTAGAGTTCTGCTGCTCAGCTCACCTGTGCAGTGAAGAAGGCCGGAGTGAGTGACCCAGACGGCAGCGCCGGGCTGTTGAGTGCGATGGAGCCGATGTCGCTCCCTGCCAGCAGCAGGGGCGGTGCTGAAATCTCCAGAGCTTTAGGCTTTTTGCTTTTTGGGGGGAGTCCATCTCCGTGGTTAGCGCTACTGTTAAGAGAACTGCTTCTGCCACCGCCGCTGCTGCTCCTCTTTTCAGGAGGCTGCAGGGCTCGCCCTCTGTGCCCGGAGGACAGATTGAGGGGTTGAGCGCTTTGGTCAGAGTCCTCCTGCTCCTCCTCCTCAGCAGCGGGGCTCCGGCCGCGCTGAGTGTGAGGAGAGGACGGGGAGGGGGAATGAGAGGCGAGTTTAGATGGCCCCGGTGAGACATAGGACTCGGGCTTGGCTGAGGGAGGAGAGCTCCTCTCGTTGGCGTTGGTGCCGAAGCGGATGACGGAGCGCTGCTCCTCCTGACGCTCCTGCAGGGCACGGAGGAGTTCGGGCTGCTTCTGCAGGGAGCTGATGCTGAATGACGAGTAGAGACCCGAGTGGAGGTAGTCATTCCGACACTGCTGTGCCCCCAAGGCTGCCAGGGTCCTCCTCTGGGCCTCCTCCTCAGCTTCCTCCTCCTCCTCCTCCACTTCCAGCTCCTGGGCCTCTTGTTCTTGAAGGGGAAGCCTTCCCGAAGCCAGGCCCATCTCCACCGCCTGCGGGTCCATCTTAAGGATCTCAGGGAAGGACACAAACTTATAAACAAACTTCTGGCCAATCACCTTCTTGATGATGTTCTGCAAAACATGCAAACACAATTCACCGCGATAAGATCATTATGAAAAACAAACCAGGTACACACATAGAATATCAGAGGAGTGTTTGGGGCCACACTAAAGTAGTGCTTTGTCACATCACAGTCAGATCTGTGTGTGCGCTTTACAAGAAAGAGGAAGCAGAAGTGTCTATCAGGGGATTTTGTGAGTCTAAAGGGAAGAACAGAGAATGTGTCGTGGCGTCACACTCCTCTCCCGGCTAACCTATCACAGCAGCTGCGGTCACACGATTAGCTGTGCTATTATGGAGAGGCAACTAGAATCACTTTAATTAACCTTGTCGTAGTAGTAGCGCAGGGCTCTGCTCAGCTTGTCGTAGTTCATGTTGGTCTTGTTCTTGCGCAGCCCCCACAGCTTGGCCACTTCCTCCGACTTGAGGAGCTTGAACTCGCCGTCTGTGGACGTCCAGCATATCAAGTGCTTGTGACTCTGATCGAGCAGCAGCTGCAGCAAGAACTGCCACAGAGTGATGGCACTGTCCATTCCTGCAGCGAGACGCACAAATGATTAGGTCAGCGTGTGGAGAGTAGCACCAAACATGCTAACAGATGCGAGCCGTTACTGGCGTGTGTAACACCTGCCTGGTGCCACAGTGACAGAATAAGCACACAAATTAAACCTTTGGAGGGGAACAAGGCAAGTCCCTCTTTACACTTTACTTTAGGTCCATTTATAACTTGTTTATAACAAAACAACCCAACATTTCATCTAAATATAATCCCTTTATCCCCCCCGCCCCTTCTCAGTTCTGCCTTGCCACTGTGTTTTATTGCACACAGACTAAATTAAGTTACTGGCTAAAGAGGGGCCGATCTGTTTGAGCTCCAACATGTGGTGCAAGAAAGAGCAGACCGCCAATGAATAGAACAGTGTGTGTCAAGAGTGTAGTGTAATGTAACAGCAGCAGGAGCCACAGGAGAGAAAAAAATAAGGGAGGGGGGGGCTAACAACAGCTCAAGCCAGAAATATGCTGCGGTTCAACCTGGCCCTCTCTCCAGAGGAAGTACGACGGGCCCGGGGTGGGTTATTCCTTTAATAGAGGAATGTGCAGCCTCGGAGCTCCTGTCTGCCTGCCTGCTAGGAGCTCATATGCTAGTAACGGCAGTGGGGGTTTCTGTCCCCACAGCTCTGACGAGAGCGGAGCTTGAATGACTGCTTGATTTCAAAATACAAAAATTAAATCACATGACTACTAAGAAACTGACAATAAAGCAGATGATGTGTTAAGTCATAGTTCAAGTAACAAAGGCCAGAATTTTACTGTAAGGTGATGCGCTGCTATTCTCGGTAGTTGTGTCACTCTGAATAGTGCGTTTATCTGATAACATGGTGAGACATCACCTTAGGAGAAACTGGTGGCCATTTTTATTTATTTTTTTATTTTTATGTGATTGATGACGAATGATTTTCAGTACGTTAGTTTTAATCTCACTCATGTTTATATCGCTACTCTCGTTTACATGATTTGGATTTTTTTTTTTTTTTTTTGGCCAAAATTTCAAAGAATGAGATTAGCTTCCGTTAAAAAAAAAACCCTCTGAGACGAAAGTGTTGTTGGTTCTTTGTGATGTCATGAAGGTCTAACTATTAAAACAGAACTTTCACCCAACTCAAGTTCAAATCTTTTGTTTGTGCGGAGAAGCCAAGAAAGAAGAAGAAAGTTTAAAAAAAAAACACAAGGAGGTTAAATGGCTTGTTTTAGGTGGAGAATGAACAGAGGAGTCCAGTATGCAACAAATAACTGTGAATGATGTAAAGCTTCTTTTTTGGAAATGATTACAGCAGACCTTTGACATAATACAGTCTGAATACTGATGGAAAGGACTGTGCTCTCATTTCATTATCGTGTCTTCCTCCCATCACCCCCCGACCGGTCACGGGAGATGGCTGTCCTTACCTGAGCCTGGTTGTGCCGGAGGTTTGTTCCTGCTAAAAGGGAGTTTTTCCTCCCCACTGTCGCCAAGCGCTTGTTCAAATGGGGTGGTTTGTTTGTTGGGGGTTTCGCTCTGTACTTTACAATATAAAGCATCTTAAGATGACTGCTGTTGTGATTTGGTGCTATATGAATGAAATTGAAATGACAAGCCACTAAAGAAAACTGAGATTATGGAGAAGATTTTCAACCGCTGCTTATCTTTGTCCAGAAAGGACGGGCAGAGAGAGAGGGCTGAACTAATTTCCGACACAAGCCATCCCCTGAGTTTTCTATCTGCCATGTGAAACTACAAACCTGTCAAAGTCAGGACTTCCTCCTATTCTACTTCCAAGGACAAATGGCGAGGAGAGGGGATCCCACAGCAGGGGAGTGCTTCCCTGATCCTGCCACACTTCCCACAAAATTCCCAGAGGGATAAGGGTCAAAAGAGCACGTCATTGTCCCCTTTTTCACAGCTCCACCCGTTAACCCACTCTACACCCAGCCTTCAATTCGACTTTAGAAAGTAAAGCTTTCCGCTTGCAGCAAGGGGCCACTGAGCAGGCAGATCTGCAATTTAGGACAGTGTGACTTTGAAAATTCCGCTTTGCGAGATGCTCTAAGCATGCTGCTGCTGCAGCAGGTCAGACCTCAGTAGTAGCTTCATAGAGTATAACCTATTAAATATAGTACAACTAACCCACTACAGGAAAAAACAACAGAGAGTTAAACCTAGCAAAACAGAAATTAAAAAGCCCACATCTCAGCTCTGCAGCGAGGCAACAAGTCACTGTGAGAACCGCAAATGAAATAGTGCTAGGAGTCTTTCTAAGAATATCTGGGGGGTATTGTGGTGGTTTTGGTCGGGGCACGACGAGCCCTGTTGCGGGATGCTCGCCCCGAGAAGTCTCGCGTGTGCACAAAGCCATCCAGTGTGTTGGCTGAACGGAAACTCCTAATGAGATTAGATGGTGTATGCAGACATTACTTAGCCATGACTAAATCTGCTCTCTTCCTGTTCACTGGCGGTGGAAAATTCAACAGGGGGACCCGCAAGAAAAAAGCATCTGAAAACAGGTTTTAATGACTCTGAGGCTATTTTTCTGTTGTTGTTTTTTTCCACTGCTTTTTCATTTGCCTCTCCCTTTTCTTTTTCTTTGCTCAGTTGCAAAGTTACACTCACTTTTACGCACGGAGGTCTGAATCACTACACTGCCCCACTGACTCATTTTCAAGATGTTGCTCGCACCGGAAGACGATACATTTCTGTCTGACCCCAAATCTGTGCCATTCTTGTGTAGAAACTTAGAAACCAGCTCGACCTTAAGACTTTAAGCTGAAGCAGAAAACAAAAAACCAAACGTGTTTACAGCCAAGACAATTAACTGAAACGCAATTACGGCCGCTCGCCCGACTCGGCATGCGTTATTTCTCTCTCTCACACACACAAGCCACCAATCAGGCAACAAAGCGCTGTTCACGGAAAGACGCCCGCTTATTACCTGCGATCTCCGGCTCGGTCTGGTCCCTCCGAAAAAGTTTACGGCGACGCTTGTGTGATTCCTTGTTTTTCCATGCTTACTTCTGGTCTACAGGAGTTGTGCTGGACTGAAATAGGATCCTGTGCTTTTTCTTTTTCTGAGCAGGAAGTTGGAGCAGGCAGACACAGAGCCGGCTGACTTCCTCTCCCCTACGATTCCCCAGGCAGTTTGCCGTCTGTGTAAACACACTTTTCCTCCCCTCCTCTTTCTCCACTGCTTGCCCGCTGACGGTCAGCAGTAGGCCTATACTGTGTCGGCACACATGGTGATGCAGAGACTCCTACATCTCGTAAACTGACATCATCGGTCTGCAGACTGTGATGCGTTCAGGCACGCCTCGTTAGCAGGCCAGAAGTCCTCCCCCAATCAATACTGCTGAATATGCCTTGCTGATACACCGCATTATAATTGACTATATTTGCATCTGAATAGGGACACACTTTCTTTTTACATCACATCATTTGGAACTCATACATTTTAGACATATTTCTGGTTATTTGATTTCAGAAACAGATAGAAAAGGCAAAATTGGAACCTGTGCAACAAAAAGGAAATGAAGCAGGAATGCATATGTGTATATTTTGGAAGATGCATGGGACATGAGCCTCCTAATTTTAAGAAGAGACTACTGAGTGACACGCATTATAACACTATTCAGCGAGGCGACAATGTCTCAGACAGTGATGAGTGTTTTATCTTCCGTAATAGGTCTTTTTTTAACTTCTAAAATGTGAATTATGTGTTCACCGGACCTCTTAAGGCAAACACAATTAACCATCCATGACCTCAAACACTCAACCTGGGGCTTAGAAGGAGGCTGGAGTCTATCCCAGCTGTCAGAGGACGAGAGGCACCGCACACACACTCACATCCGCACCTACTGCCAGTTTAGAATGACTAGTTCCTGGAGCACTTCGAGAGCACAAAGAAAAGGCATCCTGCATGTTTGTACTAGGAAACTTTGCGCTTTGAGTCATCTGCAAACCCAATTATCCTCACCACAAATAAATATAGCATTGTGATCTCAGTCATCATTAGCGTGTCTCTGCTGATGCAGTGCACAATGAGGCGGAGGAGGTCTGACAGTGAGACAGGTTTTCTGTCTAAAAGCCAAGCAAGTTGTGAAACACTGTTTTGGGGGTTTATTTATGTTTGACAAATTTAAATACAGTTAAATATCTTTATCACTGAAATGTACTTGTGATGCTTTTACATTTCACATAGCCTCATATCAGTCTGAACTGCTTAAACTCCTTAGAGTGTGGGAAGGTGTGATTTTGTTAAGGCCTAACATTATCTTAAAATGATGAGGTTGTTTAACCTGAGAGTGGAGTGTCGCATGTCTACTCTGCTGACTGTCCTCGGCCTTTGGCGCACTATGTCTCCAGCCACAGACATAAAACACAATTAGGCAGAATGGTGATGTCCATCTCAACCACTGGATTCAAGATGGTGTAGCAACATGGCAGTTTACAAGCCGTCCATGCTCCTGTGGATTTTTAGTGGATTAATTCTAAGTTTAAGATCCCTTTGTTGGAAGATGCAATTACCCATTAATCATGCAATTACCCACTAATCAGTGTATATCTACAACTACAATATTCTTTTTCCTATTAAATAAAAAAAAAAAAAGACTGTCCTTTGTACCTTTAAACCAATTACACTGCACTGATTAAATCTGACTGTGCAATAAATGTTTGTTGGTAATAATGTTTTCCTAAAAGCCTGGATGGTTGTTTATTTGTGTTTGCTTTGTGATGAAAGACAGAAAAAAAATCTGACTGATGTACTGATGTGGCTCCTGTAATCATTTTTAAGTACTTTTACAGGGCTCCTGAGGTTTATCATTGCATGTAGTTGATCCTTGCAAACTTATAGCAACTTTCGGAGCTACTGGATATTGATGGTGTTGCATCAGTTTGAAATTAAATACATTAAGTTAAAATGATTTTGACCTCTCGACATATTGAGCTGCTGCCACTTGAAGCTTGGCCTTGTAGATAAGTGGCCTTTTTGACTCCCATAGAAAAAAGGAGAAATAATTGTTGGTCTAATAACTGTTGAAAAAGTAAAGCAGAGGTTACAGCCTGCATTAGAGTGTCCGTTTTTGCAAGAACTGAATCCAATTACATTAAATTGTGAGGTTTTGTTGTAATGTGAAAGAACTTGTGAAGATATAGCTGGCATTTTATTCAGTAGCTGATTAGCTGTCTGGCTGCTATGGCACTGAACACCTCTTTTAATATCTAACAAGTGAAGGCAGCAGGGTACAAAGGTTCTGCTTTAATTCCTTTAATCTGTGACTGCACTCTAAGAACTGAGCATGTCATAAAATGAAGCAGCTAAAAACTTGATCTCAGTGTTAAACCATCACTGATTGCACTATTACACTTTAAGTTTTAAAAAAAAGTCTACCTCTCCACTATGGGGCGCCGTTTGTAAAGTGAAACATGCTGAAATTAACGGCAACATTTTTCCACATTTAGCTCAAAACCTTACAAAAACATGTTTGTTCGAGTCATTTTTTTTTACAACATTTAGTAAAATATTTGTAACTTTTCATATTTAAAACACAATTTTAAATGTTAAATCTAAATGTTAAATCTAAATATTAAATTTAAATCTAAATCCAAATGTTAAATCTAAATGTTAAATGTTAAATCTAAATGTTAAATCTAAATATTAAATTTAAATCTAAATCCAAATGTTAAATCTAAATGTTAAATGTTAAATCTAAATGTTAAATCTAAATATTAAATTTAAATCTAAATCCAAATGTTAACTCTAAATGGTAAATGTTAAATCTAAGTATTATATTTAAATCTAAATCTAAATGTTAAATCTAAATATTATATTCTACATGTTAAATTTAAATGTTACAGAGAACTGAATATTTAGCTAACATGCAAATTTAATGTACGGCTCAACGGAAATACAAAAAATAAAAGCTTTACGAAAACCTTCGGTGCAAAAGTGTGCCGGTAGTGGTCAGATTGTATCTGCTCTCCCCTGATGGTCACTTCTCACCGCCATGAGCTGCTTCACTTCTTGTCTACCAGCACGTCCAGCGATTTAGCTGAAAACATCGGAAGATCCCTTTTGTCGGCCATCCAAAGGTTCAGCAGTAGTGGACTCTCGGCAGCTGCTGGCTCCACTTCACAATCGCTGCAGCACATGTCCAGCCAAATCGCTGGACATGCTGGTAGGCAAGAAGTGAAGCAGCTCATGGCGGTGAGAAGTGACCATCATGGGAGAGCAGACACAATCTGACCACTACCGGCACACTTTTGCACCGGAGTATGTCTGTGAAGGTTCTCAGTCATCCAGGTCATCGTAGTCTAAGGAGCTTGGAAAGAAAAGCGTCTGGACTTCTTTGAGTTGCTTGAAGACGTTTCACCTCTCATCCGAGAAGCTTCTTCAGTTCTAAGGTCAAATGGTGGAGAGTCCCAGATTTAAACCCAGTGGGAGTTTCCCCCCAAAGAGGGACAAAGGACCCCCTAATGATCCTCTACTTAATCACATGAGCCAAGGTGTGAAAGCGGGTGTGGGTCACAATCAGCCAGGGTTTCGGGTGAGCTCATTGTGAAACCTGGCCCCACCCTATCATGTGATTTCCTGAGGTCAGGTAGCCCAGGGTGTGAGTGGGCGTTAAGGCGTCTGGGAAGGGATCTCAAAACTGGATTAATAATGGCAGACAGCTGGTGTCGTAAACCACCGCCTCTGTTCAAAGATGGTCGCTCACAGTGGACATAGATGGCTTCTTTCACTCCTCTTTCAAACCATCTGTCCTCTCTGTCCAAAATGTGAACGTTGGCATCCTCGAAAGAGTGACCATTGTCCTTTAGATGCAGATGAACTGCTGAGTCTTGTCCCGTGGAGGTGGCTCTTCTATGTTGTGCCATGCGCTTGTGAAATGGCTGTTTGGTCTCTCCAATGTAGAGGTCTGGGCATTCCTTGCTGCACTGTACAGCATACACCACATTGTTAACTTTGTGTTTAGGAGTTTTGTCTTTCAGGTGAACCAGTTTCTGTCTGAGCGTGTTGCTGGGTCTGAAGTACACCGGGATGCCGTGCTTGGAGAAAACTCTCCTGAGTTTCTCTGATACACCGGCTACATAGGGGATGACAATGTTGTTGCGTCTGTCTTTCTTATCCTCCCTCGCTGGTGTCTGATCTTCTTTTCTTTGCCTCTTTGCTGACTTTATAAACGCCCAATTAGGATAACCAGTTTTCCAGTGCTTCCTTTACATGTGTGTGTTCCTTCTTTTTCCCTTCAGGCTTAGAGGGAACATGTTCTGCCCGGTTGTGTAGGGTCCTAATTACTCCAAGTTTGTGTTCCAGAGGGTGAAGGGAGTCAAACAGGAGGTACTGGTCCGTGTGTGTGGGCTTCCGATAAACTTCAATGTTGAGGTTGCCATTCTCTTCAATGTGCACAGCGCAGTCCAGGAAAGGCAAACAGTCGTGCTTTGTGTCTTCCCTAGTGAACTTGATGTTTTTATCCACAGCGTTAATGTGCGCGGTGAAGGATTCCACTTCTTGTCTTTTGATTTTGACCCATGTGTCGTCTACATATCTGTACCAGTGGCTGGGTACTCTCCCTTTAAAAGAGCCAAGAGCCTTCCTTTCCACTTCCTCCATGTAAAGGTTGGCTACAATAGGTGACAAGGGGGAACCCATGGCACAGCCATGTTTTTGTCTGTAGAAACCCTCGTTGTATTTGAAATATGTAGTGGTGAGGCAGAGCTCTAACAGTGTGCAAATCTGATCGGGTGTGAAGTTGGTCCTGTCCTCCAAGGAGCTGTCTTCTTGTAGTCGTTTTCTGACAGTCTCCACTGCCTCCGTGGTGGGTATGCAAGTGAAGAGGGAGACTACATCAAAGGACACCATGGTTTCATCTGGGTCCAGGGTAGGTTTCTGGACCTTGTCGGTGAAGTCGGTGTTCTTGATGTGATGTGGGGTGTTCCCCACGAGAGGTGCTAGGACGGTAGCAAGGTGTTTCGAGATGTTGTAAGTGGCTGAGTTTATGCTACTGACAATGGGTCTGAGTGGATCTTAGGAAGTCCGTAAATGCAGGGTATGGCATCCCCTGGGTAAAGGTGGTGATATGTAAGGCGGTCAATGATTTTGTCTCTTTCAAGGTCTTGAAGGCAAGCTATAACTTTCTTTTTGTAGCTGCTTGTGGGGTCTCGCTTTAAGGCTTCGTAGGTATTGTTGTCACTGAGGAGAGTAGTGATCTTTGTGTGGTAATCCGTTGTGTTTAGGACCACGGTGCACCTTCCCTTATCAGCTGGTAATATAGTGATGTTGTGGTCTTTGCTCAGGGATTCATCTGCATCTAAAGGACAAAGGTCACTCTTTCGAAGATGCCAACGTTCACATTTTGAACAGAGAGGACAGATGGTTTGAAAGAGGAGTGAAAGAAGCCATTTACGTCCACTGTGCGCGACCATCTTTGAACAGAGGCAGTGGTTTATGACGCCAGCTGTCTGCCATCTACAATCCAGTTTTGAGATCCCTTCCCAGACGCCTTAACGGCCACTCACATCCTGGGCCACCTGACTTCAGGAAATCACATGATAGGGTGGGGCCAGGTTTCACAATGAGCTCACCCGAAATCCTGGCTGATTGTGACCCACACCCGCTTTCACACCTTGGCTCATGTGATTAGGTAGAGGATCATCAGGGGGTCATTTGTCCCTCTTTGGGGGGAAACTCCCACTGGGTTTATATCTGGGACTCTCCACCATTTGACCTTAGAACTGAAGAAGCTTCTCAGATGAGAGGTGAAACGTCTTCAAGTAAGAAGTCCAGGGCCCTATTTCAGGAAGCCGGTTTAGAAAACTCAGAGTGAAAAACGATACTCAGGGTTGAGTAACCCCGAACTGTCCAACTCGGAATATTCGGTTTCAGAAAGGCTGATAACAATTAGTTCAATCAACGCGGAGTTGCTTTAACCCCAAGTTAAGCGCGCGCACGAGGATACATAAAGCCCTGATTAGTGGAGCACAGATTAAGCGAATTACCATGGAGAAGGAGGGAAAGAAGGCGCGGTCAATGTATTTTACAGCGCTTGAGGCCGAAATTCTGATGGCAGCATATGCTGATAACATGCAAATTTTGCAGAAAAAAAGTAACACAGCCTCAGCTGCAAAAGAAAGGGAGCATGCATGGCAAAACATAGCCGACAGAGTCAATGCGTGAGTGTTAATTTAAACATTGATCTAGGGATTTCCACCCATTTAACACGTTATTTTATTATATTTTATTTTGTATTTTATACCTTTTATTTTGTGATGTGATTTGAGCGCAGGTGCAACCCAACAGGCCCCCAACGTTCCTGGCAGCAAGTAAAAATGAAATATAAAAATATAGTCCAAACAGGTAAGGTGTAATTGTATTATGAGCCATAGTGCTTGGTCTGTTTGTCCTATGTAAATCAATTGCAGTTAGAGGCTACATTAATTTCCCCTCTGTAAGCACTTATTGAAATTATCTGAGCACATTACAAGTACATATTTGCTTACTCTGTATGCTCAAATGTGACCCATTATGGCCACTAGAAAAAAAGCGGAGGCCCGAAAAACAGGTGGGGGTCCTCCACCACCACCACTCACAGAGCCTGGCCACTTGGCTTCCACATTTGTGATAATGTTGGCAGCATCACATATGATCTTCACAGTGCAGAGAACACAAATTAGCATCCATTACTATAATGAAATAATTTGTTAGTTTGAAATGCTACAGGGAACTATGTACCTGTACATTAATGCTGTGGAAAGACTTCCTGTTCATTTACTGAAGGAGCAATGATTGGAATGTGAGTGCCATCTATACAGCCAATCACTCCTGGGAACCGTGAAAATAAATGTAAAATTTAAGTAGTAGTTCAAGTATCACCACATCATGTATTAAGTTTTGTTCATCCTGCTACCTGCAATTTTGTGGCATCCCTCTTTGATAAATCTTGTGGGTCTATGACCGGGGATCACCACAGACGAGTACAGGAGACGTTTCAGTGCAACTGTAACATTCCTGACTGCCCGACAGACGGTAGCCTTGGGAACGTGCTCAGCATCACCAATATTATACAGAAAGCTCCTGTTTGCAAAAAACCGAAGTGCAATACAAATAATATGTACAGAACTGAGAGAATGTCCGCGATGTGTCACATGCGCAATATATGGCCTGAGGATGTTATCCAAATAACTTATTGATTGTGCTGAGAAACGGTAACGTTCGCACAGGAAATCATCAGGTAATGATAAAATGTCCAAACGCGCTCTAATCACTCTCTCCCGGCGGAGAGCTCTGCGGAGTATTTGGGCTTCACGATCTACTGGCTCTTCAAGGAAGGGACACGCCATGTCTGACACTTCCTACTGTCAGGTTTCCGACAAAGAGGCGGGGACAGTCAGGGTTAGTTGTAGTAAACCTGCTAGGGGGCAGGTTAGCTTCACGGAGTGTGTCGTCATAGTGACTCACTCAGGCTTCAGTTGTGAAACCGAAAACCCAGAGTTTTCGTTAACTCAGGGTATACTTAGAGTTTGCACTAAACCGGCTTTCTGAAACAGGGCCCAGACGCTTTTCTTTCCAAGCTCCTTACACAATTTTGCACCGGAGGTTTTCGTAAAGCTTATATTTTGGTATTTCTGTTGACCCGTACAATAGATTTGCATGTTATGGTAAATGGTAAATGGCCTGTATTTGTATAGCGCTTTACTAGTCCCTAAGGACCCCAAAGCGCTTTACACAACCTGCCATCCACCCATTCACACACTGGTGATGGCAAGCTACATTGTAGCCACAGCCACCCTGGGGCGCACTGACAGACACTGGCGCCACCGGGCCCTCTGACCACCACCAGTAGGCAACGGGTGAAGTGTCTTGCCCAAGGACACAACGACCGAGACTGTCCAAGCCGGGGCTCGAACCGGCAACCTTCCGATTACAAGGCGAACTCCCAACTGTTGAGCCACGATCGTTAGCTAAATATTTACTTTCCTGTAACATTTAGATTGAACATTTAACGTTTAAATTTAACATTTAGATTTAAATATAATATTTAGATTTAACATTTAGATTTAAATTTAATATTTAGATTTAACATTTAGATTTAAATTTAATATTTAGATTTAACATTTAAAATTGTGTTTTAAATATGAAAAGTTTCAAATATTTTACTAAATGTTGTAAAAAAAATGACTCGAAAAAACATGTTTTTGTAAGGTTTTGAGCTAAATGTGGAAAAATGTTGATGTTAATTTCAGCATGTTTCACTTTACAAACGGTGCCCCATACTCCTCTGGTGACCTCTAATCTAATTCACTGTGTTTAGCCTCTATAGACACTTGAGCACTTTCAAACATCACGTGAACGCATCGATTGGATTGGAAGCACTTGTGAGACTGAGACCGGTCCGTGTGGGTCAATGATCTCTAGAGGTGTGATGCTGGGGAGGCGTGGCTCCCCCAGCTGCGTGTTATTGGTGGCCGAACTGTAAACGGCCCAGAGTGGTACCTCAGAGAGCGGCGCGCAGGACTCACTGCAGCCAAGTCCCGCTGATGCGCGATGCCTCGTTTTACTGTACACATTCGAGATGAGTGGCTGGCAGTGCCCTGCCGGGACACTTCCAAAACCATCCAGTGGCTCGGACAGGAAGCGCTTAAACGTTACATAAAGAACAAACCGGACAACGGCGGCATCACGGCTGTGAAAGACACTCGTTTTGTTGTGCGCAGGTGCCAGGGTTTGGGTCTGCTGGACGCGGATGACACCATCGAAGATGTACTGGAGGATAACGACTTTGTCGAGCTTGGTAATAACTTTCTACACGAAGAATGCATATATTAAAAATGTGTGCAACACATTTAAAAGACGGTGACGATGGTTTACCTTTAACTCTGCTTCAGTGATGCGTAATTGTGTATAATAAGTAATTTACTTTAAATATAACTACTGTGTGAACCAAGGGGGGAATGCACACATTGTGATTTATTTTCCTGTGCATTTCAGCTATTGAAGGAGATACCATGTCTCCTGACTTTATTCCGTGTGAACCGGGAGTTTCTCATCTGTATCCTTAAACTTGTTGGATATTTGTGCCATAGCAGCTGTAGTAGGTGCTGTAGTGTGCACTAAAAACGATTCAATCTTTTTTTAATGCCATTTTTTCTTCACATACTGTTTTAATTTCGGGTTAAAATTGTCCTTGTGGGAAATTATAATTAATCTGAGAGTGACACTACATTTTGCCAAATGTTATCCTTAATTAAGTTTGTCAACTAGCACGGCAGCATACAAAGAGCCTGAAGAGGTAAGTGTATTTTCCGATAAAATTGAAAACATATTCATATCATATTAACTAACTCCGTGAAACGTGAAACTCTCTGTCCAGTATATTTCTTTAGATGGCAACAGCCTGACGTCAACAGATCTCATCAACTTAGGCAGAGGACTCTACAAGATAAAGGTAATGATCAACAAACCTCTTTTGTTGTCCGTAACTGCTCCGTTGTAATCTTTTACTTGATCCAATGTCTCCCTTTATCATTGTTTTTTAGCTGACTCCTGAGGCAGAAAGAAAGGTTGTGCAATCCAGAGAGCTTTTGGACACCATTGTCAAAGAAAACAAAGGTTAAAATACAGTGATTCAGTGCAAATGAGCTTAATTTAAACTGGCTAAATTACAGTATCTGGAAAAATAGGAGACTTTGTGTGTTCAGTTCCCTATGTGTGTTCTCCCTGCAGTTGTCTATGGGATCACAACGGGTTTTGGCAAATTTGCCCGAACTGTCATTCCTGTCAGCAAACTCAAGTAGAGTTTTTAAGTTGTCCTTAAATACATTTTACGATCTATTTCTGGTCTTTGTAATCACCCACACAGAGCCCTTTTTGTTTGTTGACTGATGCCATGCACTTTTCGTTCCACAGGGAGCTCCAGGAAAACTTGGTGCGCTCACACTCAGCAGGTGATGATACTCTTTGTGACGCAGATATGTTGATTTTAATGTTTTCAGGCCCTCTGTACGTCAATCATCTTAATCAGAGTTATGCTGTGACGCATAGGTGTGGGGAACCCGTTAAGCCCAGAGAGGACCCGCATGTTGCTCGCTTTGAGGATCAATGTTTTGGCCAAAGGGCACAGTGGTGTTTCTCTTGAAACCCTCCAGGCCATGATCCAGGCCTTTAACGGTAAGCTTCAAACCAGTTAGCTGATGTGAGATATCAGCTTCAGTAAACTGTGGATAACTTTATTTAAGGACAGGGGTAGGACAGCTGTCATAGGACTTACTTTTGTCTCCATAACTTTGTCCCCTCAGCCTCCTGCCTCTCCTTTGTCCCTGAAAAGGGAACAGTAGGTGCTAGTGGTGACCTGGCACCCCTCTCTCACCTGGCCCTCGGACTCATGGGAGAGGGAAAAATGTGGTCTCCCACGAGCGGGTGGGCTGATGCCAAATACGTAAGCTCAGAGTGACTTTTCTGGAGTTGTAAAACAAGAGGGCAACTACTATTGTAGGAAAACGTGTCTCTTGTTTACAAGAGTGAAAGGTTTCAGGGTGCAAATGGAAACATTGTTTGCTTTCTGATGACCCTGGACTTTTTACATGTTTTTCATCTTTCATTCCTGACCAGGTCCTGGAGGCACATGGACTAAAGCCAATATCACTAAAACCTAAAGAGGTAATGTTCAAAAAAAAAGAAAAGCTCATCTATTTGATTTGTCTGCACTGTTGTGATTTGACCCAGAGTTCACTGATAACAGATTTTGAAGTATAAACTGCATTTGCATCATAAATATACAATAAAATACATATTAGGCCAAATATATGGAATTAAAATAATTTTAGCAAAATAAAAGGTAATATGAGGGTTAACTTGTAAAAATAATGACACTGTAAAAAAATCCTTAAAAAAATTATCTTTGCAAAATCCCTGCGTTTTGTTTATATTTACATTTTACACACCTACTCAAATTTTTTCTTCTTTTGCAATTGGGGTTGTACACCCATCTCAATCTCTGGGATTCCCTAACAGGGTCTGGCTCTGATCAATGGGACACAGATGATTACCTCTCTAGGGGCAGAGGCCGTGGAGCGAGCCCAGGCGATTGCCCAGCAGGCAGATATTATTGCTGCTCTCACCCTGGAGGTGCTAAAGGGAACCACCAAGGCCTTTGACAGTGGTGCGCAGAAGCTATAAACCCGAAGAAAACCAGAAACTAGATGAAATTATTTACCTCCAATTGTATAACTGCACTACATGTCATCCATCCTTATTCAATTTCTGGTCTCTTCCCACAGACATCCATGCACTGCGGCCACATCCGGGGCAAATAGAGGTGGCTCAACGCTTCCGCTCACTGTTGGACTCTGATCACCACCCATCCCAGATTGCAGGTTTGATGAACATCAAATAGTATTCATGTAAAGTTCTGATCACTGCATTTTACATTTGTGTGCCTTCCTCCTCCCGAAAACTTGTTTGCATATTAGAAATGCTCTTACCACTGGCAGTGGTTTCAGAGTTGCACCACCTCAAGATGAGATGCATGAGTTACTGGGGGTGCATTTGCCAACAGGCATTAATGGAGTATAGCCTTCTAATATCATGCAGCCTTAAATATGCTGTGTTTAATGAGTGTCATATTGTTCTGGTGTGTTCTTACAGAGAGCCACAGGTTCTGTGACAGAGTCCAGGATGCCTACACCATGCGGTGCTGTCCTCAGGTAACCCCAAGTTTATTTATAAATCCCCAAATCACAGGTTTCTCCCACAGCGTTTTAAAGCTTCTGCAGCTTCTAGATGGGAAAGGGAAAACTTCTCACATGATAGATAGTGGGTCTACCACATAGAAAGCAGATATGGAGCTGCAGCAAAACTATGTTTGAGCATCATACATCTCTTTCTGAGTGTTGTGTCCTCTCTCTGCTCGCAGGTTCATGGAATTGCCAATGACACAATTGCATTTGTCCAGAATATCATCAACACAGAAATCAACAGTGCCACTGACAACCCTGTATCCTTTTCTGTCTTTCAAACTAGAGGAAAAGACTGATCTATGAAATTTAGCCAGTTTGGTCTCAAGTCTGATAACTGAAGTTGGATCTGCCACAAACTGCACACAGGATTTTACTGGAAATCAGTTAATTTTGTCTTAACGGTCTCACCAGATGGTATTTGCAGAAAGAGGTGAGACCATTTCAGGTGGGAATTTCCATGGGGAATACCCAGCTAAGGTATGTAGTAATAAGATAGTTTGTTTCGGTTCGCTTTAGATTTGATTCTTCTTTCTTAAACAACTGTTTTCTTTCTCATAGGCTCTGGATTTTTTAGCCATTGCAGTCCACGAGCTGGCTTCAATCAGCGAAAGGAGGATCGAGAGGTTGTGTAACCCCTCTCTGAGTGAGCTGCCTGCCTTCCTCGTCAACGAGGGTGGACTCAACTCAGGCTTCATGATTGCCCACTGCACTGCAGCCGCCTTAGGTTTGTGTGAAAAACATGAAGTAACATATAATCTCCTACTAAATTATTCCAATTTCAATGAGATTATGATAACATTATTTACTAAACAGGCTTTGATATTGAATATTACACTTCAGAGTGCATTTTTTAATAAAAGATCTAATGTTATAAATTTGTAGGGTTTTTTTTCTTTTCTTCTTACCCAATATGTGAGCAGGAGCACTGACATTAATCTCAACTCTTTCACGCTGTTCAGTTTCAGAAAACAAAGTTTTGTGTCACCCATCATCTGTGGACTCTTTGTCTACTAGTGCTGCCACGGAGGACCACGTGTCTATGGGAGGATGGGCTGCTAGGAAGGCCCTGAGGGTAATAGAGCATGTGGAGCAAGGTAAGGTATAGCATTGTTAAATTATGTACACCTCACAAGTACTGGGTTGGCTTAATTCTTTGTGCCACAGATTCATCAAGGAGCTGGAAACATTCCTCATACTATCATGACAGGCGCTGCCGGTTTGTCTCCACATCCATCACGTAAATCTCCTGCTCCATCACATCCCAAATGTGCTCTGTTGGATTTAAATCTGGTGACTGTGAAGCAAATTCACTGTCATGTCTAAGAAGCCACTTTGAGATTATCTGAGCTTTGTGTCTATCTTCTGATGTAAGAAGCATTTAAAAGATGAACAATATGTAAGATTTGGTGTTTAAACAATGCTCAGTTGGTATGAAATGGTTCAAAGTGCACCAAAAAACGTTCCCTGCACCACTCCATCACCACAACCCTGAGCTGTTGATAAAAGGCAGGATGGATCCACGGTTTCATGTTGTTTATGCCAAAATCTGACCCTACCAGTCATAAGGATCTAACTTTTGCAGTAGAAATCAAGACTCATCAGACCAGGCAACATTTTTCCAGTTTTATGTGGTCCAATTTTTTTTTCCTTGTGAAAACTGTACCCTTAGTTTCCTGTTGTTAGCTGACATAGATGGCACCTGAGTGGTCTTCTGTTAATGTAGGCCATCTGCTTTAAAGTGTGATTTGTTGTGTTTCTAATGAGTAGCAACAGTATTTGAGTTACAGTTTCCTTCATATCAGCTCAAAGCAGTCTGGTCACTCTACTGTGATCTTTGGCATTAAGAAGGCATTTTCACCCAGAGAACTGCCACTCACTGGATATTTTTTGGAAAATTCTTTCTAAACCCTAGAGATGATTATTTGGGAAAATCCCCAGTAGATTAGCGGTTTCTGAAATACTTGGGACAGTCCATCTGGTGCCAACAACCATGCCACGTTCACTTAAATCATCTTTCTTCCACATTCAGATGCTCAGTTTGAACTTCAGTTGGCTGTCTTGATCATGTCTCATGCCTAAATGCACTGAGTTGCTAACATGTGACTGGGTGATTAGACATTTGTGCTAACGAGCAACTGAGCAGGTGTTCCTAACAACGTGATTCTGTGATTATGTATAATAATTAATAGATTTATGGTGGGGAGTCCTAAAATTCCAATAAAACTCTATACAGACAACAAATAAGTGAGTAAAATGATTAATCTGTTCCATAGTTCTGCTGCATTACCACTATCAGATTTACAAATAACCAACTGTTTTTACTGTAACTCTTTGAAAACAACAAGCGTCCCTGAATCAAAGAGACTAACCGGTCAGTTTCCGCTGCTTCTGTTGCAAAAAGTGCAAAGGTCGCTGCTGAAAACCATGCCAGTGTACACCGACAAGACAAAACCGCAGGTTACTGGGCGGATACAGAGGTTAACCTTAAACCAACAGGTTTTAAAAAACAGATAAATGATTAAACTATCATCAAATATAATTTATCTCTGTGCTTAAAATTATTTTCTCCGTCTTTTGAAAAAAGTTTGAGGAAAAAAATCCACAGTTCTTGTAAGTCATGGAATAAACTAAAGGCTCAAACAGCAGTAAAAACCCATAGATGGCTTTCAATTGGCTGTGATCTATGTTATTTAATGTTTTCAATATTTATCACTAAAATGAGAGATATATTTTTGGGATTTGGCCAAACTGAATTGATACTTCCTGTTACCAGTCCTTGCTATAGAGCTGCTGGCCGCATGTCAGGGCATCGAGTTCCTCCGCCCACTCCGTACCACCACTCCACTGGAGAAGGTCTATGAACTTGTTCGCAGCGTGGTCAAGTAAGTCAAACAGATGCGGCCAAGGTACAAAATTTTGAGCCTGTTGAAACTATATACCTAATAGTTAATATTTACCCGTTGTTCCACTTTCTCCTTTTACTCTCCTGCTGTTAAACAGACCGTGGATTAAAGACAGATTCATGTCGCCTGATATCGAAGCGGTTCACCGCCTGCTACTTGATCAAAAGGCAAGTTCTAAAAAGTTGTTCAGTGCACGTGCTCCACGTGGCATGTCGTTAAATGTGCTTATATTTTCAACCCAGGTGTGGAATGTGGCCAAACCTTACATTGAGAAGTACCAGACAGAGTACATCCCCGAGTCCCGCCCCGTCTCTCCCACTGCCTTTTCCCTGGACTCTCCGGCCTCCCCCAGGAAGCGTGTTCGCCACGAATGAAAGCACACGCCAAACAAGTTTTTTTTTTTTTTTTTGGCAATTACTTCAGTCACAAAAAAACAAAGATCCTACACAGTGATCTTGGTCAACACCACAGTTAGTCAAAAGTGTGTGGCCATTATCTGAGACCAACTGGAGCAGAATGGGAGAAACGGATCCTTACGCTTCACTGTGACACTTCACTGATAAGAGCGGTGTGCAGGCTCTTTCTTTCTTGCATCTGAGTTTGTTGGATTTGTGAATTTTCTATTCCCATTAAAGAATTGTTAGAAAGTCACCCAAACCTCAGGAGATGTGATTTCAGGATGCTGTATTCTTATGTCCCTTGAAGACTAAATGTACACACTGACTTCTCTCACGAGCTTATGAACTGGCTATTCTACATACAGAATATTATGCAAGCAACTACTGACCCTGTGCATGAGAAAATGCTAACTTCCTGGTTTGAGACCGGATGTAGGGTTGTACATTTCCGGTAGCTTTACTTTGCGGTCAATCGCTACTGCGAAGATATACAAAATCATGTCCAAAACTCGAAAACGGAAAGATCGCATTAAGTTACAAAGAGCAGAAGGTGGGAACACTCACCGCTGTTGTGTCATAAAAAATCTAATGATCAATTTTGACGTTTAAAGAGTTTAGATCGATCAGTTGTTTACATCACTCAACACAAGCAGAACTGCATTACTGCAGCAGAAAACTCGTCCACATTCAGAAGCACATCTCTGTATAGTGACTGGTCTTATGATTTAAACAGGCAAATGTTCAGCATTCAAACTACAGGTGAAGAATAGTTAAACCAGATGTTTCCCCCGTTATGTCGAGATCAGCTAGTCAAGTACACACCTACACAGCATGTTAACAAACCGTGAAAAAAATGAATGATTGCTGGTAAAGGTTTCTACACATTAGCATTTACGAAGGGTATGTTGTGATTTACCTTCAAAATTACAGCGGTCCCTCACTATAACACGGTTCACCTTCTACCTCACTGTTTCGCAGATTTTTTAGTGCAAGTTTGCATGCTTTTTTACATCACAATGTGTCCTGCGTCCTGATCGCTGCAGACGATCTCCTCCGTGACGTCTCTCCTGTACAGTACAGAATCGCTGCATCGATCGCTAGCAGTGTGACTCTGAAGTGCAGTACTGTATGTCCACGAAACGTTTTGCACCGTCAAAAAATAAAATTGGCTACTTGATTTCACCTATTGCTGGTTATTTTTTAGAACATAACACCCGCGATAAACGAGGGACAGCTGAGAAATATAACATTTGAATCCCTTTTCTCTTTTGCCCTGAGGTGCAGGGAAAAATATCAACAAGTCGATGAACATCATTTACAGATATATTGGGTAAATGCCCAAGACATCTATAGAAATGTAAATCGCCGCTTGATTCATTCATTTGCTTAACTTGTTTTGGACCGTAAACAGGTCGTGAATAGGACACCGGAAACAAAGCTCCCCACAGGAGTTTCCGCACCGGAAGTAGCATATGCTAACGTGCACATAGTCAATCGGGTTTAACTTGTGTATACTGCACCTTACCCTGATGTACATTCCACTTGTTTATATCTAAACTTTTTTGTCCCTTTTTAAACGTGCCTAATTGACTCTTTATTGTCACATGATTTCTTCTTGTACAATTTTCAAGTCATAATTATCTTAGCACAACCTGTGATTTTGCTGATGTATTTTAAATCCTATTTAATTGTCATTAATATATTTCCAGCTTAACATAATTAAAGTTTTTAAGCGTTCCTATTCTCATCCATTTAGGTCATGTTGTGTGAATAATGTTCCTTATACTATTATCAGGGACAGAGAGGCAAATTTGTAGAAATATATCTCAAAAATCAATCAAACCTGACCGTTTTCAGTGAAGTAACACAAAATTAGTAAATGTGCCAGTGATTTCCAGCCTCTCATCAGCATACCCTGAGAATAACATGCTAATTAGTTTGGAGGTGCTACATTTGTCCTGTCTTTGTGTGTGTTGAACTTCAGCAAAGTTAGGTTGGCAGAAGCTTCCTTACCCAGTTAAACAGCACCTACCCGGCTGGACAGCTGCTCCACCACCTTGAGGTGCCAAAAGGAAGAGCCTGTGGAAAATAAAGCAGAAGGTCTGCAGTCAATAAACTCAAAGGTTGCACAAACAGCTCAACAAACAGCTCAGGACAAGATAGCAGCACAGGAGCAGAAATCTAACATGCACAGAGGCGGTTCAACGTTAGAAAAAATGCTATAGCTCTACAATTATAGATTCAGTTTAACATATATGCACTCATTCCATTCCTTACTTTACCAGCCAGAGTGAGGCAGAGCTGGGGCACATTTCAGTAAGAGGTGGGGTATGCCTTACCACAGGGGTGAGACAGATTAGCAGGACAAGAACTGAAAGAAGCTTACAGAATAATAGCATACTAACATTAATTGCATGGACGATTACAAAGGCATTCTCAGCAATCTCACCTTGCAGTTTTAAAGCATTAATGCTTTATTGCTTTTCCAGTGCGCCACCTCTCCACCAAGGTTCATTAAATTTGGCTTAGGAGTTTCACAGTAATCTTGCTGAACAACTGAACTGATCGCATTCCTCTGTCAATGAAAGATGAATGAGCACACGTTTAAATTAAACAGTACAAAAACGACTGGCCGTATGTCAAAACATTTACTGAGAAGTGTGTAAAAAAAACAACAACAACAAAAAAAAAAACATGTCTCCTTCGAGCCGGATTCGAACCAGCGACCTAAGGATTTCAGCTTTCGCCTCTACAGTCCTCCGCTCTACCAACTGAGCTATCGAAGGGACGGTGTCCATCGTTCTCATTCCACAGTATTTAATAAAATGTACCATTCCCGGAATATTATATCATAGATTTCAAAAATGTATGAAATTTCATTCTCACAGCTGAGGTACAATCATTGATGAAAACGCGAACACACAACGACTGGTTTTAGATAAATAGCTAGCTAGCTACCACACTGCTTCCATTCAAAGTCTCTCGCAAAAAACTGAACTGTCCAGCTGTAGCTAATGTTTTAGGCGAAATAACTTAAAATAGTACCAAGTCAACAGCTCCTCCTTTACAGCAGAACTGTGACAACCGAAACAACAAAAACACTGAATAACGACTTTATTTTTTTGAGATATTTTTGCTAAACGGCGCTCTCTATTTGAAACAAAAGTGACAAACATTTAGCTAAAGATTGGGAAACGAAACGAACCTGCATGTAATCTTCCGCAGGTGAGAGCTCAAGCTAAATACAGTGGACAGTAGTTACATATATTGCACATATAGTGCTAATGGCCATTAGCACTGCTGAGGAGCGTCTCAGCAGGCAGGTATGCTTTAGCTTTTCTGCAATATCCTTTGCGGAAAAGCTAGAAAGATTTGAAAATCTTTCATTTGATTGGGAGTCATTTTTATGGCTAATAAAGTTTGTTTTGTTTTTTGTTTTTTTAAGGAAAGAAAGAAAGAAACGTATTGATATATAGTAAAAAAAATTATATATGGTAAAAATCCAAACTGCTTATCTTTTTAAGCGCAAAACTTGAAAATTAAACATAAATTAATTTTTATTTTATTTATTTTATTTTAATTCTGAGACTTAGAGACATAGCTTTCTGCTTTGTTATGAAAAAACAAATTAAGTTGAGGATATCCAACATCAACCACTAGGTGGTAATATTTCACCATGTAAGGAAATTAAAAAAAATCTCCTTGAACTTCACATGTTATATGTTAACAAACATTTTCTTTCTTGTAAAAAAAAGAAAAAAGAAATTGTTGCATACAGTCAAAACGTGACTGGTTTCTATGATTCTATTCATAAATATTCATAAACACCATAAATCTATATCTCAGTTTTAGGACCAGGAAAAATTAACATTTTTAACACAACCAGCACATCCCACAGTGGGATATCTATGTGAGTGTTATTTTTCTAAACGTCCTAAATTTTCCATCTGACAAACACAACCCATATTTTTAAAAAAAAGGATTTTAATTATAAACAGGGCTTGCTGTCGGGCTGCTCTCTGATGTATTCATTCTTGTCCTGACCTGTCTGACAGTGAGGCAATTCGTTACATTACATGTCTGTACTGTATGTACCACAGGGTCACGCTTGTGAGGCAGCAGACATTCTTCTCATAACACAGGCTCCAATCCCCAGATCTTCCCCGGCCTTTTCCCAGATTATCATCCAGTCTCAACTGGTCTCAACTGGGAGCGACAGATATCCAGCCAAAACCCTACGGCAGGTTTAAAGGGTGGGTCTTCATCAGGAACACGAGAAGTCGCATTCGCTAACAACTTTTTTAACCTGCACATTTCTTATCAGTGAACTTTGTTTAAAAGTAGTAAATAAACAAGAAGATATTAGTGGTGCAATTATATACAAATTATCAGCTGTTTCTAAAGTTTTAGCCTGAAATAACAGTGATGGACACCTGGCTAAGGTCATTAGTTTGCTGTCTGACATCCCATAATTCATAAATCATCACGTGGCTTTTTGAAAGCAGTGTGACCTCAGTCCTTCACATAGACTATATATAATGGAAAAAATGCCTTTGGTTGTGGACTGAAAGGGTATTGCTTTGCGTCTGTAATTAGCACAAAAGCATTCAATGTAAATGATCATATTATTGAATATTATGTTGCTATATTTGTAATAGCACACTGGCAAAGACAATACTGGGATCTGCTCCCCTGTGTCCCACCCATAATTTCCACTCTTAATTTCCACTCTTAATATGACACAGTTTTGGGAGGGAAGAAAAGATGGATGTAGCCTTCTGATCTGGAAAGTAAGGCAGGTGAGGAAGAGCCTTAAATGTGGGCAGTAGACATTGACTTCTCTAGTTGCAAAAGGGCTTTTTCAATTATATAGGACAAATGGTCTTAACCTCACTTGCACTGGGAACCGAGTAAATGCTCCTCTAATTGGTTTACTGTCTCAATCGCCGCAACTTAAATGTAACTTTTTACCCTATTACAGTAAAAAATGCCAATAAAGCAGAGTATGCTTTAGAGCCAGGTAGCTAATAACCAAGTGGTTTTCCTCAGAAAGATTCACCCCACATTTTTGATTCTAGGTTCAAAAAGTAGCAATAGCATTAAATGCTGAATGCAAACGTGTTGTCGCCTCTTGGCCAGGACTCCCTTGCAAAAGAGGTTTTTAATCTCAATGGGACTTTTCCTGGTTAAATAAAGGTTAATAAATAAATAAATAAAATAACTGATGTTGTGTTGTGCTGCTAATATAACATCAGCTCATTGCAAGGATCGACAAAGATGGCATGCTAACACAAAGCTAGCAAAGAACCCAGAGTAACGTTAAAGCTGAGTGTTCACCGACAGCAGTCCAGCAACCCGACCGTGATAGTCAACTGGTAACAAAGGAAGTAATGAACAATCGGGTTTTTAGCATTGTGACCTTAATTTGTACCTGCGCGTTTCTATAGCAGAGTTTAAGTGGAAGTGGCGACCGCTTCAAAGTCTCTTTGACCTGGTTTTCAGCTTTGCGTTCAAACTCTAAAAGAAGCATCGTATGTATTTGCCTGTTACAATAGGGATTTGTGTCATTATGTGGAACTTTAGCCTTAGTTTATATTGCTAACTGATGATGATGCATTTCAGGATGTTACAGAATAACAGAAAAGTTAAGTGATGAGTAGTTTAACAGTTTACTTCCTCTGGGGAGTAATAAAGGAATGTGTAATGCATTCCTTTTTTTGACTAAAGAGCCCAACATTGTTCACTGTCAAATGAGTGATTTCACAATGGCTACATCCATCTTTTATATACAGTTTTGGTGCTCCCCATGCCCCTACCTTTAGCCACAGCATTGGTGCCCTCTCTCTTACTTCACTTACTATGCACTCTCTTTGATATTAGTTTGCAATAAGTTAATGTAGAGTATAAGTGTTTGTACTGAAGATCACTGCAACCAGTGTCATATTCATATTATAAAAGGAAAAGTGAAAACAGATATTTTAGCAAAAAAAAACAAAAAACCTGAACAACTTTTTCTGTCTTGCATAAACAATTTGAGACCTAAAAAAAGTCAATGAAATGTAAATACACAATTAGTTTTATACTAAAGCATGCAAGCACTGCTCATCAGCAGAATCAGTGAGCATGCGCGTGATGGCAACAAACAATTTTGAGTGAAAGTTAAAATGAAGCTGCGCTTTATACTTGGTTGCTTCATACTGTTATTGTTCCCTTTGAAAACCTTTAAAATTTTGAATCATGAGACTGTGACAGGTCCGTTCACCCGAAACATCCCGCTTATACACCCAACTAATCACATCATCTGCAAAGTCTTTTCTCTCTAACGTTTCCTTCCTCGGCTATCTCGTTTCAACAAGACAAAACGAGGAACTCACACCTGCTACTTCTGCAAAGTTAAAGTGTTTTACAGCTTCCCTCCTGCTGTAGTTTCTTTTTTCCGTTTTTATTCTTACCACTGTTCATGTCATGGAGCGGATGACATGACATCAGTACACTTTATCTCTCTGTGGGACTCTTCCCCTCTCACAACACTTAAAATAAAAAATGGGACACGTCCGGCTGCTCGGCTTACATGAAGGTGAAAGTTCCACAGCTTCCCTATTTCTGTGTCCACTCTTGTCTTTACATCGAGCTTGCACTCAGCTATCTGCTAATTCTTTCCTAATGTGTCATAAACTCATTGGTACACAATATAAATTCCTAGAAGTGTTTGAGCAGAAAATAATATGTGTTGGGCTGTTGCTATTGTTACTATATGATATGAATTACTAACAGCATTAAATTCCAAATGAGTTACATCACAAGAAGATTTGCATTTTAGAGCTGGCACTGCAGATTACACTGCCTGATGAAATGTGGGTGGGAGCGATGTTATGGCTAGGATCGAGCAGACAGATAGTAGTGATAAACGTCATAAAAATGCAACGGCAGGAAAAGCAGTGACAGCGGGTGTTCAGAGCCATCTGTTTAATGCTTACCCTGCAGGCAGGGCACCTTCTTTGCTTGCCTGGAGCATGTCTGGCTTTTTGTCTGGCTTTTACAGGAGAGTAGACAGATTACTTGCAAAGGTTGAGATGGTTCAGTGGGCTGAAGGTACTAGGTGACACGGAAGCACGGGAGGGGAGGGAACCATATCCTTTTATAGTCTGGAAATAAAGCTGGCCAGCAGCCCTGTGTCTGTCTTCTTATTGGGCCATAGATGACAGGATCACAGCAGCGCTGGCTGTTGGAGGTCCAGCGCCAGACTGCAGCAGGCAGGGAGGTAATTTGACATGGGAAGCATTATTTCATGTGTTACTGAACTTCCCCAGACTGGCCTTTTACATCTATAACTGCATTTATGTGCACCAAACAACAAATCAGACAGTTGTCTTTGCCTTTGACATGCACTTAAACATTGGTCATTTATGTATATATGCGAGAAATCAAATATAATTCCTGGTTAAGAAAAACTGTCACAGACTTGTAGCTATGAAGCACCCAGCATAAAGACTGCCAGACGCTCTAAAGCTCCTTTAGTAACATGTTATATGTCACAAAAGTTCAAGTTGTGTTTTTTTTACAGAAGTTTTTGTGCACAGCTATTTCTTCAGTGGACTTCCCGGCATCTCAGAAGGTTGTGGGAGCAACCTTTGGGTGGAAAAGGACTCCTACACATGACCGCATGAAAAGCAGTCTGCCACACCAACAAGCTACGTAATTAATCATGTGCTTTGGGCAGCTTTTACTCAACATTTTTCTCTGACTGCTAACCAGATCAAATTTTGAAGATGGTGTTTGCCTTTTTGATCTAAAAAGCTCAATAAAGTGATTTCCCAACAATGTCAAAGTATCAAATATGACCGAGTGGAAGTTGTGTAACAAAGAAAAACAACAAACAGCTGGAGTTAAAGCGAGCAGAGGAATTCTCTTGCAACGTGCCTCGCTTTCATCCTGCCAGGGGAATACAGCGCAGACTGGCCAAGATTAGACATCCTTCCTGCAGCATTTTTCACGGTGACTCCTGGGATTTTAAGATCGAAAAACATGCAAGCAATGCGCAAAGAGGCTCAAGGTGCATCACCCTGTGCTCCAGTGGATCATGTGGAGAAACCTAAAATAAGCCGTGGTAAATCTAAAAACACACAGACATGAACTCTGTCCCCTTTAAAGACGCTGTCACTGTGACGAGAGTCACAGTATTCCAGGAATGTCCTGATCCATCGGGGCCGGGATGCCTTAGGGAAGAGACTGAGATTGCTCATAACCGCGCCACTTGCTCTCCTTTAACATATACATGCACATGTGTAAGAGGATGAGTCATACAATAGGCATTTATTTTATTTTATTTTACTGTGAGAAAACATTAGTCCTGACAGCATGTTCCTCCTTTCATCACTCATCACTATGTCTCTGGCATTTTTACTCTTATTTTCTTTTATCTATCTGCACTTTAAACCTTTTCCACAGTATCAAATGAGCTCGATAAATCTGCTCCCTGCTTGTCACATTTTTTTTCCCTTCTTCTTTGAAATGACTCTTTTGAATCTCGGGGTTAAGTAACAACAAAAGCTAAAGAAAAAAAAGGCATGCAACCGGATAATTATTTGGGTCAAGGGTTGCGTGACCCCCTCAGGTCTGGGGCTGTTGCCTGTCTGACAACTTCAGACAGATAAAGTGTGGTTAATGAGCTGCAGTTAGAAATAAGTGCTGATATGTAGCAGGAATGTAACACCTGTGTGGATTTTGAATGGAATTCTAAATCCTGTTTTAGGGAGGAAGGCACATTCATGAATGTTGTGTTGAGCGGATGATTCTTTATTTGTTTATTAGAAATAAAAAGAACCAAAAAATGGTTTCCGGCTACAAGTTTTGAGGAAAGCAGATACGAAAATTACTTTTCTTTGTATTGCATGAAAGGACAAAAGTCTAGTGATAAAGTGCAAACTGCAGAAACAATTGTGTTATACAGACACGACATGTTAAGGCAAAGCTAGCAAAGAACCCAGACTGACATTAAATTGAGTGTCTGCCAATACCAGCCCAGCATCCAGACCCTGATCTTCAATGGGTAACAAAGGAAGTGACGAACAATCAGACTTGCAGCACTGAAACCTCAGTTTCCATCTGTACGTGTTTCTACAGCAGAATCACAGTCGGCCACTTCAAAGTGTCTTTTTAGATTTATATTGTCACCTTCCAAACTCTAAAAAGAAGCATTATATATATGTGTGTATATATGTGTATATATATATACGTATATATAAAAAAACACCCAGCACGCCCCTGCGGGCGGTTTATCCTTCAAGCTCGGGTCCTCTACCAGAGGCCTGGGAGCTTGAGGGTCCTGCGCAGTATCTTAGCTGTTCCCAGGACTGCGCTCTTCTGGACAGAGATCTCCGATGTTGTTCCCGGGATCTGCTGGAGCCACTCGCCTAGCTTGGGACTCACCGCACCTAGTGCTCCGATTACCACGGGGACCACCGTTACCTTCACCCTCCACATCCTCTCGAGCTCTTCTCTGAGCCCTTGGTATTTCTCCAGCTTCTCGTGTTCCTTCTTCCTGATATTGCTGTCATTCGGAACCGCTACATCGATCACTACGGCCGTCTTCTTCTGTTTGTCTACCACCACTATGTCCGGTTGGTTAGCCACCACCATTTTGTCCGTCTGTATCTGGAAGTCCCACAGGATCTTAGCTCGGTCATTCTCCACCACCCTTGGGGGCATCTCCCATTTTGACCTCGGGACTTCCAGGTTATACTCGGCACAGATGTTCCTGTACACTATGCCGGCCACTTGGTTATGGCGTTCCATGTATGCCTTGCCTGCTAGCATCTTGCACCCTGCTGTTATGTGCTGGATTGTCTCTGGGGCATCTTTACACAGCCTGCACCTGGGGTCTTGCCTGGTGTGATAGACCCCAGCCTCTATGGATCTTGTACTCAGAGCTTGTTCTTGTGCTGCCATGATTAGTGCCTCTGTGCTGTCTTTCAGTCCAGCTTTGTCCAGCCACTGGTAGGATTTCTGGATATCAGCCACCTCCTCTATCTGCCGGTCGTACATACCGTGCAGGGGCCTGTCCTTCCATGATGGTTCCTCGTCTCCCTCCTCTTTCTTGGGTTTCTGCTGCCTGAGGTATTCACTGAGCACTTGGTCAGTTGGGGCCATCTTCCCAATGTATTCTTGGATGTTCCTTGTCTCATCCTGGACTGTGGTGCTGACACTCACCAGTCCCCGGCCCCCTTCCTTCCTCTTAGCGTACAGCCTCAGGGTGCTGGACTTGGGGTGAAACCCTCCATGCATGGTAAGGAGCTTTCTTGTCTTTATGTCAGTGGCTTCTATCTCCTCCTTTGGCCAGCTTATTACCCCAGCAGGGTACCTGATCACGGGCAGGGCGTACGTGTTGATGGCCCGGATCTTGTTCTTACCATTCAGCTGACTCCTCAGGACTTGCCTGACCCTCTGCAGGTACTTGGTGGTTGCAGCCTTTCTAGCGGCCTCTTCATGGTTCCCATTCGCCTGCGGGATCCCCAGGTACTTGTAACTGTCCTCTATGTCTGCAATGTTGCCTTCTGGTAGTTCAATCCCCTCAGTTCTGACTACCTTCCCTCTCTTTGTTACCATCCGACTACACTTCTCCAGTCCGAACGACATTCCAATGTCATTGCTGTATAGCCTGGTAGTGTGGATCAGTGAATCGATGTCTCGTTCACTCTTGGCATACAGCTTGATGTCATCCATGTACAGGAGGTGGCTGACAACTGCTCCGTTCCGTAGTCGGTATCCGTAGCCAGTCTTGTTAATGATCTCACTGAGGGGGTTCAGGCCTATGCAGAACAGCAGTGGGGACAGAGCATCTCCTTGGTAGATCCCGCACTTGATGGTGACTTGTGCTATGGGCTTGGAGTTGGCCTCTAGTGTTGTACGCCACATCCCCATTGAGTTCCTGATGAAGGCTCTTAGGGTCCCATTGATCTTGTACAATTCTAGGCATTCCAGTATCCAGCTGTGGGGCATTGAGTCATAGGCCTTCTTGTAATCAATCCAGGCAGTGCACAGGTTGGTCAGTCTGGTCTTGCAGTCTCGGCTGATTGTTCTGTCTACCAGTAGCTGGTGTTTTGCGCCTCTGGTATTCTTGCCAATTCCTTTCTGTGTCCCGCTCATGTATTGACCCATGTGCCTGTTCATCTTAGCCGATATGATCCCTGACAGGAGCTTCCATGTAGTACTGAGGCAGGTTATTGGTCGGTATATATATATATATATATATATATATATATATATATATATATATATATATATATATATATATATATATATATATATATATATGTGTGTGTGTGTGTGTGTGTGTGTGTGTGTGTGTGTGTGTGTGTGTGTGTTTATATGTGCTCAGGACGATAGGGACTTTAACCTAAGTTTTATATTGTGAACTGATGAGGCATTTCAGGACATGACAGGGACACGGAAAAGTAAAATGACGAGTAGTGTAACAGTTTATTTCCTCCAGGGCAAAATAAAGGAATGTGCAATGCATTACTTTTTGGGGGGGCTAACTATCCCAACACTGGACTACACTGACCAGTCAGTGATGTCATGATGGCTACTCCCTTCTTTGATTTACAGTTTATAGTGCCACCTCATACCCTTCCCTTTAGCTACAGCCATGGTGCCCTCTGTCTCATTTTACTTGCTGTGTATTCTCTTTATAGGATAAGCTAATGTGTTTGCACTGAGGATCATTACAACCAACTTCATATTATAAAATTAAAAATGAAAACAAATAGAGCACACAAATAAAAAAAGAAAAGATTATTAGAACTGTGTTGGATGATTATTAGAAGTAAAAATAGAAGCCTGTATATTTCAGTATAATCACCTCGCTTCATCATTTTTTCCAACACTATCATCTTTAAAGCGTTTACGTCATAAGGTCTTCCCGGAATACTTTTGGTGTTTTCAGATTTTAGTGGGAGTGGGAGTGGTCTGGAAAAGACCAGAAGAGGGCGGTGCTAATCTCTTCATATTCCCAAATGTCAATGAAAACTCTCCACAGCAAAGTTGAATCCTGAGGGGTGGAGTGGAAATAATTGAAGAATAATGCGTGCCGAGGATTGGGATGAAGTAGTCCAAGCTAAGCCTGCAGAGGATTTAAACACGACAAAAGGCGGAATTAAACTCAGCATTTCTAAATGTCTGTTGTAGCAGTTTTATAAAAGGGAAAGAGGACGTTATTAGCAAATGGGCATCCTTAGATAAAGCACTTGAATGCGCCTTCTTGCCTTGTTTTACCTTATGCAGACTTACAGCGCAGTCAGGATGAGGCTGTGGATTCTGCTGCTCATTTTCCCGGTGAGCGCATCCTCTCCTCTGTTAGCCGGTGAGTATGAACCTGCTTGGTGTTTCTTTTCAGTGTCATTTAAGAAAGTTGTTTAACTGTTGGAAAATGCTAGCTGGATCTCCAATTACTAATATCCCAAAAGTAAACACACACTTTCTCTCCCCAGTAACGTCTAAAGCCAGGGATCACCGCTGCTCTGGACGAGCCTGCAACCCCCGCATGGGCAACTTGGCCCTGGGTAGAGTGCTGAGCACTCGGTCGGTGTGCGGCTTCAACTCCTCGGAGCCCTTCTGCTTCTACAGACAGACCTCCGCCCCCCGCAGCAGCAGGGGGTCTTGCTCGGCGGCAACGTGCAGCCGGTGTAACTCTGCCATCCCCAGCCAGGAGCACCCTCCATCTGCCATGAGCGACTCCTCTTTCCGCCACCCTGACACCTGGTGGCAATCTGCGGAGGGGGTAAAGGAGGAGACGCTCCAGCTGGATCTGGAGACGGAGTTCCTCTTCACCCATTTGATCCTGGTGTTCCGCTCCCCACGCCCTGCTGCCATGGTGCTGGAGCGCTCCCAGGACCGTGGACGCACATGGAAGACCCTCAGATATTTTGCCAGAAACTGCGACGAGACGTTTGGCCTGGTGGAGGGGTCACCAGTTGGCGAGGGTGGGGCAACTTGCACCTCCAAGTATTCAGGAGCTTATCCTTGTAGCAGAGGAGAGGTGAGTGTTGTCCTGAAATCTGAGTTATGTGCTTATGGAGTTATGGAACGTTTCGGATTTACATATCTAATCAAACAAGTCATCTGAAGTCGAATCATTTTGAAATAAGCCTTGAAAAGGGGAGAAGAGTGATGTACTGTAGCTCTGACAGAGATCTGGAGGGCAGATCTGGAGTGTCATTTCTGAGATATGGCAGTGATCACATCAGTGCTGCCAGACATCCCAGCACTTCACAGCAACTGCTTCACCTTTGTGATTTATTTATTGGCACTTTATTAGCTGCTATCACACAAACTACCAACCAAACAGTTGACCAAGCTTTGTAAACTAATCTCCCTCTCATGGGCCGTGCCTTCAAGGCCTCAAGCTGCTGTGATATGCACAGCTACAATATCAGAGTTCATTTTGACACTTTTTTTTTTTACACACACAAGCCATATGCTGCCTTACCACCAGCTATGTTTCATTCACAGATCGACTCTCGCTGGACAGAGTAAAGATTTGTTTTGCTCTAAATTTGCCTAAGAACATGTTGGGAGGTTCTGGTTGGATAACACAATGAATATATGGCTGATCTCATAATTGCAGTGCATTTGCCTGAAGTGTGTGTGTTGCCAGTATGTGAGCTCTGCTTCTCATCCTTTATAATTAGCGTCCCTTCTTCTGCTAACACTCAAAGAAGCCCTGAAATGTTAATTGTTGAAATGAATATTTAGAGTCAACCTTGTTTTTTGTTGTTGTTTGTTTTTGGTAAAGAGATGAAGTAAAACGTGCTCCTTATAAATCAGCCTTTTCAGATTGCACATCAGATTCTGTATATTTACCAAGTGCGTGGTGCCACAGTGTTGCACAACCATTCTGACACAGCAACAAGTCTCTCTCATGCTCATGACTTGTACAAACCTTAGCAAAGTAATCACTCCCTCATTTTCAGCTTCATATTTCTATTCTTGAGGTTCTCTAGAGTTCTCATTGTCTCATGCTGGGCCTCGGTACGAGCTCTCAGTTTGTTTGCTGTCCTTTAGTTCCACTCCCTCAAATGGTTTCTGCAAGCGTGCCCCTTGCGAACAGACGGTTTAAACAGCAGGTGACTGTGTGGGTTTTGAAGGAAAAGTGACAAAATTCAAGTATGCTTCCAGAAAAACATATAATTCACTTCCAGTTGGCTCAACATGTTTAAAAATAATCTATATGGGCTGGAAAGGAAAGGCCATTTGGAGAGGATATTGTAGTATATAGTGTATTTTATACACAGACTTGGTCCATAGATATTAAAAGTGAATGTTTTGAGCCTGTGATAACTTCCTTCTCCTCTGTGTGACTCACAGTTTTCATCCCTGTTCTTAGAATTCAGAGGCGGGCTGAGATTATTCGTCTAAACAATCAACATTTAACAAAATGTAACGAGGGAGAAGAAGAACCATACACTGATGTTCACATTTAAGCTACTCATGTATTGCTGTAACAGCAGCTGTAGCACAAGCGTGTGAGGAAATCCAGGCTGGTGCCTGCTTTTACAAACTTAATTTATGTTTGGTCATGATCCGTCAGTGCATCTAAGATTGTTTTTTTAATACTTGTTAGAGAGGTTTTTGGAGGTTTTCACATGTGCTGCCCTTCATCCTCCAGGTGATCTACCGAGCCTTGTCACCCTGGCACTCAGTGGATCCCTATGGCCCGGCTGCTCAGGACCAGCTCATGGTCACCAACCTGAGAGTCCGTCTGCTGCAGATTCAGCCGTGCCCCTGCCAGGCCAAGCATCCTGGTGCCTCTGCCCTCCCCACGGATCATTATGCCATCTATGATTTTATAGTCAAAGGCAGCTGCCTTTGCAATGGACACGCCGACCACTGCGAACCGGCCCGTGCCCACCTTTCTGGCACACAGAACATCAGCAACATGGTGAGCACTCATTGAGCTTGAGTTTGTGAAACGGTTTGCAGGTACATGACAACCCACTAACAAAAATGCCCCGTTGTGAGAATGTACTCAAATGTTGTGTCACGTTGAAATCTGCTGATGCCCCCAGTTTGTCTCGAGCTTTGTGATGTGGTTTGGGTTTGGGGTTTTGTTCCCACCACTCCCTCGTTACCCAGCTGTGTGCTGGTATGTGCTGCTGAAGTGGAGGGCTGCAGTGAAGACTGAATATTAAGCCACAGCTTTACCTACCATTACAGGGATTTAAGGGGGTGGAAACCTTAATTATGGTATTCGGCCTAATACTTTAACAGCCCATAGTCTCAGTCATGTTATTCTCTTAACTGTAAGTGGAGAATAGAAACAATAGTTTATTGCCAACACAGCCTAAGAGGTGTAGACATGTTGCACAGTGTGTAAACACTGTCAGCGTGCATTTAGATGCCACTATGTTGCGATACTTAAGAAGGAGGTTGGTTATAAGTACATTAGGTGCTTATTACAATGTGCATGGTTGTTTATGTGCAGCATCAATTTTAGAAAATGGATCAACAATGACTCCAAAATACACATTTAGTTAAAATGGCTATTATTGTGTATAATTAACTATAAACAGCTAAATTAACAATTTCAAATTGGTCACATGACACATGAAGTCATAACTGATCTCTAAGCGATGTTCCTTTAGTGCATGCAGATACAATAAAACGCTCAATAACTGTTAAATTCTCACTGTCTGGTGCGTTTGTCCGGCAGGTCCACGGCAAGTGTGCCTGCAGACATAACACGGCCGGCGAGCACTGCGAGCGCTGCGCACCTCTCTACAACGATCAACCCTGGCAGGCCGCCAACGGCATCACGGGGACGGCGCACGAGTGTCAGAGTGAGTGATGGGGCGAGAGAGTGAGATGCATCGTAGGACACGCGGCTCGTTGGCTTATCGGGAAAATTAATTTAGCGTCATAAATCACACGCACACCTTTTAGATGCTGATGCACCGCTTAAAGAGTGTCACTGGGGTTCAAAGTTGAGAGGTGAGCTGATTAAAGCGTCACACTTGAATGTTTCTTTTCTTTTCCCACGCTCGTCTGAACAAAGAGTGCAAGTGTAACAGCCACGCCAGGAGCTGTCACTTCAGTCGAGGGCTGTGGCTCGCAACGGGGCGACGGCGTGGCGGGGTGTGCGACGACTGCCGCCACAACACGGAGGGCCGTCACTGCCAGAGCTGTAAGAAGGGCTTTTACAGAGATCCCAGCCGACCAAAAATGGCACCTGACTCCTGCAAAGGTAAGACCCCACAGTGTGTCTTTGTTTTTTGGCCTTAAACCAAAACTTTTCTATTTGGAGCAATGCCAGCTGAAAAGTCCAACTAAGAGTTGCAGAATTTGCTATTTGGAGGGTTTTGATTTTTCTTTTTTACCCTCTGGATTAAAGCACATTGATCTCCTTGATAAGGGGATTTTGCTCCAGCACCTTCCTAAGTCACTGATGAGACACAAAGCAGACTTTTAGCCCGCTCCTTAACAGGAGTCTCTGTAATTCTTGCTTAAGTTGCATTCGAGGTTTCAGAGTGTGGCTGTAATTGCAAACAGTGGAGGAATGTCTCCACGTTTTTCCCCATTGTTGCCCTTCCATCCTTCCAAGCATTCTGCAACATTCTTTCTTACACAAACTAGAAATGAAAAAAAAAAATCAATCTGTCATGTCAACGAGCCTTCAGACAGCGAGCCGAGGGAGTCCTTCACTGTTTGTTTTTGCTGCATCTGCTCAAAGCACACTGACTACATAACATACTTCCGACTTGTCGCTTGTAACGAGTGCAATGATAAAATACAGCTGATGTGGAAGTTCAGAAGTGTTTGCTACAGAGATGTTAACACGCAGTTCTCTTGTTCTGTCACTCTCTCCTGCACAGCCTGTTCTTGCCACCCTGTCGGCTCAGTCCACTCAGGTGGCAGCACTCTCTGCAACCCTAACACCGGGGAGTGCACTTGTAAGCCCGGTGTCGGAGGCTCCTACTGTGACAGCTGCATGACGGGATACTGGGGGCTTAATGAATACGGCTGCCGTCCGTGTGACTGCACGGGGGACTGTGACCCCTACACTGGTGACTGCATTTCTGGGTAAGAGCCAAGACTCAACCATATGTATTAATGGAAATAAATCAGGTGATTTATGCTGGGGAGTTTGAGAGCATACTGGGTTATTAACTGGCTCTGACTGGTTTTACCTCTGCGGCACAGCTCAGATGTGGAGGTCTTCTATACAGCCAGTGGCCACATGGGACACAGCAGCAAATATAGTGAGACGGCACTCTTTAGGGTAGAGGAGCTTTTCTCTGCACTGCACCACTCCGGTGAGTCACAGGTCACATCACGCCAAACACTCATCGGCCCACATAGATGCAAATAAGGCTGCTTTCATCTAACAATCTATACTTCACGGTGAAATTATGTGTATTAATCTTGTTATCTGTTTGACTTTCATTTTCCAGAGAAATGTGAATGCATAGAGGTAACCCTTGGCAACCCTAAACTCTTCTGTGCTGCAGAGTTTGACTATGGTAAAAAAAAATGTTTACATTTATTGTAAACCCGTGAGAGTCAATCTTAACAATCTGAATGATTTATAATGAAATGCTTGATGTCTTGAGGCCAGGATAGGGTTAGGGTCTCATATTTTAAATCATTTTTGCACATGACCTGTGGACAGTGTCAAGATAATCAGGTCCTGTCTCACAGGGAGCACACAACAGGACAAAGTCCGCTTCAGACGTGCTCTCCTGACTTGAAGTGATCAGTTTGGGTTAGGTGAGGCTGCTACCTGGAAAGAATGTGCAGAAGGCAGGACATATGACACCCGATGGCTCAGGGGGGAATTCACTAGATAATTACCTTCACCTTTGATGCAAGACACCATGCAAATCAGTAAAATTGGACATCGTGTGGACTTTGTCTACGGAGCTAGCAGGTTAAACATTTCATGCTTATGTCACATCTGACTGACCACAGGTACCACCCCATATCTTAAATTACATGCCTTAAAAAGAACATATTTTCATAAATGTGAGGAAATGTTCCTTCAGAGCCAAAAAACACATTAGAAAATTCTAATTAGAGTCTTATTAGTACTACTATTAGTCAACACTTATATTCTAAACGATTAGAATGTTTCTCACATGGTTATTATTTGTTTACTTCTTTTGGTTGTTTTCTTGCCTTGGCAGTACTGGTGGCAAAGGTGATGTCAGCCCACGACAAAGGCTCTCACGCAGAGGTGAAGGTCAAGGTCAAGAAGGTGTTGTATCAGAACCCTCAGATGAAGATCCAGAGGGGAAGTGTTACCCTTTACCCAGAGTCCTGGACCACCCACGGCTGTACCTGCCCCATCCTCAACCCAGGTCAGCTGCAGCCGGCTCCAATGAGAAACTTTATTGCTCACGATGCAGAAGTGTATAATTAGTCGACTCTTGAGTGAAAGATCCCTGTCGCCTCTCACAGAGGCTTTGAGTGAGTGCCAACATCCAAGCATTACTCATTTAAATTGGACATTTACAACTAAAAGATTAGACACACTTCTCTGTTATGAGACTATTTCACGTCTAACACTCCACAATAATCGCTTCTGCTAAGCTAGCCAGGGAAGCGCGGTAATTAACTTGTTATAGCTAAATGATGTACATTTCCATAGTCATTTTTTTTCTCTTTTTTCTTCACCCTGCTGTAGTGGCATTCTCAGCAGATCTGAAATACATTATTGCTTTTTTTCCCCTTCTCCAATATAGGATCTGAGTATGTGGTGGCTGGTCATGAAGACTGGAAGAAAGGCCGACTTATTGTTAACACCAAGAGCTTTGTTAAACCTTGGAAGGCAAGCCTCGGACGCAAACTCCTCCACATCCTCAGAAAACACTGCGGCCACTGGTAGGGAACCGCCGAGAAGTGCAGTGGACGCAGCTGGCAGCAGGACTGTCTGAATTAGGCCTCACTTGGACATGAAAGTGAAACCGCTGCCTATTTCTTTTTCTTTTTTTCCACGGTCCATGGTCTCAGAACAAAAGGGGGAAAAAGCTATAGGACTGAGGTTGTGAACCTGTGATAAAAATAAGCATGTGAGAGCAGATACCTTCCAGACTACAGTCACTGTAGGATCAAAGAGAACAAAGCAGACCGTAAAAACCTTCATCCGCACAAAGCTGTCTGAATTGTATTCCTGTTATGCTGTGCCTCAGCTCATAAAACTTTCAAGATTATTTATAAAGCAGCAAGAAGTGCATATTAAATACTCAATTATACTTCATTTCCTGGCTCGATTTCCTCGCTGTCGGAGCTCACGAGCCAAAAAACAGTCGCGTCCTGCTGTATCCACTTTATGGAAGACTGTTTACTTTGAAATTTCGCAAAGGCACAGACTGAATGATCCGTGTCGTCACACAGATATTGCCGATAAATCATGAACGAGTAAACATCAGGCAGCGTGTGTGGAAGAGTACATATGCTAGATGTCCTTGGTGGTGAGTCTGGGACTGTGCAAGTCAGAACAAGTAACTCCGGGATGAAGGGAGAGGATGAAAAAACATTAAAGGAATCAGACGGCTTAAATCTGAGCAGCTCCACTTTACTCTGGGCCACTCGCCCCCCTGCTGACTGATGAGAACAAAACCCTCTCTGCATACAACAGGCTAAAACACTTGGGATTTGTTTGCTCTTATAGCCAGCTCGCTACGAAAGGATTTCACCTTCTTTGGAAGACCTGCTTCCACATGAGGAGGATTCGCTTGACAAGACCTCCCTTAAGTCAGCCCTGCAGGAAGCGGTGCGTGTTTGGGTGTTGCAAATGCTCTCTGAACATATGCTTCTCTTTTTGGCCTGTGACTCCTGCTGCCTCAAAATAAATATGTATTAAAAGCCGGGGTATTAATGGACATCACAGTGTATCAGATCCGGAGTCCACAAGCCACTTTAGAGCCAGCCCCCGGTTAAGAATAGGCCTGGTCTGCTGTCTCCAAGGAGAAAGGACAAACTGTATGAGGGGACACGATGCATTCCTCAGCCATAGCATCACCACCCATGCCCTTGTCTGAAAGACTTTGCCAAAATAAGAGAAATGGGCTGGAAATTTTCTTTTAGAGGACAAGGTGGTGATTTTTTTTTATTTTTTAGGGTGAATGAATGTGCTCTGTCGTCATCGTGATGCTTGCAACGCTGTTTCTGTGTCCTGTCCGTTCTGTTTCATCTAAACTGCATAAACTAAACATCAGTGTGCTCATTCTTAATGCTTCTGGGAAAAATCGGTTTCATTCCTCGGTCACATTATGCAGAAGCACCAGGCTATGAATAAACAGCCTGATGTGCCTTACTGCATCATCTTCACCAGCAGAGGTGGCTGACTGATATTTAACCCATGTTTGAGTACCGCCCTCCGTTGGTTAAAAGAGAGAAATACACATGTACGTGGTTAAAGTTTGACATCATTTGACATTTTTGCTTACTAGCTAAGAAAAGAGGGAGCAATATAAGTGGAAACAATAAACATTCACTGTTGTAATGTTTATTTTTGGTCAAACTCTTTCTTAAGACGGAGGTTTTTCCTCAGGTTTCAGCACTGCAGCACAGCCTGCATTAGGTATTGGAGTAGTCTTCCTAATAAACTGTAAAACTGCTGTGTATCGGTGATGTCTCTAGAGCTGCCAGAGAGCTCCATGAACTTGAATGCAGCATTGGATGCAAGATTTATAACAATTTATTTCTTATAAAACTGCCTCAAATTAAAATAAAGCAAAGAAATGTAGAAGTATAAATATTTGATAGCGGTTCCGTTTTCCTCACATGAGCTTAACAAGGCAATAAAGCACAGCATGTTCAGGCAAGGTGCGAGCACCTAAACCTCCTTTTTTTTGCATGATTCTTTTGCATAAATCTCTTTTGCATATTACCTAAAAGCAGCACATCAAAAAAAAGCTAAAATGACAACGCTGAATCAGTTAAAGATATGCCCTTTTTACTATTGGCTTGATCCTTTGGAGAGAGAGAAAGAAATGAAACAAAACTATCTCAGCTAACTTCATGAGAGTCTTTTTTTTTTTTTTTTGCTAAAACAATTATCTAAAGGTATTCAAGCACTGGAAATTTAGGTCAGAGAAATATTGCATATTTGCTGTCAGTCTGAAGAAGTCTGTCGTCTCCTGGTTCGTTGTGGATTTTGGCGCATGCTTAGTAGTCGTCGCCCCGGCTCACCACCTCTTTGCATGTGGGCCTGAGTAGGATGGTGTGCTCATACTGGGCGGTGTAGCTGCCCTTGATGTCGCAGAGAGGTGGGTACGGGTCTATGATGCCAAGGTCGCACAGATTCTTCAACGCCATGAGGTACTTGCTCTCTCCCAGGCGGTCCAGCCAGCGGCGGCAGAATGCCAGAGTGCCAAAATTCTCATTGATCACGTTCAGCAGATGTTTAGCCCTCGGAAGTCTGCGGTGTTGGTGGCGACACGGAAAGAGAGGTGAGAGAAACGTGACAAACTGGAGATCGAAGAAAGCCACCGTATAAAAACATAAAGCACGAGGCGATGAGGTGAAAACAGAAACCTTATTGGCACGTGTCCCACGTTGAAGTTTTTCATGTAATGCGAGCACTCCATGTCATCGTGGACAGCGCCTCTTCCAGTGCTGCCAAATGTCTCGATGGCATAAGCTTCACCTTCCTGAGAAGCAGCAAAAGAAGCAAAAAGAGACGAGGACTTTAAAGTGCAGAAATGAAAGACTGTTAGAGCAGGGCAGGTGTCATTGAGCACTCATAGGACAAAAGCACTTTAGAGGGAGGAGGGGAGGCTGAGAGCAAATTTAACAAAAACCTCAAGTTGTCAGCCGATGACATATTCGTGTGGAGTCTATTAAAGGGCGGTAGTGCTCTTTTCAGCTGTTGATTGGTCGGATCTCACTGGACTTTGCTTCTCTATCAGCACGTGACTGCTGTCGGAGTCCCCCGTGGTACGAGCTGATAGCACTGAGACGCCCTTTCTCGCTGCACTGATAATCAGTCAAAGTGCTAGCAGTCCCCGTGGCACACCCAGCTGCCACTCTCTGATCACAAAGAGGGTAATTGCCCTTTTACACCAACACACTTTAGCTAAAAATACAATACACAAAGCTGCCACATCAGCATCAACCCCTCCTCAACTCTCCTGGAACCATCAGGTGAAAGGCTTGACGCAGCAACTTCCCAATTAAAATGCCCACTTCTGTCCAAGATAAAACCCCAGCCATGCACCACAGCTGTGCAGCCAGGCACAGGCTCACTTTAGTTCCCTGCATAATGCGAAGCCGTCTTTCTCCTTGGCCCCATTAATGAACTCTTGATGCCCACGATTGAAACGAGTGGCTGGTGTGCTAACACGTGTTGCAACTCGATGGGGCCGCTAATTCCATTAAAAAGTGTAATTAGGGTGCTTAGGAGGGTGACCGAGAAGCTGTTAAAGCGGCGAATTGGAACATTTCTCCAGACCCCGTCGTAACCCTAACCAGCCACATGTTCGTCCAGTTGCACTTAAGAATTAAAAAGGGTCCATTTGCATTCACGCAAGGTCAGTCAGGTGGAAAAGGTTTAATTTCAAACGCTTTAGTAAAAAAAAAAAAAGAGGTCTGCAGTTTTTTAATTTGGGCCCCACAGTCTAATCCACGTGTAATCTGTGGTAAATGGTGTACAAACCTCCATCCTTGTGGCTTCTCCACCTTTTACGATAGGGACCGTCTTCCCTGAGTGTATCCTGTATTGTCCAATAGAGTGGCCGTTGAGATTCCTTACCGGCTTCACTGTCAAGAGAGCGGCACACAGAGGGTTTCATAAACAGGAAGCAGCTCTAAGCCTTGTTCGTGATTAAAAAGGATGAAGCATGGCATCATTTTTATTTTACCTTGATATGTTTTCCCATCTATCTCCACTTCATAAGACTCCATCACCTCCTGAATGGTCTCGCCAACATCGCACAGGCGCACATCAATTCCGGCGAACTGGGACAGATCAGAGTTTGCACACACACGTCAGTAAATAACACGCCATCCATCGCACACTGAAGGTCTGGAGAGTAAGAATCACATCCCACTTCTTTTTTTTCTGATTTTTGAGGGGGAACTAACTGAATAAGTGAATCGTATACTGACAGCCTTTAATATATCCAGTCTGAGCATCATCAGGTAACATCAGGTACCAAAGTAGTCACATTTAAGTGAGACATCATCTTTTTCCAGCCACATGTTTAATAAAAAAATATAAATTATTGTTTTTTTTGCGTTATGCGCTGTTCAGTTGCTGTATATCCATGCATTTCTATTTTACACTTGATTGCTTTTATGCTTTCTCACTATAAGATTACATCAGATTTTAACCGTGTGTCCCCTGCAGCTGGCAGGAATTCAACAGCGTGCACATTTTATGTCACCCTGAATTATTACACGCCACTGTACGTTATGATTTGTGCCGTTATTTCAGAGTTATCGTCACCCGTTATCACAGTTGCATTTCAGACTAGATATGAATTATAACCTAAACTGTGATCTGGTTTGATGATTCTCGTTTTTTTTCATAAGTCTTTGTGTAAGCACGGTGCATGGGAGGACGGGCCCTATTACCCTGATGCCAGTGTTGGTTGCGTCTCTCACAGCCTCCAGCAGTCGGTCGTACTTTGGATTGAAAGTGACGGTGAAGGCACAGTCTATTATTCGACCTGAAAATACCAAACAGTTTGGTTAGTGCCGGCAGCGGCTAATTATTTTCATTTTTTTACACTTTTTTTTTTTGCAGAAACATTCAGCATGTATTCATCCAGAAAAAGAGGACGTTAATTAACTTATGAGAACAGTTTATTCCAGGCGGCCAGAATCATAAGGCAATCATCACTCCACCGTGCCAAATGGGGAATGGGAGACCGTAACTTGAAAAAGCACTTAAAAAGTTATTAGTGAGCTCTCACCGTTGATGTGCGTTCCAAAGTCAATTTTGCAGACGTCGTCGTAGCGCAGCACAGTCGGGTCTCCGGCGTTTGGGGTGTAGTGGGCTGCGCAGTGGTTGATGGAGCAGCCTGTGGGGAAAGCCAGGCCCGCCTTTAACCCATCTTCTTTGATGAGCCGCCTGGAGCAGTCTTCCAGCTTCTCACTGACAGAAGCAGAAAGAAACACAAAGAGGCAGCAGATGTTAGAGAGAAGCCAGGTAAAACATTCAGAGGAGAAAAGGTGGGAGCAGATCCTCCCTTTCTTTCAAGGTCTTAATCACATTCTCATCTTCTCAGACCATATCAATAACTCTCAAAGACAAATCAGCGTGTTTCTCACCAGATCTCTATCATGGTCATCCCTGGTTTGATCCAGCTCATGACATACGCACGGACCTGCCGGTGTGCCTCGGCCGCCTGCCTGAAATCATTCCACATTTCCTCGTTAGCCCTGTCCAGGGCCCGCTTCTCCTCGCTGGTGGTCCGCCACGCTGCGCTGCGCCTGGGGGTGGGTGCAGGGGAGCACCACGGAGAGGAGGCACTCATTATTTTCTCATTATACAAATGTTTGTAATGAGGCTATGACACATGCTCCCTGAAAAAAACACTGCACAGGTGAAAACAGTGCTGATATTTTTAACTGCAGCAAAACATACTAAAAAAAAAGAGAATGGATTTACATCTTTACTGGAAACACGATCAGTTAGTATATTATAGCCTGTATGGATAGGCGGAAAGTGGGACCTAAGTTAAATGTAGGAATGCCACACAACGGAAGACGGAAGGAACAACGTAGAGGTCACACACACCCGTCTTTTGATGGGGGATATTCACACTCCTCTCCCTTTGGAAAGTCTCCGTTGGGATACAGCTCACAAATAGGGACTGAGGGAGGGTCAGTCTGTCCCTTCACTGTGGCCCAGATACAGAAAAGGCGGAGCAGAGGAAAAAGCAGCAGGAGAGGGGAAATAAAACACGTTAACAAGTTATGAGCCCTTGTGCTCATGACATTGATATTTTGACTTTAAGAGAACAATGCCTGGCATTCTGGTACAGAAAGAGAATTACAGTGCTGGGGAAGTCATTCATATCGTCCTGTCTGAACAACATGCAGTTTTGTCCGACTGCATGTTGCAATACTGACGACTAATGACATGGATTTAAAAAAGACAAACTGCTGTTGTGCTCTGTTTGCAATCATCTGGTGTTCCAAAGCGCTTTCAACGCAGTGACGTCTGTTTTCGAATACACGCCGATGCTCATACACAACCGCAAAGATTTTACTGAACGATCTTTCAATGCTATCAACAAATGCTACATATCTACTTAATATCTTAAGTGTGCGTGTGTTTGCTTTTTAAATGAACAAACAATAAGAAAAATCCTCTTGCTGAGTGAAGAATTTAAATTCTTGGTGCATTTTGGTGCGCTACGGGAAAAAAAATAGCTTACATCCTTTCTTCTTCTTCTTCTTCCTCTTCTTTTTTCCAGCTGAGTTCTCTCCCTCGTCCCCATCTGTTGAAAGCATCATTAGTTTCAATACAGTTTGCAAAGTGAGAAATATCGACAGGCGTTTGGGCACAATTCCCGGAGTGCTACTGAAAATCAAATATCACATTGCAGATATGATCAGCTGAATTTCACAGTGCACTTTCTGGGACTTGAAGTCCAGCAGCATGACCGCTGCAGACAATGATGCTGATAGTGGGCGGCTGTAATAAGAAGATACCTTCTTCTCCATCCTCGGCCCTTTCTTTGTCCTCCAGCGTTTGCTGTTCCAACTGTTTTGTCACATCACCAACACCTCCGGCGTCTCTATCCCCCTCAGCCTCGCTTGTCCCTGCTGCAAAGTCACACAATGCCGTGCATGCATGTGCAGGTGAACATGCACGTGCATGCACGCACACACACATACACAGAGGGAGTAAATTATCTGTGGTTCAGAGTCCATTCAAGAAAGTGCATCTACCATGATCTGAACTTGGCAGGATGTGTGAATAATTTCTTGCCTTGAGAAGTCAGTATCCTCAAGGGCATATGCAGCTTGCAGCATTATGACATTTAGCCCTTCATAGACAGAGCTGTGAGGACCACGCTTGACTTAGGGCAGCTTCAGCAACTTAACCTTTTGGGATTTTACTGCTGATGAAGCAGTAATGCTGCAACTGGCAACATGTCATCGTATTGCACTACAACTGTGGGTCTATTACGTAATTTCACGCAGATTATGTGGAGAATTATAGGATCAAACATATTTAATCTGGGCAAGTTACATTTATTCCCCTCATATCTTCAAGTGACAGCTTCCAATCCATTTTTGACGTTACATTTCATTTTCGGAGTCTGTCCCGTTTCCAGATGAGCGCCCTCAGCTTCAGCAGCAGCCGCTGAGAGTTGGGACATCTGGACAGGAATACCCTCTGACAGGTTGAAAAAGTCTCATGTCCAGTACACTTAATGCTCTGCACAACACCGAGCAGTAAGGGGAATATTTTTTTTTTTTTGCGCTATTTTCTTTAAAAGGATCCTCTAACCGCAAAATGCGCTCCTTACCTGGCGCTGTGGTTCTGCTCCTCTTCTTCTTTCTTCTTTTTTTCTTTACCGATTCCGAGGCGTCCGCTTCTTCTCTTTCCTCGTTCAAGTCATCCCCATTGAGAAGTTGAGGCTCCACTTCAGCCTGGAACTGTAGCTCCGCCATGATCAGCGGCTAAGAGACGAAGTGACGCATAAGCTGCTGGGAGCCTCCAGTGGTCAAAGCAGAAAAGTGTGCTGGAGGGAGCTTCAGCCAATAACGAGCTATTAGACGATCTCTATGCAACAACTTAACCAGAACAGAAGAAGACGATCCTCCTGTGCGCCAAGCAGCAAAAAAAAAAAAAGAAAAAAAAGAAAAAAGTTTCAATCGTCATCAGATTTTTAGAGTTACATTGTTTGGACTCACAGTTCCTGTGATGCTCAGATGTATGTGACAGTCCTGTCCCGGTGTGTGGCCTTTAAAAGCTGCACTGTGCTGGACTCATCACTTTCTCCGATCGTCCAGCGGCTGAGTTTCAGGTTACCTGGCAGCCCAGCGCACACCTGACTGCTGCAGCTCCTCAGTATCAACCTGCGCGCCCTTTCTTTCTCTTTGTGTGTCCACATTGCCAAACGCTCGACACCTTATCTGTTATTGAGAGTAACGTATTGTTGTTTGCACTGTCACAGATTCAATTTGATGCCCAGAGTCGATCATTAACGTGCGTAACGCGAGAAGTGCGTATCCAAGCAACAAGGCGAGAACATGAACGGAGAGGGGGGTATTTGCTGGAGTGAAATGTTGATCTTGAAGCACTTTTTCTCAGCTAGGTTACTTTTGCTTTGCTGCAAAGAGATACAGTGTGGGGGATTTCTCCCTTTGTAACGGGAAATGAGTTCTTCTGGTGGGACAGAAGGCAGACGGGGGCCCTTTTATTTCTTTGATCAGGTGAGGTGAGGATGCGTTTTGCTGACTGTGTAGTTTAAAAGAAAGAGCACAACTTTTACCGTCCACTTGCCTCTCTGCAGCCAGCAGGACGAAATCGAGTTAAAGGAGAGCGAGGAAACATTTTACATTTGAGTGTGATAAATGGAGGAGCACAATTCGAGGGCAGGATACGAAGGTAATTAGAGGCTTGCACATTCTGACAGAGATGATCTGCTGTGGGAGCATCTCTGTCAGAATGTGCAAAAGGAGGAGGAGAAGGAAACGTGGTTTACTGTAAATAACCTGTCTTATTTTCTCATAGTAATCTGGAGGAGAACGAGGGAAGGGAGGAAGAAGGCGATAAACCTGGCACATCGTCTGCTTTAACCCTGAACGGTTCGATCGAGGCATACAAGCAAGCAGCGCCTCAGTTATTAAATGAATTGGCTCGCCTGCTTTGGCAGCATAGGTGGGCTGATGAGAGGCGTCTTCCTCACGGGGTTGTAAATATTCTGAACTGCTCCTGGCACGATCTGACTGCAGGGGCGCTGCGTTCAAGTCCCAAACTGACTGACAAGCTACCGAAGTCTGTGGGCTCCCCGAAGCTGCAGCAACCTCCCCGCCAGGTGTCAGCCAGCGGCCGGGAGGAAACGGCAGAGGAGAACCCGTGCGCAGCAAGAAGTGCTGGTTTCACAGGGAGAAAGTCGCGAGCCAAACTAAACCCACATGTGAAAAAGAGCGAGCCAAGATGCAGTAGAGGTAAAAGAAATAATTTCAGGCACATTTCTGTGGCCATAAAAACACTACAAGGGAAGATAACATACCAGGAAGGTATCCATCTAATCCCCCCCCCAAATTGGACCTTTCCAACAGCCCATACTTGTTCAGTCTTCTTTTGTGAGGCATGTAGAAACTGAGATGTAGCTCTTGTTTTTTGTTTGTTTGTTTGTTTGTTTGTTTGTTTTCTTTTTGCAGTTTCTCTGAGCATTGCACTCTGAGTTTGGAGTGCATTTACGTGAAATTCCTTGGAAATTGTATTATAATCCTTCTAAGACTAAGTTTCACATTCTTGCTCTTAAACAGCTCGCAGCTCCACAGCAGCCACTCCCTCCATCTCATCCAGTAAGTGTAAACATGCAGGTATGACATGCAGCTGCAGCACTGCGTAGATGACTCTGTCACTGCCTCCGCTGTGTCGTGTGTTTTGTGTGCAGGTTTGATCGCTCAGCCTAATCAGGCCTCCAGTGATGTGCTGAACAGGATCAGTTTGTATCAGTGGGTGGTGGAGAGACTGCAGGGAGCAAAAGATCCAGAGTGAGTTGTCAGCGTCTGTTTCTGCATTAATAGCATTTGCATTTCCAAATGATCAGATCCTGTTGGTCGGCTGATCTGATGAATCCATTTTGATTGAATTTCAGGCTATTTTACATTTGGTCATCAGTTACTGAAATCCTTATCTGGTTAAAGCAATATAATCCAGTACTTTCACATGCATTGTTTAATATACGTTAAGGTCCATAGGCTTTTGGACAGTGACACATTTATTTGTAATTTTGCCTCTGTACACAACACAGGGGATCTGAAATCAAACAGTCAATATGTGGTTGAAGTGCTGACTTTTAGTTTTATTTCAAAGGGTTTGACAAAGGTTGCACATAAACTGTTTGGAACTGTTTGATGGTCAAATGAGGTCGATTCCCTCTTTATCTCATGACTAATTGGGCAGATAAAAGATCTGGAGTTGATTTCAAATGATGCAATTGCATTTGATAGTTTTTCATTTAAATTCTCAATATGAGGTCCAAAGAAAGGTCAGTAAAAGCAAAGGCCATCTGAAGATGGGGAAAAAACAAACCTATCAGAGACGGAGCAAAAACTTTAGGAGTAGCAAAATCAACAAATAGAACAACACCAAAAGATGACGGCTTATTTCCATGGTTCAAAAAAACCCCTTCACAACATCTAACCCAGTCAAGAACACTCACACGAAAACGACAAAAGTCACATTTGTCCAAAAACGTTTACACTTAACCGTATTTTTTTTAACGTAGAAAACTGCCAACAACTGAGCTGGATCCGAACGAACAGCTTATCCTCCGTCACTATGGGGATACGAAGGCTAACGTGACACGCAGGAGAAGAAAGGACCATCCTTCCTCTTTAGTCAACGGGATGCCACAGATACCAGAAGTGAAACAGCAGGATCCTGCCCGGCAAAAACTGCACTACAGGATCAACGATGGCTCCTCATTCATATAGTATCATCTTTTTCTCATCATGTTTATTCATAAAGATTTCAATTTTAATGAGTGTCCAGAATTAAAGGCGGATTTGGGCATATGGAAAATGTGTCACTGCTGCTGACCTTATGACCTGTAATTGTGGCCCCTCAGTTACCCATCTGGTTGCATGGCAGTGTGCCAGAGTCACTCAGGCCTGCCCTGCGGAGGCTTCTATACCAATGTGTTCACTGACAGCCAATTTCCCACCATCCTCGCGACTATTACAGCATTTGGGCGCGGGGCCGTCACGCGTCCTCTCAGGTGAGTGCATGCCAGGTGGCTTCCATTCTTTTCATTTTTTTTTTCTTACTGAAAAATATGAAGTAACATGTAAAAATACACGTATAACAAAATTCTGTTGCACATGCTTCGCCTGTTTGTTTTAAATCTTTTGTAACTGTTAATGCAGCTCGGCCGTCACAGCACTGTGGGACCAGAACGGTGGATTCGTGTGCGATATTTACGGAAACAAAACTAAGGAGTGGAGTTGGAAGCCATATCACAGGGAAAAGATTGCAATACAGGTGGGGTCTACGAATTAAACTCCTCTCGATGTTGTTGTTGCTATTCTCTCATCAATAAACTGAAAAATTCGGAGCAAAAGTAGCCAGAGACACACAGGAGGAACTGGCAGTACAGTGTGTACTTATATTTCTGGGGAGGCAGCTGATTGATTTTTTTTTATTGAATTTCAATGAAATAATAAAAACATTTTATGCAGCACTCCTCATTTTGTTAGGCAAGAATGCTTTTACATCTGAAAAACCTTTAAAAAATTACTAAGTTGAAAATAAATATGAATATTACATTTTTTTTTAGCAAACTATCTAAATGATTTTTGGTCCCTGTGGTTTTTGCCTTTGGAATTACATATGCTAAATCATATGTTATGGTACTATAACCACAAGAGACTTGGAAAAAAATCATAAAAATATGATGGGGGAGTTTTGTTGTCAATGTTATACTTTAGGGTTCAGGATATATAATCCACTCTCATGCACATCAGCTCACTTTGTAGGGTTTCAGTGGGGTTTGCGGTTACGATGTAGCTACGGTGTAGATTTCCTACTCATGCATAAATCCCAGCAACACTAACTGTCTCTGACAGGACGTAGAGATTCATATTTTATTGTCTGCAGGGTTTCTTTGCTTTAGATTGGATCGTTTCAGGCGACAAAGACAGGAGGACTTGCTAACTCTTTATGCCACTTTGCTGTTCTTTAGGGTTTTCATTTTCTAATAACCGATAAAAGTGTTTGCTTGTCTCCTGCAGATTTCTGATCACGTGTCTGTGAGTCTGTCCAGCGGTACGTCTGCAGTGCTCACCTTCAGGTGTGAAAATGAAACCGCCCAGCTTCCGCTTTCTGCTCGGTCTCACCTTAATCAGCCAAAGGAAACAGTAAGATTACATTGTTTTTCACCTTGATATTGAGGAAGCTAAAATATTTCTCTGTAATATCAGTTCTGCATTTGCAGTCTTATTTGAAGACTCGGGAAACGTTTATCTCTGATGCTGCTCAAGACCTCCTGTATCCCCCACTGACACATGTAAGACACTTTTAATGATCAGATGATTGTGTCTGAGTGGAAAAGTGACACAAACAGTGAATCAAACAGCTGATTAGATAAAGAGGAGCAGTTAGCTTAATAGCCACCAGTGCGTTTGTGCACAAATAGTCGGTGGTTGCTGTGTATAGAGCAGCTAGCTAAATGCTTTACATAACATAATCTACCATGCGCACATAATGTTGTGTGGCAGAAGTCGGTGTGCTCTCGGGATGCTCTCCAGATGGTGAGAGAAGGGAAGAGGCAGGAGGAGTCGTCAGCACACTGGAAAAGAGGAGGTCATCCTAGCGGGACACTGATCAGGCTTCAGCAAAGAGTACACAAAACCGTGGAAGATTGGTTGGACTGTTATCGTGTGGCTGTCGGTACTTACACGCTCACAGCTTCCAAACATAGCCTCTCTAGCTTCTCTGACATTCACCCTGTTCTCCCCACATGTGATAAAACTGCAACAGCTGGTTGTAACATCAAGAAAACCTGACCTGGTCGGAGCTGCTTGGAATAGTTCAATGAAGCAAAAAGTTACAGGATCACTTTATCCTGCAAACTCGACATTATTGAATAGTTCCATGAGGATCTTGTTCACGGTCATCTGTGCAACTCTGTATCTGTGTGCATTTCTGAGTGACCTCTTCCTCTCCTTCAGGTATCAAGTGTCCTGGCTCAAAGCGGATGCCAGATGCCCCACCGAGGACCAGGCCGAGAAAAGAGGCACAGTCAGCTGCTCTGCCCTCTGTGAAGCTACCTGAACGAGTAAATGCTAACCCTGTCCAGCCGGAGGATAGCAGAGATGAGTTTCGGGAGCTTCACGGACACCTGTCGCAATCAGCCGAAAGAGCGCCGGACTTTCCCGTTGTCCTGCCTAGGTGCACGCTAAAGCCATTTCCACACACAAACTCTGAACAATGTTATGTTAGGAGGATCAGGTCAGGACATTTTCTGACATTTTCAGGAGATTTTGCTCTTCAGTCGATTTCCAAAACTGCTAGAAACAGGACACATGGCACCCGATGGTGCTCTGTAAATTCACTGGGCAAATACCTTCGCTACTCTCACAGAGATGAAATTAAACATTACACAGTCTTCACCCTGAAGATGTAGCAGTTTGAAAAACATTTAATGAGTTGGACATTTTCCTCCCGACATACAGCTCCACTGGGCGACATTTAGAAGGGCTCAGTGCTCCAGTGGATGTGTGAAAATGATGTGACATACAGCGATATCTGGATGTTTCTACTCTGGATAACTTAACCAAGTAAACACACTAAAGAGAATTTATATATATTATTTATTTATCCAGGTAAAAGTCTCATTGAGATTTTAAAATATGCATTTTTCATGATGGACTTAGCCGAGAGGCCAGCGGGGACAAAAACTGCTTTACAGTGTATGGATTACCTGCTCAACCAGCGAGTTATAACGGCACCTGCTTTAGTTATTCTTGAGCTGCAGTAACAGAAACACATTGCGGAGCAGTTTCAGTGCTTCACTTGTGCTACACTTGCACTAGATCTTTGCTGCATTATTGAAAGGCACACTAAAGAACAGTTTAACTTTTTTTTGACCTGTTTGTTGTCAGGACACCTAGAAAGCCTGAAAAGAAGGAACGTGGATTCACGCAGCTAGGACCCCTTCGGATTTACGGGAGCATCAAACCAGAGTAAGACCAGACGCTCTAGTTTGATGAAAAAAGTCAATTGCTACATGTTTTAGTAGCCTTATAAAACATCAGATTCCCTGTCTCCCAGGTCAGTTTTTCTTCCAAATAATCCCGAATTGCAGATGGCCGCCGTCACCCTCCTTCCTGCAGTGGCACCGTTCCCCCCCTCTGTCCCCCTCACAGTGTGCCCGGATCTACTCAGAGCGGCACTGCTGGGGGAAGGGCAGCGGAGGAGTTGCTGCTGCAGCACTAAACTAATGCCGGTAGTGACAGACCTGGAGTATGATGCTCTCATTATGGGCCAGCCTCCACAGAGTCAACAGATCCTTGTTGTGTGTGTGACTTGTCCACGTCAGCCTGTCGACACGCACGCAACGCTTGGCCAGGACTCGCTGGAGTATCTTTACAGGAGGAAGAACAAACACAGAACATCGCCTTGCACTCAGGTGTGAATCTAGGCAAAATAAGAGTTATGTTAGTGATACTGAGGCACATTTTCAAGGGTAAAAACAGTGTTGCTTAGAGCCAGTCAGATTCAGTAACAGGTTGATTTTTTTTTTCTTAAAATCCAGTGTCAGATGGACTCTTTTCGTGTGGTGAGGTATGAAATAGAAATGGAGAATCCCTGCTACGAATCCAAGAACATCCTGCTGCGCCAGCGACACAGAGCTGCTCCCGGCACGGTCCTGGTCAGTAAACCTACTGCAGACTTGTCCAAAAGCTGCATGCTATGCAAAGTGCACGCCTTCATGGTCCCCACTGGGTGGCAGCAACAAGCACCGCTCCACTACTTTCCCCTGATGTCCAAACATTCCTGTAAAAGTATTAAAAGTATTAAAAGTAGGAAATACAAAAGGGAGCTCTAATGACAACTGCTTCAGTGACGTTTGCTAACGTCCTTCACTATCAAACATAAAGGTCTGAGTTATAGTCACATGACACACTGTCAGCACTTAAATAATGTAGGTCAGCAGGCCCTACTCAGAAACTCTGAAAGCACATACATTACAAATAACAGGATGTGGTGTCGCATCAACGCCAATCTGTGTTGAAATCTAAAGCTTAAAAATAACCTCATGATGTATGACCTTTGTTGTGAAACGTTTTTGTAAACCACTTCTCTGCAGAAAAAAAAAAAAGCCCTCCCCGCTTAACATTTTTACATGTGGGGAGGGTAAAAATAACTGCAGTGGGGGACTGCAGAGGCGTTTTCTTCCACTTTCAGACGTGTAAAGTACTTTTTATATGCTCATGTGATAGATGTATATCAGAGGGAAGCTGCTGTTCGCGGGCTACATATGCAGCGATCACAGCTTCTCAGCCAGGGTCCTTGAAAAGCAAATCTCCAGAAGCAGAAGAGACTACAGATTAGGTCTGATTCTCCCTTCAGACTACAAGTTCAGGTATTACTCCACAATCCCCTCTGATTTGATGTCCTGTAAGCCAATGAATCAAACTGGTTATTGCATACTGGAACACATCACCACAGAACCACAAATAACAGAAGTTGGCTTTCTAAAGCTGAACACTTTACTGGTGTTCTTCCAATCTTTGCACACAGTGATTCCGTGAACACTCCTGCGGCTGCAGACACAGCACTAACCTGAGGCGACGACATCACGCCGAGCCCTTCACAGAAAAGGGAAACGGCGAAGGCAATGTAAAATTGTCATCAACATTTACGTGAAATTCGGACGGATTTCTCTGTGGAATAAAAAAATGAAACTGAAACATAACATGATGCTTGAGTCCTTATTTATATTATCAATTAAGTCTTCACTTTCCCTTCTTTAAGATATGTAACCCCTCTGCAGGGACGGGAATCACACTGCATCATTCCAGCAACAGACCAAAACGCCCTCCCTTCCCTTGTCTTGTCACACACTCGATATTCCTCCATGAAATAAAACATGGATCAGGGGCAAGAGATCTGCCACAAGTTCCTGGATTCAGTGAGTTTCGACTTGGCCAAATAAACATGGCAAAAAGCAACAACTAATCCATTATTTATATTCAATCCTTCATATTATTCACCAAGTCAAGCTGTCAGTCATCTGACTTTCTTTGTGACTTCCTGTAAATAACTAAATGCAGAATCAACCTGCTGACACAAGGAGGGAACTGATGGGAAATATATATATATATTTTCAAGTATTTCTTCCTCTGCGTAAAATATGTGTTACAAAGGAGCTGCTGGCTTCCTGGCATAATTTTGGCTTCTTAGTCATACCATTAATAATAGAAAAGATGATGTAGGAGGAAAGATATGCGTGCATGGCACCTTGCAAAATTCCTGAGCAGTCATGAGCCAGCGTTAAATCTTACTACAAGTCAGTGTTTATTGTTTCCGCGTGGAGAAGAGATTTTACAGTGTGACAACTCATAATAATGCCAATTTGTGGAAGATTTGGATGCAAAGATTGACTCTGGCCGTCTGTGGCTCCTGGGGGGCCTCTAGTGGATCGTCCTCGGAAACAAAAAGGAAGCTCGCGGCTATTGGCTGGCTACATATCGCAGAACATCAACAGCCGGTGCGCCAGAGAGAAGAACTTGTTTGCGGCGGAATCACGTGTGCCGCTCGGGTTAAAATCAAAGAAAATGTCGATTATTTGACACATTATGAATCGACGATCTGAACTTTATCCGGATATGAAGGACTTTTGTCTTCACTGATTTATTTATTTATTTTTAATATAAGGACCGGAAAACAATAAAGAAAGAAAAACAGAAGCGAAGTGAGTGGAGCGATGATGAACTCAGGTAAGTTCCCCGTTCGATGACTTTTCTGGTTTATACGTGAACACGGTGAGCTTATAATGGCTAATCGGGAAATAGTAAATGCTCAGAGATGTACTTCTATACTGTAGTTCAGCATGTTTTTTCTTTCTATTCCTACACAGTATAAATCTCACCTGTTTAGGTTTAGCCTGCTCGGTAGTCATTTAAACAGCATAGCTCTAAATGAAGTTACATTTGATTATCTCGAGTTTTGTATTGATTTTGTTCGCAGTCAGCAGTTCAAACTGTGTCTTGTTGAACAGGGAAATATTTGAAAACAACGCCTTGAAAACCCTGCTTGTCAACAGGCTTGCCTTTTACTGCTTCTCCCACTCTTCATCTCCCACCTGCTAATCCCCCACTTTTGCGTGTTGACGCGAGCTATTAGTTGGAGTAATGTGCTGCTACATAGAGGGGCAAACATAAATCATGTGATATTTGAACCCTTGGAGAGGTTGTTTATGATGTATACCAAGGTTAGGATCAGCAGTGAAAGAAAACACAGTCATTACATTATAGTCAGGGTTACAGTCATTTAGATGTTGTTTTCCCTCAGAGGAAATAACTTTACCTCAAGTCCCAACTTCATATATTTCATTTCTCTATTCCCAGGCATGCATAAGCCACCTGTGGCCCCTAAACCAAAGCTGCCTTACTACGAAAGTCCACGGCAATCTCCTTTGATCCCTAGAAAAGGTGGCCTCTCGCAACCATCTCCTGGCACGCAGATGAAGGTGAAACCGGCACTAGCCCCCAAACCCTGCCCCTCTAAATTCAACACTCCTGTGGAAGAGAGGCAACCTGTCTGGACGAGCCCACGTCAGACATCTGCGTCGGATACCCCCCAGACTGTAGGTCGCCTTGCTTCCCAAAATGGACTGCCGCACGAGAGCAAAAGGCCTGACTGGGGTTACGTTGTTCCTATTTGTCTGTGCAGCAGTGACAACTGCACGTGCGTCAATTCTCAAGGCACCCGCAATCATAGCAGAGAGAAAATAAACAATGAATACTTCAGAACAACGAACGCCTCTCCCACCCATACTCACTATCAGTCTGTTCAAGACGAACATGCTATTTACCAAAATGTCACTGTAAATACTAATATTTCCCGTCCTAAGGTGGCTTTTCGGCCGACTTCTCCTCACAGAACGCGGGGTGATGAGGCAAATGATGGAATTCTTGACAGTGTACCTGGACAAGTACCAGAGGAAGATGCTCTCAGTGTGCCACGACCCAAACTAATCCCAGCTCCCCCTAGGAAGCCCAGTCCTATCCCTGTACCACAGAAACCCAGGCAAGCTGTTCAGGACCATAAGGAAAAGGGGGACAAGGGGAAGGAAGAGTCTGTAAGCCAAGATGGCAGAGAAATAAACACCAAAAATGTGGCTGTGTCACCAGACAGGAAGGGCACATCATCACTGTCTGTCAGTGCACCTGAAAGTGAAAAGAAACTGCCAGCTTTTCCGTCAGTGAAAACTTGTCCCCCTCCAGCTGCTCCACCCAAGAAAAAACCTTTTCTGTCTGAGCTCGAAAAAGTACTGAGCTCGGCTCCTCAGGCAATTCCAAAGGACGTGAAAGGGGAACATCTCGATTGGGGCTGTGGCACTTATGAGATGGATTTCTCCGCTAAAAAGAATAATAAAAAGATTCAGAGGAAAGCAAAGGGTGATGAGGAGGAAGCTTGTGGCATTTTGCATAGTCAGCAGGCCCTCAGCCAGCCTGTTGCCACAGTGGAGAAAACTGGGATGGGTAAAGTACCTCCAAAGAAGCCCCAGAGAAAGAAGCTGCTGAATCAGAATAAGGGATCATCTGAGGAGAGAGCAGCAAGGGAGTTTGAAGGACACGGGAAAAAGAAGGAGCCGCCTCTGCCTTCCACTGACAAATCAAGCGGTAACCATCCAGCAGCTGAAGTTAATAGGCATTCTCGCTCCAGTGTGAGCAAAGCCAAGTCCTTCTCCGGCGCTGACATCATTCGCTCTAAAAAAGTACAGAAGACAATTTCTTTCCGGAAACAACCCTTGAAATTATCAAAGAGTAGGTTACCCAGGCAGACGGAAAAAGAAGACCAGTTCCCAGACTACACTCCCGATGATAATGAACTAAGTGTTGACAACGACGAAGACCTATGGCAGAACTATCCCGAACGTAAATTCTCCGCTCCATTTACTGAGTTTGAGCAAAATGTGGACGGAGAAAATGAAGGAGAAGTTGTCCCATTTGAGGACAGCCCTGTGTATGAGGAGATATCAGACTTCGCCAATGTGGAAAATTCAGGGCCATATCCTCAGGACCCCTACTCACAGCCTAAACCATGGCAGAGCTCAGTTTACACTGACCCACAGGGCTTATACTTACACCCTGACTCCTCGGAGAGCTCGGTGTATGATAATGAGGGCATTTATGAGGAGCAGGATCCATATATGTCCCTGGAGAAAGACCACCAACAGACACCAGCACTCTGTGACAGGTAGACCTGATGTACTCGACTACCTCTAAACCTGATTTATTTTTAACAGCACGTTCTTCATTGTGTCCTGAAATTTCTTTTAAACAACCATTCATCTGCAAAATATGTTTCTGATGACAGAGGGCGAAAAGGAAGAGCGCAGAGGGCCTTCGCATTGTTTGTTTTTCTAATTCCTGTCAGGGTAGTTTGACAGGTATGGTGTGCTTGCATAGCCTTGACACACTGACTTAAACTACACAAATTTAAAGTATAAACATGTTGTTATTATTACAGGCAGAGACAATCTTTAGCCTAGAAGGGAAGAATACATACTAGATCAATGCAATCCACATTTCTGTGGTTTAAGAAGCGCTTTCACAGTGTCTTTGTGTTTGCAGCTCTGCGGTTATCTGGTGTTAGGAAGACGCTAAAACGACACCTGTTTCTCTTCTTAAAGGCTCAGTTCAATAGAGTGGAGGTGATAGAATTAAAAATCTGCTGCTTAAAGAGGAAACCTTTCATCAGAACTCAATATAAGACTTTATTTTTCATTTTACAATGATTATCCGTTATCAGTCCATTATCAGGGACTACAACATCTAGTCCTTTTACTGAATAGTTAGATTTGTTTGTTTTCAAACCAAAAACCTACAATCCCAACTATAACTACCTAATGCTAAAAAGTATATATGTTTATAAAACTGTTAGTGATGTGTGCATTAGGGGAACAAAAGGAGTTTCTGGCCTTTGTTCACAAATGTGCGGGTGGTGACGTGCTTATGCTTCTCACAAAATTCCCGTCAGATTCATGAAGCGTGTCCACTGGCCAGTTTTGTTCTGTAGTGACTTAGAATAATCTGCAATCTGCATGCCATGATCAACACTAAGATGTAATGAAGAAAGTGATGATGGTGATGCATTAAGTTAGTACTAAATAAATAAGGGGTGAAGAAATGGAAACAGTAGTGTCAGAGGAGGAAGCCACAAAAACAGCAACACCTTTCAAAACTGTTTCAGATAATAGAGCTGATGATTATTTTTTTCCTGGAGACTAGGGTTTAAAAATCAGTCAAACAATAAACATAGAAAAGACTTTGCATGAACAGACCAGAACAAAATGAAGGAAGGAACGTGCGATCTATCAGCTCAAGATTAAAAAAATAAAAAAAGGCACTACACTTACTGGAAAAACAAAACGAAAAACATCCTCCAGCATGCACGCGACATTGCCAACCATCATCTTATCATTCATTGAGAAGAAGTACCTGACCAGGATAAGATATACTTAAATAATCATAGTAACTGGAACATTTGTTCCAAATGTGTCATGTGTGAAGGACGAGTTTTGTTTGGTCTTTGTATTGGTTTGTTAAACTACTATATGTTGAGTCACTGTCTACTCTTGCTCCCATTTTCTTAACATTTAATGTAATTTTTGTCCTCTGTCATTAATTTAATTCTATTAGTGTTTTATTTTGTTTCTGTCATTTTGGAAAACTGTAAATAATGGCTAATGAAAGTGTTACCGTGGCACGGTGTTGTGCTGGACAGCACTGTCATCTCATAACAAGCAGCTCCTGTGTTTGATCCACGGGCTGGCCGCTCTTTCTGTGTGGAGTTTGCATTTCCTCTCCAGGTACTCCGCCTTCCTGCCAGAGTCCAAAGACATGATCTTAGGCTATTTAGTGATTCTAAACTGGCCATAGATGTGAATGTGACTGTAAATGGCTTTCTTGCAATATTTTAGTGACTTGTCCAAACAATTGCCGTCTCCCCTCCACCTTCAATCCTAAATTGAATCAGTAGAAAACGGATGGGTGAAATATTTTTGATCATCAACATTATTAGTGGTAGTTGTAGTAAAGTTTTAAGATGTGCTTTCTATTATTTGTTCCTGAACATGTTCTAACTTTGTTTGCAGATTATGAACAAATTCAGCTGAGAAAATATCACAGATTTGTGCATTAAATCTGTTTATGTACAGATTTGTGTTTGCACTGTTAGATATTGCGCCGTTTCTGCAGATCTACATACATTCATCATAAGAAGCAGATCAGTGCTAAATAGATACGTTTTTACTTTTTTGCACTTTTGTTGAACTGACCCTTTTTTATTCTTTTCTGTTTTGTTTTTTTTAAATGTTTCTGAGTTTGCGTCTTCATTGGCTCCAGTTTTTAATTTATTTATTTTTTTTCCTGTGTGTATATTCCCTGAAGTAATCTTTGTAGTAATCCTGTTAGTAGGCAAAGAATTTCACATGTCTGGTTTTGAATGAGCAGTTTTGCAGAAGTCAGCTGGATAACAGGATTACAGTTTGTGTAACTGTACACGCTGCCTCCAACAGCTTAGCATGTCGCAGCGCTTTGGTTCAAACACTCACATGTTGGAAACACGTTGGCTCATAGCAGAGACCGCTCACTGCGAAGTACTACAGCGGTTGTAAAGGGGGCACAGACCCTTAGCTTTGTCTGCTTTCTTTCTTTGTAAGTTTTGTTCAGGGAGGTGCCTTCTGAGAATCCTCTGGGAATTGTGGCATTTTAGACATGCGGCGCATCTTTGGCACAATTTCCTGTTAGCTGTTCATGTGAAGTCCTGTTAAAACTGCTGACGATGACGGTGCCTTATTTCTGAGTTCTGTGAGCAGATGTAAAAAGATGCAGTAGGAGTAGGCTTGTGATTGTATTGATAATTAGATTTAACATTTAAAGGTGTCAAGTCCTCCCTTTCCTGTGTGCATTTCTATGACTTTTAATAATAAATGCTCCCGTATAAGAAATTCTTGGGATTAAATGCTGAGGAGAGTTTTTTTTTTTATATCAGAAATCTTCCTCATTCTTCTGAAATTCCCTTCCCCTCGCTCGTGTGCCATGTGTATTTTAAAGGTGTGTCAGCGCCTTTCAAATGCAGAATAAATGCCTTCAGATAGTTGTGTGTCAAGACTACCTGCCCTGTTTGTGTTTGTCGGTCCCTGTTTTGCTCTTTGACTAACATGTGTTTCTGACTTTTTTTTTTTTACAGAAGCTCCTTTGAAAAAGACATTGTTCTTGAGGTGCCGTTTGATGATGACTTTATCCAGACCACCTCAGAAGACGAAGGCGAGAATGACAGCAGCTCTGACTCAAGTAAAGGTGACCCTGAGCAGCCAGAGGAGAAAACGGTGAGGAGCAGAAGCTGTTAGATCCTGACAGGGTTTGCTCATTGCAGGAATTTCAAGGATGCAGGCAAAATAGTCCTGCAGGGGAGAACACGCCTTCCTTTAACAAGAAAAACAAAAACATTTATAGCATCATCCTCATGCTGTTTCTAATAGATTAATATATTATTATTGCATCTTGTACGTCTGCTGCGAGCAGTGTGTGTGCTACATTTACTGTACTGTTTTATTCAAACTGTACTGTTTTTATTGATTGTCTTCATCAGACGGCGAGTGAAAAGAAGAAAAACAAGATATTCAACATTGCACAAGAAATTATGACCTCTGAGAGTGTGTGAGTGTCCTTTTTTTCCCTCATTTGCATTTCTTGGACTCCACGTGTGCACATAGTCTAGGATAATTTTGCCCAGATTTTGGGATGTCTGTCTCTCAGGTTTGTTGTGGGTTTTTGTAGATTAAAAGTTTCTCTTGGTGTTTGCAACATTAACTTACACACTGGGGGGAAAAGACTGGAGAAAAAGCCATTTAACTAAACATTTAATTGTTAAGAAGTGCAAATTCAACAGTACATCTCAGTTTTTCTACATGAAATATTAAAGAAAAAGTTCTAGTAGCTCATCATCCAGATCATCTGGTGTGTGTCTTGTATTGTTTAACTATATTATATGTTGGAATTAGTCGGACCTGCCTTGCAAGACTGCAGTTGGTCCCGAATGCTGCAGCTCGCCTTCTGATGCAAACTAAAAGATGTGAACGTATTTCCCGGTGCTTGCCTCTTTCCACTGGCTCTCTTTTCACTTCAGAACTGATTTTAAAATGTTATTGTTGATTATAAAGCTATGAATGGACAGGCTCCTGGGTATTTGTCTGACCTCTTGCAGCCTTATGCGCCCTCTAGATCTCTTAGAACAAATGATCTTTTGCTTTTAGCCATACCAAGGTCTAGGCTGGTTCACAGAGGCGATCGAGCGTTTGGGTCGTAGCGCCTAAACTGTGGAATAATCTACCCCAACACATCAGACAGGCTCCTACTGTCAATCAATTTAAATCTCATCTAAAAATACATTTGTATCCACTGGCTTTTAATACAGTATGAGAGGTACTTGGTGCTAATAATAAAAGTTACTTGGTACTAGTTATTTTGGATTTCTGTACAGCACTTTGGTCAGCGTTGCTGTTGTCATTAAATGTGCTATATAAAAATAAAAAAAAACTACTTTGGTGTAGTATGAATGGCAGTGGGGGAGGTCTTTCTCCATAGGGAAAGCTGTAAAACATGAAAGTACAGTTAAATGATCAAAATCTATGAACTCCTTCACATTTTGCAAAGCCTTCCAGCGGGCCTGACTGGAATCTTTGTCAGGCTGATTCTGGCCCCTGGGCCATATGTTTGACACACTGCTCCACTTGCACCCAACAGATGGTAGAGTCTTGCAGAATCTGTGTGTAAGCGCCTGACTGGAAAAAAACAAAACAATTTCCATTCACCTTCATTGTAATGGGTAGACACACATATATGTCAAAACCTCACAAAACATGATGATGTATTGTTGTATGGAGGCAGCGATTGCGTAACCATTATAACTGTATTTTGTTTTTCCAGGTTTGTTGACGTCCTGAAGCTGCTTCATGTTGTGAGTACTTCCACATGTCACCTTTTAAACAAAAGCAACCACTGTGTTTGCCATGAAAAGAGCTGTGGGTATATATTTGAGCCAGTGCTGGTCTAGTGTCGGAGCCCACATTCTCCATATGTGTTTGATTTGATCCTCATAGAAGGGCAGAATAGACTTTTCTCCGTCCTTCTGGCAATAAAAGGTTCTTATTGTAACACTATACTTGCTCTGAATGATACACAGTCGCGTTGTTTTAACCGCTGCCAAAAAAATGATCTGATTCCTATGCTGTACTTCCCCTGCAGTGTTTGCTGTGCGACAAGAAGGGAAGAACAATATTTTTTATGTGTCGTCCAACCAGTCTAACCAAGTCTTTGCCAACCCACTCTTAGATCGGTGAAGTAAAGCACTCCCTATCTCTACGAGAATCTCCACATCTGCTTCTGTTTGTTTGTTGAGTCGCTTTTTCTTGACAGTTCATCATATCTGCTCAGGAAGAGGAGATGTGATAAATTCAGGAATTGCAGTGTTAAGTGTGAGGAAATTTGATCAGGGCTGGTACGTAAGATGTAGTAGCCTTGAGTGACGACTCCCATCTATGACTGTATAGCATACACGGGAAGCGCTCGAGTGGATTGCACATTTGTGAAGAACAGATCAGATGAAGTTCAAAGCAATGTTGAAGTGGCTTTCTATTTTACCCAGCTCTGTCAGGTACTCAAACGGACATCAGCACTCACCACAGCATGTGTATTCTATCTGATTTATCTGGTAATGCATATTCTTAGACGCTCTCGTTTTCGGGATCTAAATGCAGACAAAAGTGTTATAATGGAAACAAGATAACCAAACTGGCCTTTTTCTCAACAAACGTCACACGTTTGTTACCGCTGACTGTCTGCAGCGTAGTCTCGTGAAACGTATATGCTTTTAATTTTTTTTTTCTGCTACATCCTTCACCATGTGAGCCGCCTCCTACACTGTCAGCTGTTTTTTTTTTTTTTTTTTTTTTTTTTTTAAGTAGGAGGAAATCGCACGTTAACCACAGGAGCTCTCTGCTGGGTACATGGTCTGTTGGCAGTTTTATTTGCCATGTGTCGCTATAAACCACCAGAAAGCGAACCATAAATGGTACCCACAGTGTTTGCTGCTCTGTATTTATTATTTCTTTGGTCCTGATTTTATTTTATAAGAATGACAGTGCGTCTTTTGTCCTGTCTTGCCCCTTTAACCCCTAACCGGTCACAGAGGATGGCCGCCTCTCCCTGAGCCTGGTTCTGCCGGAGTTTTCCAGTTAAAAGGGAGTTTTTCTTTCCCACTGCCACCAAGTGCTTCCTCATATGGGGTCATTTTATTTTTGGGGTTTTCTCTGTGTTATTGTAGGGTCTTTACTTTGCAACATAAAGTGCCTTTAGGCAGCTGTTGTGATTTAGCACTATGCAAATAAAACAGAATTTAATTGTCTTTTAAGAATGCACTTAAGCTGTGTCCATCTGACTTTTTATCTGTCTATCAACAGGACTTCCGTGATGCAGTGTCTAAAGCCTCTCGCCAGAGTGGGAAGCCTGTGATTGAGGACCGTCTTCTAAACCAGATACTGTACTCCCTCCCACAGCTCTACGAACTCAACCAAAACCTCCTCTCCGAACTGAGACAAAGAATAGCTAAATGGTATAACAAAGTTTTTTATTTATTTATTTTTTTTACTGAGAGCTTTACATGTGCTCTTGTTGCCGATTGGGAGCTAAACCATGCAGTAATAACTGATAGTCTTCAGAGGAAGAGGGATGTTTTTATGTTTTAACTCCATACTAATGCCCACGGTCTGAAATCAAGTCACGATACCTATGTGGTGCCGTTAGTGCCTGTTGAAAGTGTGGTTAGTCGGGTAAAGAGGAAACTCAGAACATTGGTGATTTTTTTTTCTGTTCATGATCCACAAGGAAGTATTCAAGCTCTGGGTAAGAATATATATTTTCACATGTTTTTGATTATTCATTTACTCTATAGGAGAAAAAATAGATACTATAAAACAAAAGTATGGACCAAAGTATGCCCCCCCCCCCCCCCCCCCCCCCCCCCACCTAATCACATAGATGGATCGAGGAACTGACCAGTGTTTTTCTTTTCGCCCTGTTTTGTTTACAGGAACGAGAATCCCCAGGTAGCAGACATTTTCCTGAAACAGGGGCCCTATCTGAAGATGTACTCGACATACATTCGTGAGTTTGACAGGAATGTGGTTCTCCTGGATGAGCAGACTAAGAAGAATCCAGCATTTGGCGCAGTAGTACGGGAATTTGAGGTAATGGTGCTCAACCTGTTCTGCGTGTAAGTGTCTTTGCTCCCTTTTTCAAAAACAAAACAAAAACCATTAAATGTTGATTTGGTTTTGTTCTCTTTTTTTGTTAAGGCTAGTCCACGCTGCGCCAGCTTGGCTCTGAAGCATTACCTGTTAAAACCTGTACAGAGGATTCCTCAGTACCAGCTGCTACTCACAGGTAAACCTGTAAATAAAGAGTCATTGAAATAGATCTTTTATGTTTCTTATTTAATACTTAAAGGTGAGTTTAACTTAAGTACAAACTACTGTTGTAGTTTTGGACTCCTAAACTGTACACGTTGGCGCAGCCTTTGATGTCTCATCTCAGGCATCATGCTGCCCTCTGGTGCTTATTATGAAAATCTTTTGTGCTCCTTCTTGACTCCTTGTATAATAAGGCTTTTGAAGTAGGGTCCGAATCAGATTTGGTGACATAACATAAGCTTCAACAAGAGTGAGCTTGTGGATTCACGAGTCTGGTTAATCGGTCAGTGCCAACATATGATGAATGTTTCCCACGTCACTCTTGTATAGCTGCGTTACGTAAACACCTGAAGACCTTTTCATCCAGGATTTAAGTTCTGAATCATTCCAGGAATTGGATATAGAGACTGAGCCCTTAACACCCATTTGCGTACTTATTGATCACTTGTTGTGGTTACACTGTTGATAGCAAAACTTAAATGTTTTTATTTTGTTTTAGATTATCTAAAAAACCTGCCTGAAGATGCAGACGACTACAAAGACACAGAAGGTAACGACATAACCTTTATTTTTATTAATTTCTTTAAACCTGCAGATCCGTAAATATTCTTGATGGTGTTAGTGGAATGGAAATATTTCATGTCATGTGTGTGACAATTACAAATTTGTGTCCATTCAGCTGCCCTTGCTATAGTGAAAGAGGTGGCCAGTCATGCAAATGACTTCATGAAACAAGGGGTGAGAGCAAAATAGAAATTTCATGATAAGCAATCACATGGTAAATCCCTAATACACGTTACTTACACATTCCACTCGTTTTTTTTCTCAGGATATCTTCCAGAGTTTGATCCGTGTCCAGTGCCGTCTGATTGGCAACCATGAGATTGTCCAGCCTGGCCGGGTGAGGTCATAAAGCTTTTGTAAGATTTTGTACGTACACAGGCAATGTCAATGTAGGACAAGCAAAGGTTGTGCTAACACGGATGATGTCTCTCTGATTCTAATGTCCCAGTGAGCCATCACGCTTTTCCAGCATGAAGGACTCTGGGAAAAACTGAAGCAGCTAAACTGGTTTCCCGTTAGGCGATACATACTGTACTCAAGCAGGTGTAACCACCAGAGTCTGGTTTATTTGACTATGCTTGGGCATATTTAACTGAGTTGTTCCACTTGGTGAGAAAGTGGGAACGCAATGTTTCCTCAGTTGAGATTAACAATATGTTTTGCAAGAGTTTCCTGGGCTGACGTAGGCAGCGTTAACGTAGCATGTTATTTATTGATGGGCGAAACTGAAGCTCCCACACAAGCACTGGGACACCATGAAAACAGCACACGGGAGTGTGCCTGAGTCCAGGATGTTCTTGCTAACCACTGAGCCACCATGCTGCCACGTGATTATTAAGGCGGGCTGCTAATATTGACCTTCTCTAGGCCATCAATTGGAGAAAATAATGAACTTCAAGCTCTGCAAAGTACTTTTCTTCACATGTTGCACGAAGAAGTTCTGGATAAAGAAAAGGCAGTGAGAAGAGTGATAAAGTAAAATATGGGGAGGGATATTTTTTGCTAATTTACACTTTTGTGATTTCTCCCCCCCCCCCCTTTTTTTTTTTTTCCTTTCCAGATATACCTTAAAGAGGGGATCTTGATGAAGCTGTCGAGGAAAGTTATGCAGCCCAGAATGTTCTTCCTGGTATAGTCGATATTTCCTTTTATGCTTTCATAACCAAATCACAATCGAACAGCAGTGTTTCTGTCATGTGCCTCCACTCATGGTTCCCTTCCTAGTAAAACATGTGGTCATAGATTCTGTTGAGCTGATATAAGGAACTTGGCTTGATTAATAGATTTAGCTTCCATGGTGCTCAGATGTCTTTCGACATTTGTTTGATATTTTCCCCACATTTTTATGATCTTATTACTGGTGTATTTGAGACTCGATGGTCATGACAGAATGAAAATGTTTCATGTCATTTTCCATTTAGTTTAACGACATGTTGCTGTACACCAAACCCGTTCAGTCAGGCCAGTACATGTTCAAAAACACGCTGCCCCTCAGAGGAATGAAGGTGAGAACTCATTCTTATTCTGTTTGTCAATTTTCACATTTTCTCACATCACGAGATCATCTTTATCCTGGCATCACGGCTCACAGTGAAAATAATTACAGGTTAGCAAACCGAGTCAAGAGGCCTATCAGAACGAGCTGAACATCGTGAGCGTGGAGCGCTCTTTCATTCTCTCCGCGAGGTAATGATCAGAAATGAAAGAGGCCTTTGTAATTTAAGATGGTGTGTTGTTGTTGTTGTTATTACATTTTATTTCATTAGTGTATGTTCTTCTTTTTTGTTTTTCTTGAATCTATTTTGGGTTTTTTTTGTTTTTTTTACATATGCTCTGTTTTCTCTTTCTGTAGCTCGGCCGAGGAACAGGACGAATGGCTTGAAACGATTTCCACAGCGATCAGTGAACACATCAAGAAGACGAGCAGCTTTACCCCTGGCAAGCCTCGAGATGTGGTAAGATCACTTAAAAAAGTACATCTCCGGCTGTTGCAATATGTGAGCAACATTTAACATTGTATGAGCAGCCACTGAAACTCCTGTGTGCCTTCATTTTTTTTTTTGTACCACTCATATTCAGCTGGATGGCACTGATGTTGGCGATGGTGCTCCTTTGGGATCCAAAGCCCCCATATGGATCCCTGACAAGCGGGCCTCCATGTGTATGGTCTGCACCTCCAAGTTCACCCAAACGTGGAGGAGACATCACTGCCGTGCGTGCGGAAAGGTGAGGCATCAGTTGTACAACATGCTTACTGTCCAGAATGAGGGAGAGATGGAAGGGCAAAAAAAGTAAAACTTGTGCTTTATTCTTCCACAGGTTGTGTGCCAATCTTGCTCCTCCAATGAATTCCCTCTCGAATATAAAAAGAACAAGTTTACTCGAGTGTGTGACCAGTGTTTCCAAGTTCTTTTGGAGCAGAAAGGCGAACAGACCCATCAACTTGGAAAAAGAACTGCGTTTACTTTCCACAAAAAGCAGAAGTTGATACCCGCAACCCTCAAAGAGGTAGTTCATATGTCGCCCTCATCTGTATACACTTTCCATTACAACCTTATTACTGCAGTAGTTTATTTATTATTCACAATAGAACAATAGAAAAAATTTTGGACTGCTGGACTTTCAAGAGAGGGATGTTGTCCCATTTTTGTCTGATATAGGATTCTAACTGCTGAACAGTCCTGGGTCTTCTTTAACGTATTTATTGTTTTATGGTGCTTGAAATGTTTTCAGTAGGGGACTGTTGATGTATGCAGTTTAGCATTTTCTTGCTGAAGTATACAAGGTCTTCACTGAAAAAGATTTCATCTGTATGGGACCATATATTGCTTTTAATACCTCTCAGCATTAATAACGGCTTTTCAGATATGCAAGCTGCAAATTCCATAAGCTCTTGTGCGACCCCCCCCCCCCAAACCATCAGAGATCCAGGCTTTTGTACTGAATGCTAATAAGGCAGGGGTGTCCAACTCCAGGCCTCGAGGGCTGGTGTCCTGCAGGTTTTAGATGTGTTCTTGATCCAACTCAGCTGATTTAAAATTACCTCCTCATAAAGTTCATAAAACCTGCAGGACACCGGCACTCGAGGCCTGGAGTTGCCTACCCCTGGACTAAGGGAAAGCAGAAAACTGTTCCGTGGACCCCACCAGAGGACCAGAAGACCCCTTATTGCAGGGGTGCCCAACTCCAGGCCTCAAGGGCCGGTGTCCTGCAGGTTTTAGATATCACCCTGGGTCAACACACCTGAATCAAAAGATTAGTTCATTACCAGGCCTCTGGAGAACTTCAGGACATGTTGAGGAGGTAATTTAGCCATTTGAATCAGCTGTGTTGGATCAAAGACACCTAAAACCTGCAGGACACCGGCACTCGAGGCCTGGAGTTGGACACCCCTGCCTCAGTCCATTTTAAATGAGTTTTGGTCCAGAGAAGATGGCAGTGATTCTAGCTCATGTTCACATATGGCTTCTTCTTTGCATGATATATTTCTCCAGAATCTCTGAATCTTTTGAAGACTTTATGTATCCAGGTTAATTAGTTATAGAAAGTTCTTTCCAGCCTTTATTTCCCCCTGTTCCAACTTTTTGAGAAGTTTTGCTGCCATCAAATTTAAAATGAGTTAATATTTTTCATTAAATAGTAAAATTTCTAAACATTTAATGTTTTCAATTCTTGTTATAAAAATTTGGATTTAGAAGATTTGCATTCTGTTTATATTTACATTTTACAGTGTCCCAACTTGGCTTCATATAATGTTCAGAAAACTCATCAGACTGCTTTTACTTTGTAAAGGTGACGGCCAGCACAGACGACTCCTCTATGAGTGGGTACCTGCAGGTGTCCAAGGTGGCTAAAAAGCACGGGAAGAGGTTATGGTTCGTCATTAAAGACAAGGTCCTGTACAAATACGCAGCAAGTGAGGTAAAGTCTTCTACTTGTATTAATAAAAGCTCAGTATGGCAGTTGGAACAAAGAGAATTATTGCAACGTTTGTTTTTCATTTCTTCATGCAGGACGTGGCAGCTTTGGAGAGTCTGCCCCTGCTGGGATTTGTTGTAAAAGCTGATTCCTCACAGACGTCGCAGTTCAAACTCTACCACAAAAACAAAGTTTACTACATTTTTAAAGCTGACAGCCCAGAGACTGCCCAAAAGTACTGTAGAGAGAGATGCTATTTATTATTGTATATAGTGACAATATTAATAATATTAAAATATTGTAATAATATTTTCTTTTTTCTTTTTTTAACAGATGGATCACGTCTTTTAAAGAGGCTGCTGTGCTTTAATATCTGCTGTGTGAAGCTGCTGGCTGTGCTTGCCTCGGCTGAAACTGTTTTACCTCAGTGCTCCCAGAAATCTGTAAACAGCATCTGGAGTCACCAGTTTTGTGCGTTTTGTTTTTATTGATTTTATTGTAATTACTGTAACTACTTTTTACATTGTTTTTAGAGCTCTCTTGTGGAGATGGGATTTACCCATTTTTATTTTTGCACAGTCACATGAATCTTTTCCACATGCATTTAAAAAGTTTAGGCTTCTATGTCAGAAATCCATTTTTAGACTTTGGGTTATGCTTTTAATGCAATTGTCTAATGTCGTGCTTGGATTGCCATAGCACAGATTTGGTGAAAAAGAGAATTATCCATTAGTTACTGTGGACACGGCTGCTGTCATAACATGTGAACACACGTCTATCCAGCAGATTCCTAAATAAATTATGTGGGTATTTCTTGTGGTTTGAGAATGCTTTTTTTTTTTTTTTTTCTTTTCACACTTCATAAGTTACCATAGAGCACGTTCAGAGCAATGTTAAAACAATGTTCACTTCCTGCTTGGGTAAGAAATGTTTACTTTAGATTGCAGACTCCAGTCTAAGAAGATAAAGTCTCAATGATGTATTGGTGGAGAATTCACTGTTCAAACTGTCCCATAATGGGTTCTGCACCTAAGTCAATCAAATGGCTTCATATGATTATACCCTAAATATATATCTATGTAAATAGAAGTGATTGTAATTAGATTGACAAGAAATTAATTTTTACTGCTCAAATTCTGTCATTGTAATAAATCTTTATTTTCATGTGTTTATTGTTGTTGTATGTATGTTTGCTGAAATTATTCTTTTCCAACGTTAACGCTATACTTTACACCCAAATCACTTTTACTTTAAATGCTGCAAATTGACTGTACAGTTTAGTCACTTATATAAGTCCTCATGATGGATCTTAAAGGTTTATACCAGGGGTGCAACGATACTCGTATCGATATTGAACCGTTCGATACAGTGCTTTCGGTTCGGTACGCATATGTATGAACAATACAAAATTTGTAATTTATTTTATCAACTTTCCTTCTGACGATGCTGTCTGTGTTGAGCGCTCAGTGGATCTGCGCTCGACAGTGCAGCCTAGGCGGAGTAGTCGAACGCAGATCCACTGAGCGCTCAACACAGACAGCATCTTCAGAAGGAAGAGCGCAGGGCAAGCTAGCGAGACAGAAGTTAAGCTCTCCTTGCAAGATGGACCTCCCCCACCCTCATTCAGATCTGGCGTTTAGAATTATTTTGGTTTTCATGTGAGGTATGACCCTGAAGGTAAGCGAGTCATGGACTAAAGTAAAACAGTATGTTGGATGTGCCAGCAATGCTCAATTACATGGGTGGGAACTAGTGTGTTAGCGCAGTTAGCTCGTTAACGTTTTGGCCGTCTAGCCCCACGCAAGGGCGATCAGGGGTAGCTCGTTAACGGAGATTTGCCGTGTTGTGGCGTTAACGTCATTTCAACGAGATTAACGCTGACAGCACTAGTGGGAACACAACGAATATGACTGCGCGTTTACGCCGACATCATCCTAGTGCAAAGACAAGTGGAAGCAGACAAAAACAACAAGCATGCATGCTACAAACTTTACTCGAGTCATTTAGACAGCCGTTAGCACATGATTCTCCTTATGGGGACCTGATATGTTTAATATTGTGGCAAGCTCAGACAAGGTGGAGACGGAGGTGTCGTTTGGTCTTGCTTCCCGTGAGCTAGCCAGGGAGCACAGCCATTTATTGACATTTGCAGAAGAACACTGCCGCTAGCTAACTGCTCAGTGCGCAACCGCACAGCAACAACAACACACAGGGCGCCCTCTGACCCCGGAAGGACACACCGTCGCAGCGAGAGGGCGTCACCCATCACTATGGCAACATAAACAAAACATAACTGTACAAACAGAACCCCGAACAGCCCTGACCCGCTACATAGCCCCCACCTATGGGGTCAGTCGTCCCCGACGACCCCATTACCCCACACAAAGTCCTGCAAATGTCCAGGTGCCGTCTTTTGGCGCACCGGCCGGTCAAGACCCGCGGGGGAAAAGTCACTCGGGTCAGAACATGGGGTGCCACCATCATCCCACTTCTAACACCAATGTGGCGAGCTCAGACAAGGAGGAGACGGAGGTGTCGTTTGGTCTTGCTTCCCGTGAGCTAGCCAGGGAGCACAGCCGTTTATTGATGTTGGATTGTGTGTCCACAGGTGTTTGTACTTTGCGTCGTAATAAAATGACGGTAAAAGGCTCCGCCCACTTCCTATCCATGTCTTACCATGCAACGACTCTGTGAATGGACTGGAGAAGTGTAGTGGTAGAGTCCTCCGTCAGGAATGAGATATGTGTGTCGACTTTTTATTCTCCCTTAAAATTATTATGCCATAACGCTGCACAGAGCAGCTCTGCTAACAATTGACATCTGCAGAAGAACACTGCCGCTAGCTAACTGCTCAGCGCGGCAACAGCACAGCAACAACAACACACAGGGCGCCCTCTGACCCCGGAAGGACACACCGTCGCAACGAGAGGGCGTCACCCGTCACTATGGCAACATAAACAAAACATAACTGTACAAACAGAACTCTGTAATAAACTCTCTTTTCCAAAGATGAGTGATTCCTCAATCAGATAATTTATTTTTTTAATTACTTTTGTTTCAGCAACATTCAATTTAAAAACTGTACTTTTGAGTTAAAATATATATTTATAATTTTAATAAATGACAAATTAAAAAGGCATGAACATTTTTTTGTATCGAAAAAATATCAAACCGTGACACCAAAGTATCGAACCGAACCGAACCGTGAATTTTGTGTATCGTTGCACCCCTAGTTTATACAGTCTTTTGCAGATATCTTGAGTCACCCCTCATTTCATTACCAGAATTGCTCTTGAGCCATAGCTCTTCAGGCTTTCAGAAGGTCTTTAAAAGTGTCTTCTTTGGACATGTCTGCTTTTTCATTCATTTTCCGTCCAGTCCTTGTACCTAAATTTTATCTTTACACGCTGTGTTACTAGCAGCCTGTTGCAAAAAGATTAACACCGTTTGGCAGGCATAAAAATAGTAGTTTTGCGCCAACAAAGTGATTCTCAAAGAGCTACTAGTAACATTCAATTCAATTTTATTTATATAGCGCCAAATCACAACAACAGTCGCCCCAAGACGCTTCAACATCAGATGGACAGTATCTGAAAGTTATGTCCTTAAGAAATAGGAAAAAAACAAGCAAAGACCTGACACAGGACCTGAGAGATGCATGTGGTCTTTCAACTGATTCATCTACTTTTCATTGAAGCCACATCAGAAATGGTCTCAGTGGAAGGGTGGCAGGCAAAACACCATTCTTAAGGGATGGAAACAAGAAAAGGATGAGATATGCCAAAGTACACAAGAACTGGACTTAAAATCAGTCTTATGAGGTGATGACCCCAGATTTTGTTAATGTGTCCAGAAGAGGCCTGGAAAGAGATACAACAGTGAGTGTCTACAGTCACCTGTAAACATGGTTTGGATTTGGAATTCAGTCAGTGGTGTGGGGGATTTTATCTAAACTGATGGAATGAATACAAAGAAGCACTGGCAGATTTTGATGTGCCATGAAACATCAAAGCAACAGTGTCAGTCATGGATTGGTCTCACCAGAGATCAACACTATTGAAGCAGTGTGGGTTCATCCTTTTTTAAAAATAATGTCATTCAAGAATCCTCGAGAACTGTTCCTGAAAATTTCTTTAAGAAATTACAAGAAAGTTTAACTACGAGAGTTCAAGCTGTGTTGAAGAAACACATGATATGATGTTATTAAAATTGTACACACTCTGTTTCTGCCTTATAGACTCTATTTCTAATTATGTTTACATGTGCCAATAAGTTATTGCACCTATTTCCTACTTTGCTAGCAAAATAGGGGCAGCTCATGACATGTACAGCATTGTGAGACCATCCATTACATAACATAAGTTACCAAAGCATAGTTTTAGGATTATTCATTTATCTTTACAATTAGAATTCTTCAAGTAATGACAGCAGAGCAAATGGCATCACTCATTTTTATGCTACTGTTATATGGAACTAAATATTATTTATTTATGTCACTTTATTCACTCTCAATTATAATAATATAGAACCAGTAACCAGTCAAGAATATACTGGAAAAGACATGTAATGAGACAATTTAAAATTGTATTTATATAGCACCTTTCTAGATAAAAAGAGCACTTTGTGATCTTTTTAGTGCTTTTAAAAGAGCACTTTGTGATCTTTTTATCTGCACTTTATGTATCGAAAAGCTGGTTATGTAAAATGAATTTATTTGCACTTAAAAGAGGGCGGTTCATTTTTTGTCACTGTGCCCCTTTTTAGTATAAAGGTGCAATATTTTCAACATTTGATTATGAAATTTCAAAAGGCTTACAATGTCTTCATAACAGTTTGCTGAATTTTATCGTAATCTTTAATGTAAATTTATCAGTTTGCTGCGAAGACACCGTAACCCAACTGATAAGAAAAATGTTGTGCAATATCTAATCCTCACTAATGTGATATGTCACAAATTTAAGCCCAGTTGTGTGTACTCTTGCTAAATCATTCAAGTGCAGGGATTGTGAGAAAATGGTTTAGGACATTGTAGGCAATGGAATAATAGCTGGTGTGACAGAAGCTGTTTTAAAATTTCAGAATTAAACTTAAACCTAAAACTATGTGACAAAAATGACCAACAAAAAGATTTAACAATTTAAAGTATATTGTCATTGAGAAAAACATTAATCAAATGAAAGATTTCCTGTTCATTTTCTTTGAGTTTTGATTTTTGTCATGAGTATAATGAAAGGAAGACTACATTATGAACGGTTTACCAGGAATGTGACGTCTAAACATGACAATTGCTGTAGGTTTTAGTGTACACAATATGAATCGATGTTGCCCAAATGCGCATGTGCGAGTCTTATTTATTGATAAAAAAAGGTCACGAACTCTGACCCTCCCACTACCTGCAGCAAACACTTAAAAATATTAATTTATTTAAGGCAGCAAAATATCTGACCCAACAGCTCGTCGAAAGGTAAGACTTTATTAGTTATGCGGAGAGGAGAGGTTAAAGAAGGATCCGTGAGCGACCAGTAACACAGGAAGGGAGGGAGTGTTCAGTAGGTCTACAGTAGGGAAGCTGCCATTAGCTACCAACTAGCAAAAAGCTAATTTAGCTCGCTAGCACTGTCGTGTGGAGCTGGGAGCATAAGACATAAGATCGGCAAGTATGTAAAGGTGCTGCTATGTTTGTGAGACTCTACAGACAGTTATAGAGCTAACATCATAGGTTAACGCATAACGTCAGTAATATCGTCAACATATATGCTATCTAGCTATGTTAGCCGCTTTAGCTAACCGTGCTACGGCTATCTAATGCTAGCGTCGCAAACCACACTGCGTAAAGCAAGCAACAGCATCCTTTCCGTAAGTGTGAGTATAACAGCAGCAATTTAAAAGTGTTAAATCGTGAGCTGTTCTCAAATGCCGACTCGCGTGGAAGTCCGGTGCCAGAATTATTGCGATTTTTGGTCAGTTGTGAAAAACGGAGCGCAACTGTTCACTGTACGATTCGGCATCATGGGCCTTGAACCCTAGCATGCTTTAACCCTTCAATGTTGACCTTTCACCCACAGGAAAAGAAATACCTTTATCTTCCGTATCGATTTTAAATAGTTGGCTGTCAGGAGGATGTATGTTTTCATACAGTGTCTTTGTCGTTCATTTATTGTTACTTTACCGCGACATTAAGCTGTCTTTTATCGCAAGGCCACCAATAGTGCATTTTCGAGCTAGCACCGGCTTGATTGGTTAGCACAGGCCACAAATTAACATGTAGTTACTGACACTGTACATAACAGATTAAATACCTATATTTTTATATTGGTTTAGTAAAAGTTATTTCAAGCAATGCATGACTTATTAGCTTTTGACATAATTTAAAAATATAAACAGATGTCGGGCTGTAACTACAAGGACTGGAGAAAACTGGAGTATGAATAATTATTGGTTATGTAAGTATAAGTTCTGCCAGACTTATTTGCTCTTAGTTGAAATATATCACGTTGTCCCAGCTCCCTTTGCAGACATCAGATTATTAAAAAACACTAATTAGATCTTTGGTAGAACCTAAGAAATATTTTTTGTGATTAAAAGATGAGTCTTCTGCTATTTTACATTACTCTTTCTATTAACATGTTATCAGTTGATTAATCAAGTTAACTTTGATTGTGTTTGTTCCTCCTATTTATAGACTAGGGCTATTGTCCAGAAATATGAGATTGAGCCAACAACAATAATAATTATAACATTAACTATAATAATATAATGATAACAGAGGAAATGTAACTCCAGGGTGACCTCTTCCTGCATTATTTGCACTGTTCATTGTAAAACACTTAGAAGCTGAACTGCGTTTCAACAAGTGTGAACTGTGAACTGAGGGATTTTCCTGACTCAAACTGACCTGTGGTGGTGTCGACTGAACTGCATATAGTTAAGTCAAAGGGCAATGTGGCCTTAATTAACAGAGGACTATGCATTTTTTTGGCCATATTAAAATCAAACTCCAATTATCGAAAAAAAAATTTTGAAAAAATACTTTCATCAAGTTCTCGTGATTTCACTGTAGTAGAAGGCCAAACCCTCTTTGGTTGGCAAATTTCTGCTTACTTAAGACAAGTCTGTGCCTTTTCTTGTTATTTGATGCCATTTGATGAACACAAACATATTTTACAATTGAGTAAAGAAAACTACTTTGAAAAATGTGTTACATTTTTTTTAAATTTTTATATCACAGTTCTATATTCCTGGGAAATCCCTGGCATCTGCTAAAAATGGTCTTAAAATGTATTTGCTAGATCTCAACCTATAGAATATTATTGAGGTTGACTTTAATGTTTATTTTTAGATAGGAAAGCATTTCTGTATATCAGCTGAGACTGACTTTATTTAGCCAGTCAATCAGTGTGTTGAAAAATGAAATGACTGGCAGTTTGTTTTAAGAACTATTTGGCAATTTACTGTGAAGCCACTGCTGACTTTGCTTTTCTGTTGAATTTTTGTGCAAAACAACCAGTCATGCATATTTTTAGAAAAAGCCTCAGCATTAGAAAAAACATATTTTTATCGTGGGGGAAAGGATGATAAATCAGAAGTGATGATAAGTGATTCGGGGATTTGTTTACTGTAAGAACATTGTGAAGTAATTGTTTTGTTTTTAAAGGATATTCTCTGATCCCAACAGAGTAATACAGATGTTTAATTGTACAGGTGTGCCTGTTTCATGGGGCACTGATGTGAACGGTGGTGGAGGAAGGTGTGTGCAATATCAGAATGGATGGACAGGCTCAAAGGATTCAGCTTGTGTCTGCAGACAACAACATGGCGTTAGGACACAGAATCCAGGTGACGATATGGCCCGTTCTCCCCCAGAGACTGAATTTGTGTGAATAAATAAAGATGCGCAATTTGCTTGTAAAATGTGTCAATTCCACTTATCATTTCAGCACATGCAGTAAACACCTGCTCATGTTTTTATATATATATATATATATATTTTTTTAACAGATTGTAACTGATCAGCAGACTGGACAGAAGATCCAGATCGTCACAGCACTTGAGCCATCTTCCCCTGGAAAGCAGCAGTTTATCCTTGCAAATGCTGATTATTCTTCTGGGGGGAAAGTAATTCTGGCCAAGCAGGAAGGCTCACCCAACAAGGTCATCCTCACTACTCCAGATGGTTCTGGGGTTAATCAGCTGCTGTTTGCCTCCCCCGAACTCACTGGGCAGCAGATTCAGGTATTGCCTGAAGATGTTATTGACTCCTTCCAGTTTTGATAAACAAGCTGAAAAGTCTAATGACTGGGGCATGAATATGTTTAGTCAGCCTGCTTGCAGTGTTTGCTGTATTAAATTATTCAATTTCTGGGGTTGTTTGGCAGTTTGTGACTGAAAGCTCAGACCAGTCTATTGTGAAGCCTGTTGTGGAGTACTGCGTTGTCTGTGGGGATAAGGCCTCAGGTATGCATTAGGTATATATATATGTGTGTATAGAGAGAAAGAGATTTTTTTTATAATGTTGGTATTGAAATGACACATAAGCACACCTGATTACATTTCCCTTTCATCTTTCAGGACGTCATTATGGAGCCGTTAGCTGTGAAGGCTGTAAAGGCTTCTTCAAACGCAGCATAAGGAAGAACCTGGTGTACACATGCAGGGGCTCCGGAGAATGTGCTATTAACAAGCTACACCGAAATCGCTGCCAGTACTGTCGACTGCAGCGCTGTATAGCTCTGGGCATGAAGCAGGACTGTAAGAAACTGTAATACTATATTAAGTTATTAAGAACCTGCACGATAAAATACTGACGTGACTATGACTTTGATCTCTTAGCTGTTCAGTGTGAGAGAAAGCCTGTTGAAGTCACTGCGAGAGAAAAATCCGTCAACTGTGCAGCCTCCACTGAAAAGATCTACATCCGCAAGAACTTGTGTAGCCCTCTGGCTGCTACACCTACTTTTGCATCCGACAAGGAAACTGCTCGGTAAATCTTACTTAAACTCTAATATACTGATAAGACAGTTGTTGTTATTATTAGTTTTGTTGAATTCTGCTAAATGTCCACAGTGTAAGAAAACATAATAAATAAAATGTGCTGTACATGTTATTTTTCTACATTTCCAATGCCTTTGCTTAGTTATGTCTGTGAAGGTTCTCAGTCATCCAGGTCATCGTAGTCAAAGGAGCTTGCAAAGAAAAGCGTCTGGACTTCTTTAAGTTGCTTGAAGACGTTTCACCTCTCATCCGAGAAGCTTCTTCAGTTCTAAGGTCAAATGGTGGAGAGTCCCAGATATAAACCTAGTGGGAGTGACCCCCCACAGAGGGACAAAAGGACCCCCTGATGATCCTCTAATCGCCTGAGACAAGGTGGGAAACTGGGCGTGGGTCCCAATCAGCCAGAGTTTCGGGTGTGTTCATTGTGAAACCTGGCCCCACCTTATCATGCGAATTCCTGAGGTCAGATGGCCCAGGATGTGAGTGGGCGTTAAGGCGTCTGGGAAGGGATCTCAAAACTGGATTATAGATGGCAGAGAGTTGGTGTCGTAAACCCCCGCCTCTGTTCAAAGATGGTCGCTCACAGTGGACATAGATGGCTTCTTTCACTCCTCTTTCAAACCATCTGTCCTCTCTGTCCAAAATTTCAGACCCAGCAACACGCTCAGACAGAAACTGGTTCACCCGAAAGACAAAACGCCAAAACACAAACTTAACAATGTGGTGTATGCTGTACAGTGCAGCGAGGAATGCTCAGACCTCTACATTGGAGAGACCAAACAGCCACTTCACAAGCGCATGGCACAACACAGAAGAGCCACCTCCACAGGACAAGACTCAGCAGTCCATCTGCATCTTAAGGATAAAGGACACTCTTTCGAGGATGCCAATGTTCACATTTTGGACAGAGAGGACAGATGGTTTGAAAGAGGAGTGAAAGAAGCCATCTATGTCCACTGTGAGCGACCATCTTTGAACAGAGGCGGGGGTTTACGACACCAACTCTCTGCCATCTATAATCCAGTTTTGAGATCCCTCCCCAGACGCCTTAACGCCCACTCACATCCTGGGCCATCTGACCTCAGGAATTCGCATGATAAGGTGGGGCCAGGTTTCACAATGAACACACCCGAAACCCTGGCTGATTGGGACCCACACCCAGTTTCCCACCTTGGCTCAGGCGATTAGAGGATTATCAGGGGGTCCTTTTGTCCCTCTGTGGGGGGAAACTCCCACTAGGTTTATATCTGGGACTCTCCACCATTTGACCTTAGAACTGAAGAAGCTTCTCGGATGAGAGGTGAAACGTCTTCAAGCAACTTAAAGAAGTCCAGACGCTTTTCTTTGCAAGCTCCTTTGACTTTGCTTAGTTATATTGAACTTACATTGGAAGTCTTTTATGTAACGTTATATACAATTAGAAGCTCGATTAATATTTCTGCCTGGAAATGATTATTTTGCTACACGGCCTTGTAAAGTATAATGCAATATGTGATGTCAAATCTCTTAACATCAGATCTACAAGTTTGCTTGAGTCAAGCATGTTGCTCAACATTCAGCAACCCTTCTCCAAGCTGGAAAACACCATCTTGATTCCAGCTTCACCTGAAAAGGTAACACGGATGCAGTATAACTGTATTATGCTTATATGTTTTCTACCTTATATACAAGCAGAGAACTTTAGAGTGTTTAGGATTAAACAAACAAACGAAACTCATTGCACATTCACTGATGAAGACGTGTCCTAATAAGTTTGCTGTGAACCAGTTTTGTCCCTGTTGTTTCTGGGACCAGTTCAGTGACCAGACTGTTCGATAACAACTGTCCCCTCCTCAGCAGGAGGACCCATGCCAGGGTGACCTTGGAACACTGGCAAATGTAGTAACATCCCTTGCCCACCTCAACAAGAGCAGAGAAGCGAGTGACAGCGGAAATGATCTGATGGGAGCTGAAACACTTAGCAACGGTGACAGCTCAATGACTGATATCCAGGGAGATGAACAAACTGCAAGTGATATCTCGAGGTGAGAGCTGTCGTAAGAAATCAAGATGCTTTGATGCTGATACCGAGGCCTAAAGAAGCACCAGAATGAAACTCACGAAACTCTCTGGCTTCTATTTTCTGTTTGTCATAAAGCTGTAATTGAATTTCCTGCAGGGCCATGTGGTTTCTAATTCGATCTTAAGGCTTTAATTAGACTGGCACTCTGCTGATCAAAAGTATAGCATTTTGCATCTGTGACAGTGGTGCTGTATTGCTTTGTGATGAATCTCCTGTAATATACAACTTATAAATGCAAATGTGAGGATTTTTCAGTGCAAGCATTTTTCAAAATATAATAAGTGTATATGTTGTGTATCATTAGAGCTTTTGACACCCTGGCCAAAGTCCTGCACCCTGGTGATGGCTCAGCAGGAGAGTCCTTGGAGGCTACAATGCAGCTGATATCAGGGGACCAGTCGGGCCCTGTGGTGGAGCTGGAAGGACCTCTACTTTCTGACAGCCATATCCCTTTCAAGGTAAAAGGACAGCCACTGATTGTGACTCTCCCCTTTGATTAAAAACACCTGATTGTGTTAAACAGAGCTGCATTGTTAGCATATTTTTGTTTTCTTTCCCCATTCCTGCAGCTTATGATGCCTTTGCCTGTGCCAGAGTACCTCAATGTCAACTACATCTGTGAATCGGCTTCACGGCTACTTTTTCTCTCTATGCACTGGGCACGCTCCATACCTGCCTTTCAAACCCTCGGGTAAGCCTGTTGTTGCAAGAATATTCTTTGTGGATAATGTCTGTTAAATCACGTGTCTTTGAAGTGCACCGTTACATGTGCACGCACTGTCCTTTGTAGTACATTAACCATGTGCATTTTGTTTTACAGCGGGCAAGACAATGACATTAACCTGATGAAAGCCTGCTGGAATGAACTTTTTGCCCTGGGTCTGGCACAGTGTTCAAATGTAATGAATGTCGGCACCATCTTAAGTGCTATTATCAACCATCTCCAGACCAGCTTACAGGAAGGTAGGAGAGCTCTGCTGCTGTCTTCCTGAGAGGTTTAATACTTGTTTACAGTTTGAGAAAGAGGAAAGCTGTTAAGCTAGACAGACTCAGGGGACAGTAACACAAGATGTTCAATGAATCAAACAAATTTTTATTTTGAAAATGGAAGCAACAAGTGCTAATGCATATAAAAAAAACAAATAAACACAAAATCATTAAAAGCCATCCTATTCACAAAGAAAAAAACAAAATGTTGACAGTTTCCTGTTTGAAAAGGAGGACGAGGAAGCAAATGCTTATCAATTCCTACCCCTATCTTGTCTTATTCACTTTTGTGGCATGTCTGTTATATCATGCCCTTTTTTCCCCCTTGGTCTCACAGAGAAGCTGTCCCCAGAGAGAGTGAAAATAGTGATGGAGCACATTTGGAGGATGCAGGAGTTCTGTAACAGCGTGTCCAAGCTTTCCCCCGACTCGTATGAATATGCCTACCTCAAAGCTATTGTACTCTTCAGCCCTGGTGCGTAGACAATCCCCCCCGATTTGCACAAAAGCAGATTCCTTGGTGTACTCAAGTCTGACTGTGCATATACATTATTTTTTGTAACAGATCATCCGGGCATAGATAATATCCCACAGATAGAGAGATTCCAGGAAAAAGCCTACATGGAGCTGCAGGACTATGTAACCAGAACATATCCAGAAGACTCTTACAGGTTTGTAGGCTTCACCTCTGTGCTGCATAACGCCGGCAATGCTGGAAACGCACCATAAGTTTTTTAACTCTTAAAAAGCAGGACAGAGGTGTGTGTGTGTGTGTGTGTGTGTGTGTGTGTGTGTGTGTGTGTGTGTGTGTGTGTGTGTGTGTGTGTGTGTGTGTGTGTGTGTGTGTGTGTGTGTGTGTGTGTGTGTGTTGTTCTCGTAGATTTACTTGTTACATGTTGAATTTGATGTCTGTTTCTCATCAATCCCAGGTTATCCAAGCTGTTGCTGCGTCTCCCTGCCCTCAGGCTGATAAGTGCAGCTGTCACCGAGGAGCTGTTTTTCGCTGGGCTCATTGGCAACGTGCAGATTGACAGCATCATCCCTTACATCCTCAAAATGGAGTCCACTGATTATAATAGCCAGGCCGCCTCTGCTGTCTGACGCGCAGCTATTTATTATAGCGACACGAGACTGAAGATTCAGTGGCCGCCTATTCACGTCACTGAAAGGTCATAACATAATGACCCAGTTTAACTTGTGAATTTTTTTTTTCACATCTTAACTTTGTCCTTCATCTGACCCCTTAGGAACCTGTCAGTAGAGCGCAGCTCACAATTAGGACAAATAAAATCAACTCCCAATTGCAAGGAAGCCTATCTGTATCTGCCTGTTCAGGAACAAACCCTTTGAAACTTGGATGGTAGGCTTGGTGCGTGCTTTTTATTGTACATAATATTTTATCCTTAAAAGACTCCAGGCCTTGTGTTTTTTTGTTTTGTTTTGTTTTTTGGCAAATCTTGTTTGTACTTTTGACGACATCAGTATGGTTTGTTTTCATACACAGCTTTTTTTATAGTGGTAATTATTAAGTAATTAAGAAAAAAAAAGTTGTCATAATGTGAACTGAATTGTGAGATCAATTTAAAGTTAAAACTTTTATTTTTCATTTGTTTGCCAGTCCAAAGGATTGGCAACATCGCTTTTCAAAAAACGGACGTCATCTGGATCTGAAGTATTTGTGTATATAGCTTTGTATATAGAATTGACCAAGGCTAACGGGCAGCACTTGGTAGTTCGTGGGTTTCATCTTTTTTTGGACAAATTCACACGAACAGAAAATGATGGTCATATCATTTGAAAATAAAAACATCTTTCAAACATGATTGTCAGCAGGAGTTGACGGCACTGATTATTTTGAATGAATGATACTTTTATATAGCGCACACAAATATAACACGTGTTTTGCACCATTACCAGTCATGTTAAGAAAACTTTGCACATAAACAGGTTTTGTTTTCATTATCATTCAGTTTTAGGTGAAAATATTTCAGTCATAACTGCAAAAGTGCTTTAAAAATACAGCCTCACTGGAGAAAGACAACAGCTTGTGAATTGTGATAATCTGCAGATGGATGAACATTCGTACTTCAATAAGAATTTAATAGTGTAGTTGTTTACATATTTACCTAACAAGCAAAAGTTCCCAGATTCATTTGCAGGAGGAGACATAAATCCCTTTGGGGTTGCATCCAGTGCACAAAATCATGCAGTTGCCTGCTATGGTGACCCCGTATGAATAAGGCAGCATCTGAAAGTAGCTTTCTAGAAGTAAATGAGACAAATGTTCTTGAGCATGCAGAGATAAAGCTCAAACACCATTTTAAACACCTTTCTCATGAACTAAATCATTCTCAGAACGAAACTGGCTCAAAGTGGTTGACCACAAGGGGTTTGTAAACCCACTGTCTCATGCAAAGCAGAAAAGCCCACTTCCAAAAGGCCATTTAACTGAGATCTATTCAGAACTTCACAGAGAAATAACGCTAACCCTAGCTATGTACTCATAAGTGCAGAGGGCTGATCAGGTGATATTTGTCACATTTATATTTTCAGTGGCTTCCTCTCTGCCACAGCGCTGAAAGCATCCAGTTTGCAGCCAATCCCAGAGCCAGCCTTCCTAATCAGTTTATTCAGTCTGTTCAGTGTCACCAGCTCTGATGCTGTCCCCCAGCAGAGTACACAGTGCTTGCCACAGCTTAGTGATAGAAAATCTCCCATCATTTTGTGGCACACACTGAGAGATATCATCTTACCTGGGAAATCAAACTTACTACTCCCCTTTCTGTACACAGCTCTTTGTGTTGGTCCTGCAGTTCAGCCTGTTGTAAACGATGATGACGATGGTGGTAAAAGTATAACTTCCAGGGGGGAATAAATTATTTTGTCAGACTTTTCTCTATATAAGTACATTTAAGTAATGCTTCAAAATAAGAATTTCAGGATGTCTCCTGAGTTGCAAGACCTGTTTCTAGCAGGACTTTGGTTTCACTTAGTCTAAATGCTAATTCTTGGAAGCTGAACCGCTTCTATAAACACACCAGATTGTTTACATGTCCCTTCTGAATTAGTAATACAAAATCTGCATCCTGTCCAACCGACTTATTGTTGTGTTTTGTGTCAAATGACATGACGGTGGAAGATGTTGCAGGGCGCTGTGCTTACAGCTTGTGTTATAAGCTCATCAATGTTTAATCAGAGCTCAGCGCATATACGTAACTGAACGGAGGACAGTGTCTGCAGGCTTTGTGGTAGTTACACCATGGGTGTGTCCAGCTAATTAAAAGCACGGATAGGAGCATTAAAACTTGATGAACAAATGAATGATGTTGTCTGCTGCTATTTTTTGGAAGTCTATTGTCCAGTGTATCCCAGAAGCTTCTTTGTGTGGTTCTCCTTAGTCCTGTCAAACTAGTTCATCGCTTTAGTCACCACCTTTGAACTGCATAAGCTCCTGCATATCAATGTGTGATGCAAACCAGTTAAGAAATGGGAAACAACACGGTAACTGTTAAGGTTCGGGGATTTGTGATGCAACACGAGCCTGAGTATTTATGGTGGATTAGCTCATTCTGAGCTGAATCTGAATGAAAGAACCAGTTGGGTTGTTCTCATGGCCTCTGGGGTGTCTGTGCAGCTGGGAGGGGTGAGGAGGGGGAGGGGGGGTAGTGTTGAAAAACAAGGTGACAGAACCGGTTATATGTAAGCCAGATTCTTTTACATCAAATTGAAATACTTCTTGGAGGGAAACATCAGCACGATATGTCAGTTATGCTGTCGGTTTATCTAAAATGATCAAACTTGCTGTGAGTATCATCAGGCCAAACCTCCTTCCTTCCTGTTAGGCCTGCTGATTGTCTGGTTATAGATACATGCAATCATCACCCTATTTTACAACATTTTTCACTTTGCAGCGTGTACTGCTTAGTTTTCTTCCGCATTTTGACTGCCACCCTGTTTTTCACCACTTAAGCTGAAATATTATCACGTAATAACGGTCATCACATTTTTTTTGTACTTTTGCACTTTCATTTCTTGTATTTATTTTTGCACAGTTTTAAAAATGACCGCATCGTTCAATGGCATTAACCCTACAGTAAGAAACAAAGGGTTTGTTCCCCACAAGTAATTACTTTAATAGTTTATATAGATTGGTTTTGAATACATGTTCATCGGTGTATTTTTTACAACGACACAGTAAGTAATATCTGAGTGAATCCTCATGCACTTTGTGATACTTAAATTGTCAAAACTTCATAGCTCAGAGGAAAAAAACACTTTTTTCTTTTTCACACCACAACAACACCACATTAACAGCTGGGTACTAGTAACCCAGTTTCAGTACTACTTCTTTTTTTAACTGCTCCCTTCAGTGGCCCCTACTGCAGATCATCCGCACCCTTCTCCACATGTCCTCCTTCATGACATCCATGAGATTCTTTGATGTGTGTTGATCCATGCTCAATCATCCAGCTCAATCCCACAAAACTCTGTTCACTTTTGGTCGTAGGAACATTTTCATCACTCATCCAAGTGACTTCTTCACCCTCCTCTGTTGTCCTTTCTCCCTCCATATACTATATTGGACATCCTTTGTCCAATATAGTCACTCTCCCTCCTCTGCACACGTCTGAACCAAGTCAGCCAAGTGTGCCTCCTTAACTTCGTCTCCAAACCACAGTCTCCAACTCATCCTTCTATCGTTCAGTCAGTGCTGCCACCTCCAAAACACACATAGAATAGAATAGAATAGAATAGAATTCAACTTTATTGTCATTGCACATGCACAGGTACAGGGCAACGAAATGCAATCTGGTAAACCTTCCCTTTCACACTTTACTAAATTTAAAAACTCAGCCCTTCAGAAAATGTATGCATTATTCAGCTTACTGAATGACTTAGGTAATGCTCTGTAGGGTAAGTAGAACCCAATTCAGGATGTGCACTTTGATACTTCAAGAGCAACAAATGAGCTTTTAAACTGATATTTGCAACAGTAATTTTAAACCACAGTCCTTTAGCTTTTACTCTAGCAAATGCTCTCAAGAGTTCAATCGATGATAACTAGATTGCCTGCTTATAATGCATTTTTTCCCCTTTAATAACACATGTAGGCTAAGTGGTTTAAATATTCACAAGTTATTATCTACTTTTACTTTCCAAAACGAGATTCCTCCATTTATAATATATCTAAAACCGTATTTAATGCGCATATTTCTAACTACAGTACCTTAAATTGTTGTGGTAATAGAGAGAAAGAGAGAAAAAGAGTTTCAAGGCTGTGTTATCTTCAGCAGGCAGGTACGTGTGTTTAAAGAGTTAACCCCTCCTCTTTCAGCTGAGCCACCCTTCAGAGAGACGAGTGGGCGGGGTTTAGGTTCACGCGCAGTTTTGTTGAAGGGAGCAGCCAGTGCACGGGTGAGTGAGTGAGTAAGGGAGTGAGAGAGAGAGCAAAAAAGGGGGGCTAAACATGGATACGAGTTTAGGCGACAGTTGTAAACTAGTCCTGACACCGAAGTGACGACCCACCAGCTCCTAACTGGCCACTAACTGGAGGTTATTATGCCCAGCGCAAACGTGTCCGTGCGAAGTTTGTCCGAGGTCGAGAAATACCTCAGCAGCAGCACCAGCAGCAGCAGCCGGATGGTGAGTGTGTGAATGACTGTTTTTGCAGCATTGTTGTGTGATGAACGGCAGGACCCGTACTGTACCGGCGATGCATTGTTGCCTCTCGAGCTCCACGTCATGTGAAACCGACAGCTGCGCCGCTTTTAAAGCTGCGTGTTTCCCCGAACAAAGAGCTTTCAGTGAGCCGCTCTCATACAGATACCGTAGAAAAGGGCATGTCTTCATGGGGATGTGAAGGGACTCCGAGGCTGTGAACTCCGGGCTACCGAAAGCGGTTGATCCTATGGTTTAATAATAATCTGAAAAGTTTTATTGATTCTTAGAGACACACGCCCACCACTCCTAAATATGGTTTCTAAACACAAGGGTGGTAAGTTTAGTGGAAGCATGCAAACATTAAACCAAACAAACACGTGACTCCTTAATACATATTCCATGCATTTGTTCATTTTCGAGGCTATGGTTTGTGATCCTGCTGTGTTGCTCACAGGTGTGGAGTCTGCCCGATATGTGAGTCAGCCTAGGCCAATATTGGGTAAATGTTCAGTAAGGCCAGCTGGTATGAGGACCAGCTTTAAGTTGCGAACAAGTTTATGAAACGTATTGTTGGAAAGTAAATTATGAGCTGGCCATTTTCCCCCATTGTTTCCAAGAATATTGGCTGGGTTATCAGTTTTGCTATCAGCAGAACTAATAGTCTGAGCGGAAACTTAATAGCTTAGGTAGTGTGTTTGTTATAAGCTACTGTACTGCGCTGCGTCTTACAGGTGCTTCTGTGTTTGTGCTCAGTGACTCAGTTCATAACCTAGTTTTTAAAGGGTAAAAAAACATAAACTCTCATCCATCCCCACCTTACTGACATGCACAGCTGTGAAAAAGTAGTAAGTAGAACCCACGGAAAGGGTTAACTTAAAAACAAAAAACAAACATATTTGGACACGTAAACAGCTTATTGTCTTTTAAACAATCAAAGAGATATACTCAATCAAGTGATACATAAAATCAATATTTTCTAGTGATTTCTCCCAATTTAAGCAAATAAAAAGCAGGTCAGTCACACAGAAAAGGTAAATACGCTCCCCGCATTTATTCGACTTTCAAATCAATTAGAATCAGTGCCTGCTGTTCCCTTTGCAAGTCTGTCATGATGATTGCTCGTAAATTTGAAAGATCATCAATTCTTTCTTGGAAAGATGTTCACTTTAAAGAAAAAATCTAAAGTACTGAATATTTAACATGTAATATGCGCACTCACTGCTAATTTTCCCAGGAAGCTGGTGTCAGACTGATAAGAAACTATGCAAAGTACCTACAAGAAGTCGGTTCCTCTACAGGGGACAATACAAGTTTCTCAGGCGAACGGCTTGCTTACTGACTTTTTCCACCAGGGAATATTTTTGCTGAATTGGTCTTTGTAAAAACAGCTATGGTGTTGTTCAAATACAAACCTTAATCACGCAAACACTGTATCAAATATTTGCTTGTTCAGAGCAACCTATTCTGATTGGATTTATTTACTATTTCACAACCATATGAGGATCCCAGCTCATCTATATTAAAGCGATAACAGCAGATATTTAAAGGAAACTATACCATAATATATTCTTTTGATAGCGCAGTTGAGTTTTCTTTGTGGTCAGCGACCACATAAGTTAGGATTTCAGATGTAGATGAAGGGTAAGGAGGATTATATCACAAAATCTCCTGATGACTCATATTACAATTTCATGAAAGTAAGGAAAAAAGAAAGTTTTTATTTATATGCTTATATCCTCAAAATCTTAAGAGTACACAGTATCAGAATGGCACTTAACTCAAGTCCCATGACAAGTCTTTTAGCTGAAAGAAACTTGACAAAAGTAGCTAACTAAAACTGGGTGGTTAGGGGGAAAACCACACGAGGAGTCAGAAGTCCCCTAATGGCTGGGGCAGATCTGTTATCTGTTAAAAGCCAGAAACTTTAACACATAAAACGTGTGATTCTTTCGCTGCTTCAGTAAAGTGGCATGAAGCAGCAAACTGTTTCTCATTTTCAGTATGAACCTTTACATCTGACACCCAGTCACTAAAAAGTGCTATTACGGGTTTTTTCCCCCTTTTTTTTAGGTTCCTGTTAATAGACTGAATTTAAACTGAATTAAGAGTATAAGTAATTGAAATCGATCACTTCTCCCCTGGAGTACAGCTTGAAAGAATCATGCGGAAAAACTTTATAGCCGGATTCTTATATAAGCAGTCAGACCAGTTTTGTTATAATCGCTAACACAGTAAAGTGGATCAGCTCATCTGACTGTTAGCTGGTTTATTAATGCTGTGCTGTGTAGTTTTGCTTTTCCTCATTTTGTTGCCCGTAAATGGCATTCCAGTTTTGTTTCTCAAAAAGCCATTGTGCAGCAGATATAGTGGGTTAGAGGCCAAAAATGATGCAACTTGGCTTTTCGTGGCTGGCTTCCAGAGACTGCCTTTAACCCTTACTGAGTGGTGGCTCTGCTGAGATTGTGGCATTTCTCCGTGACCCAGCTCTCCATATGTGAACTGTGCCCTTTACCTGTAATGCTATTCTCGCATGCGTGTTATCGTGCAAAAGGTGCACATTGACCTTCACGTCGGCATAATATTTACATGTTGTGCATTGTATGCCAGAGTCCTTAAATAAAAGTTTTTAAAGTAGGTCCTGTGTGTTTCTTTTTAAGGCTAAAGAAGTGCTTCAGTCCTCAGTGGCTCTGTGATGTAGTGCTTTACTGAAAGATCTCCTGTTCGATGCCGGGAGGAGACACGAATCCTTTTAGTGTTGTTTCAGGAAGAGCACCAGTGTTATAAAAAAAAAAAATCTGCCAAACCAAACATGCAGAGCTACCTGCCGTGACACCTCGCGAATAAGGGAGCAGCCGAAAATATCTTTTGAAGTGTTCGAGTCCTCGCCAGCCTCGTTACATCAACGGTTTTGGTCACTTGAATATAGTTGCGTATTTATCTTAATTGAATCCCGCTCAATACTCTCTCAGTCACTGGAGGCAAGCAGGCACTAGTAAGTGTTAATGGACTATTGATTTAGTCCTGGAGCAGCTTGTCTTCTAAGATAATAGTGAATATGTCTTAAGCAATTAATTCCCCTGACCCCCTGGGGATCATTCATTCAGGGAATTTAAGACTTTAGACTCTGTTGCAAGTTTCCCCATTCCTTTTAGTCCAATAAGGTGCACAGTTTGGCCCCTCAGTAAAGAAAGCAATCAAAGTTTGACCACATATGCAGCTGTGGGATGCAGATGAGAGGAGAGGGCGGAGGGGGGAGACGCCGGGTCAGGTTTCTTTAAAATGAAAGATGTGCTCCTTGTCCCTCTCACGCTCCATATCGCTGGTTTTCTTCCTGTTTCCCTGTGTGAGCCCTGAGTGGGAGAGCGTCTGTATCCATGAGGATCAGCTGGAGGGAATACCAATAAGCATCGAGGGCTTCTTCCCCTCTGTGATTCTGTTCTCGGCTGAAGGGACGGTTTTGTTCCATCTCTTCAAGTGTGCCAGCTCCGTTGCCTTGTTTGTGCGTGTTTACTTGGGCGTGCCAAGAGCCAGTGACAGCACACCAAACACCAAATGTTTTGTCATTTGGATCCAGTTACATCAAACTGGTGCAAACACCTGTGCTTGTATTTGAATGTGCTTGTGCACTTGCATGACCAGGCCCTGTGAACTGATGGTTTCTCTAGATTGCAAAAGGGATTGTGAGTACTAGCAAACATTACTTCCTGGTATTGGGGACAATGTGTTCCTGTTTGCATAAGAAAATGTCTGTGGTTATAATAATGTTCACTCAAACTGAAAGGGGCAGTGGGTTCAGCAAGATGAAAAGAAATCAGCTGCACGTTCAATCAATCTAAACCAATATTTATTTTATCCATACTACTCAGAATTTAGTAAACATCCCCTGCATATCCACCCAGTTCTAAATAATTTGTGAGCTCTCACCCTTGCTCTTCCTCAGAACTTAAATGCTGAATTGCTGCTCAGTCTGTTTCTCGTGGTGGTGCAGTGGGCAGATGAGTGCGAGGCCTGCCTTTGCGTGAAAAATTGAATCACTAACTAGATCATTGATCCAAGAGAGAGTACACTTCAGTGCAAGATAAGCAGCATCTGCAGCGACTTTGCCCTCGAACTGTAGCTAAGTTTTGAGTGGGTTTTCTCAGGCCTAACAACACACAGCGTTTCCTTGTTGGGTTAAGATTGAGGCTAATGCAGATGGATCTTTATGTTATGCTGTCAAGCGAGGTCAGGGCTTATTAAATGGGTCATGGTGCTGGACAGACTGTGTGCTATGTAGGACAGCGTGGGAGGGGGAACAGGGGGCTCATGCAGGGTTGAGTTGTGAAGGAGGCACCCTGAGGGCACGGAGGACTCCTGCTGATCCTGCTGTTGGAGATGATGATGATGATTGGGATGATGTGTGCTGCTGAGCTCTGTTTGGGGGCAACCTCTGTTCCTGTCCTTTTTATATCTGTTTCAGTTCTCTCTCTCTGCCTTGTCTCCCGCTCTCTGTTTTCTTCTTCTTCTGCTCTACTGACACACTAAAATCTATTTGTGAGTCAAAACACCAGTGGGTGTATTGCCTGGCTTGCTAATTCAAAAGACAGCATCTCGAAGACTTTATTTAGGGTGAGAACACACCTCATTTGTAGTGATAAAACATATTTTAAAGGCACGATTAGAGGGGATCAAAAATGTAACCGGGATCTCACCGGTCTCTGGCTGCACAAATGTTTTTGGAGAAAGTGAGTGAAAAGTAGGGCAGCTCCTCAGCAGATTTGGGGAGGACATTTTCATCAGTGTGAGCCTACTTCATTTAGCAGGACCACTCATCCGCAGAGACCTTCAGATTGCTCCTGCGGTTATTCAGAGTGGTTCGAAATTTTAAGTAGCAGCAGCAGTGGTGGTGCAGATGTGCTTATTAAATTGAAATGATACAATTTCATCAATCTCATGTGAGGAAATTGCCAGCTGTCATACTTGCAGATGGTTTCCAGAATGTAAAAAATGTCTGGGTTATGTTATTTAGGTCGCTCTCACGATTATGGCCTCATCCAGTTAAAAGACACTTGTGTTTATATCACAAAGTTCCTTGTTTTATCATTTTTAAGCTTGAAATTCAGGTGCAGTACAAGTGTGGAAGTTTTATCAATACCCTTTACATAAATCTTACTGCAGGCCTCGGCAGTGATTCACCAGTGGTTGCCAGGTTTCCATCTGATCTATTTTGCACTTGTTCCATATTTATGTTATCTCAGCACATTGAAGCAACAGAGTAAGACCCCTGTGCTCAGTGTTTAGCCCCTAATGGTGCAGAGGACAATATTGAACATTTTCAAAGTAAATGCTAGTGGTGGGAGAGCGCCTGAGGAGCTAGCTTTGTTCAAGCACTGCAGAAATAGCATGCAGTCTAAGCTGTCTGGTGGAACAGGCAGTTCTTTGTGACTGTCATATGAACTCTGAAAAGATTTGGTAATTTGAGTGAGCAATACAGCAGCTTACTTTACACTTCCTCTTAAGCGAGGCAACATTAAGTTTCTCATTGTTTTGTATGGAAATCAGGTTTGACTAAAAGGTCGGTTTATATGTGAAACCTATTGTTTGGTGGAGAATTAGAGCCTTCACAGCCGATGGGGCAAGACCACAACTGGATGCAGGGTTCGTCTGGCTTTAAGTCAGGCCAGTGATTCCATATGCAGTGGCTCAGTCCTGGACAGGGCAGAGGTAGAACATGACAAAGTAAGCTTTTTTCTCTGCAGAGAAAGACTTCTGTGTTCAATAAGGACAGATGCCAGAGAGAGTGTGAGAGTAGGATGAGGACAGAGGCTGAAAAAAACCCTGGCTTGCTTGTAGAAATAAGCGTGCTGTTCTCCAGTTACACACTACACATAATGAAGAATATACTGTGTAATTACAGACAAATATATATATTTATATATGTGTGTGTGTGTGTATAAATGACATTAGTTTAAATCCATGATGGCAGCTTAATGCTGATTTTGCCTTTGCAACAGGCTCATAATGATGTTTAACAAGTGTAATTGTTACTGTTTTCACAATCTTAGCTGAGCCTGTTAGCATTCCAACATTTGCTGATTTGCACTAAATCAGTGATTCTCTAATAGATGGATGCTGTGGAGTTAGTTTGTCCTCTTCATTCCTAGAGGAAGTAATGGATCTGTCAGCTCAGCCATCACAGTTTGCCACCATGTTTTGTTTTGTTTTTTTTGAGCTGATCATGTTATCCCAGTGGTGTCCTTCTTAGAGGGCTCAGTTCAAGGGGAGCATCCAGGATGGGTGAAATGGTCTGAAACTAACATGGCTAGCTTGAATCTTATATTATAATAAATAAAACAACAGTTTAACTTTAGCTTTTAAGTTTTTGTTTGTGTATTATTAAAACATGATTAGTTTGCTGATTGTTGATTAAAGTATACTTGTTTCTGGGGTGGAAGTAACTTTTTGGACTTTGAAAGCAGAGACCGAACAGAACACGTTTGAGGAACATGTCACTAACCATGCCATTAGTGGCATTGTTGACTTTTTGACCCGATGATGGCATTACAAAGTCACGATACATATTATACATATTCCTGGGATCACAGATATGTATATATAAATTATGTCACAGTTCATCCAGTGGCTGCTGAGGATTGCAGTCTGCACCAACGTAACCAACAGCTTCTTCTAGTAATAATCAGTTCTTCCCTAACTTATCAGGCTATCAAACAAGTTTGACTAGTTGAGCGTGAAGTCATAGTGCCAGCAGCAGGTAAATGGAATTTACCTCCTTTACCTGACCTCATACTCTGTTTACAGGAAGTAAACTGAATTTACTTGTGCAATAGGATACCTTGAATGAATAGCAATGAATAAAACAGCAGCGTGACCTCACTTTGTATGTTTGATTGCATATTATCAATGCTTGATTAATTAACTGATAGTTGATTAAAAGTCTTTTTTCCTGGTGTGGAAATAATTTTTATTTTTGGACTTCTAAAGTTGCTGCCAGAAGTTCCCTTTAAGAACAAGGCACTGAACATGCTATTAGTTGCGTTGATAGTTAGGTTAAATATTGGGGAAAATTGCCTTGTTGCCTGATGATGGCATTACAACACCAGTAGATATATATTCCTGGAGCCATAGTTATGTGTGCTAAATCATGCAGCATGTCATTCAGTGGCTGCAGACTGATTACAGTCTGCATCAACGTGACCACAAGCATGGCTACAAATATACGTGAAGCTGTTTGTGCTTGTTCACTGTGGTACAAACACAGTGCGCTGCAGTAATAATCATGTCATTAGATTCTTGCCTTCACATTATTAAACAAGTGTGGCTAGTTTGGTGTGACATCATAGAGCCAACAGCAGGTAAATCCTATTCACCTGTGTAATTGGATACCTTGAATTAAGCTGAATTCAGAAAGATGGTCCCGCTGACTGTGTTTTTGTTTTAGTCTGAGCAGTGTTTTTCAGTGTGTGCACCAGGCATGTACTCATACATCATCCTGTAAACCTTCTCTCGAGGTTCACGTGGGAGTCATGTGTTGAGAAGTTTCATTATGTGGTTAACTGTGGGTGCATTTGCTGATGTCAAGATACTTAGCTTGCAATAAGTGACCATTACGTGGCGATGCTGAAATGCTAAGCAAGATTGAGCCTGCTTGAGTTAGCTGTTTATTTACTAACTAGCGGTGTTACATTTGTTAAGGATTAGTGCAGTTTTGTGCCGCCTATAGTGCTTATTGTACAACACTTAGTGTAAGGCTTTAATAGCTTACACCCTCTTTCACTACAGGGGTGTTGCACTGTGATCAGCTTGCAAGACGAAATGGTTTGTTCAGCCACCGATGGGCTGCAGTTTTTTTTTTACACTTTAAGCGACACTTCTGCTCTTTAAAGTGCAGCTTAGAAGCATGATTACATTTTTGCTTCTCTGCTTTCCTACAGTTTCCTCATAACGGGATGTCTTCTAGTTCCCTAGTAAATGCAATCTTGCTTACTCAGCCTGTATATATTATGCTTACTTCCTCAAACCTACAACAGAGTACAAAAAGTGAGCATAACGTTCAGCTTTAATCACAAAAAACGGTTATTAACTGTAAAACTAGGGTACATTGTCTGGAATAGGGATTTTCTGCTGCCTTGCGCCTTTGTGTGACATTATCACTGACCTACATTAGATGTACATGCTCCACTTCTTTCACACATACTAAGAGTAGTTGTATGAATTTTGTCAACTGTTTTTTTAATCTATATTATAAACAAACAGGATTAAATTCTGGCTCTTAAAATGTAACAGATTTTCCAAATAAGAGCATTATAGACACACCCAGATGGCCTCACAGTGTGAAATGCTGAATAGTGCTCGAGCCAGAGATTACTATGTGGAAATGTTGTATTTTCTTGTATGTATCTAAGAAAATAATGATGTTTACCCCAATTATTTAAGCTAGTAATTTGAAGCAAATGAGCACCTGAAAACATCGGATTCATAGTATGAGCAGTTGGTCACATGTGCTTTTACTTTACAGCTGCAGCTGTAGATTGTAATGCTTAGTTAAAAATGCTGACCTACTTTTAGGTTGTTTAGCATAGCTGTGTCTCTGTGATAATGATAAAGACCCTCTGTATTAAAGACTCGTACCCAGGAAGTGTACATGTAATTTTATTGTCGAATTAGAGCTGGGCGATATGAGATTTTTTCATATCACGATATGTTTTTTTCATTTCAGGCGATAACGATATCTATCACGATATAAGCCAAATAACTATATTTGTAAGATTTAAATGTGCCGTTGCTCACAAGTAAAATGTGAAATAATCAGCAGCTTGTTTTTATTTAAATATTTATTTCCCATAATAAGTTCAACAGGGTAGATGTACTTAAGGAACATGAGACTTTTTCAGATAAATAAAGGCAAATATTGCAAACTACACAAAAGGCAGCCGCTAAAGCGTTTAAGTTTCAAAATAGAACAAACGAAACAGACTAAATTGTCAATTCCACTTAGAAACAAAATATTAATTCTAAAAATAAATCTTAGTTTGTTTTACAGAAGAACAGACAAAACTGACTAACTTTTGTCAATATCAAATAAACTGAGAACTAAAAGGAAATTCTCAATCTCTCCTTGTTGTATAGCTTAGCTTTTCAAACAGTTTTAACAGTTACTTTAGTCTGACAAAAGCCGAATGACGAATTAGCGCTTCCAGTCAGAGACTGAGGCTACGTCCACACGTACACGGGTATTTTTGAAAACTGAGATTTTCCGTTTTCGTTTTAAAAAATAATCCCGTCCACACACAAAGGGAGAAATGAAGGAAAACGCTGCTATGAACATGCCAAAGCAGCAGGTGGCGCTAGATTCCTAACCATGCCGAAATGTTGGCCAATAAGAAGTCTAGAAGCCTCGGTGGGAAAAAGTAAACAAAGCTGGGGCATAGAAGCAGAACCGAGTCGTATGTGTGGAGGGACAGTAACTGTGTGTATATGTAAGCATTTAAACACTGCAGAGAGTAGAATTAACAGTAACAGTATTGTAGAAATTCATTTCACCGAAACAATAACGTGGCGCACAGTGTGACGCATGCACCAGTTTATTGTATTTCCAGACTTGCTTTCGGCACAATTTACAGTGCACGCTACTCTGTTTTTTGTCAGACTTGAAATAGCCGAAATACCTTCACACTACGGAACTTCTATGGCTCTTCCGTTTGACAATCTCTCCGGCGTTGGAACCATCATCTGTTTTCTCTTCGGTCACGCTCGGTTGATTTTTCTAGTCGGCACACTCATTTCCTCCATTACGTGCTGGCTCCATTACCCGCTGGCTGCTTCCCAAACAAACACACGTGCGGCTTGGCACTTGTGCTGTACCTAACAAGTCACGCGACGTGACGCTGCAGCTGTGATTGGTTCGGCTCTGCGCTACTTAGTTTGGATTGGCTGACCTTTTTTTTTTTTTTTTTTTTTGAGGACAAGAGCGGCGAGGTCTATCGCGATAGCTTAATTTCTCTATCGAGTAAAAGTTATATCGCGATACATATCGTTATCGTTCTATCGCCCAGCTCTATGTCGAATAAAATAATATGATCAAATTTAAAATTGGGGCCAAAACTAGAAAACAGGCCCTGATCTTAAAAAGGGGTAAAATAAAAACCTTACTTTTTGAATTCAGACTTTTTTAGTTGGAAGTCTTGATAAAATATTTACTTTCCCAGAATGCTGTGGGTTTTTTTTTTATTAAGCAGAGTAAAAGGTAGTAAAAGGTCCTTCCTGTAAATGCACCAGTTTAATACATTATTTACACTGAAAAATATATCTCTTGTAAATTACAGTAAAATGCTGTCATCTACATTTAAAAGCATGAAACAGTTATAGGATACCTACTGCAATTGAAAACAGTGGATTTGTGCGATGAGTGTCCGTAGATTATGTGCCTTGTGTGTGTGGTACGATGTGCGTTTTACTTTTCTTTTTTGAATTTTGGATGGTTGCTTTTAGTGACAAGCATGTATGTGTGTATATATTTTGGAGGTGGTGCAAGTCCAGTGTCTCTTAACTGAGAAAGGAAAAATCCTTTATTGTACTGTGAGATGACAAGTAGCTTGTTTTTAATAGCAGCGCTGTGGTATTGACTGATACTTGACTGTACCAAATTTCATATATTTTTGCTTAATTTTTGATTTTCTTCTTTTGTAGGACCGGAGTAGAGAGAGCAGTTTTATAGGCCTCCCGCTGTCAATGCGCCGGGGTTCTTCAGAGAATAATTTGGATCTGGAGCTCAGTGATGGAAGTCCCTATCCTGCTCTCGGCTTTGAGGTCCAGCGTAGTCGCTCGTGCTTGGACAGCCTCCAGCAAAAGATACTGAAAGTCACAGAACAGATAAAGATCGAGCAAACGACACGAGATGAGAATTTAGCTGAGTATCTGAAGCTCATGGACAGTGCGGACAAGCAGCAGGTGGGGCGCATCAAGCAGGTGTTTGAGAAAAAGAACCAGAAGTCAGCTCAGAACATTGCCCAGATGCAAAAGAAGCTGGAACAGTACCATCGAAAGATGAAAGACAGTGAAAACTATCAAAGCCCTCCCGCTCGCTCTTCCTCTGTTAAACACAGCACCATACCCCGGGAGTCACCCAGACAGCTGAGGGACATGACAAGCAGTGGCCGACACCCGACCATGGACAAGATTAAAACCATTGGACCAGGTGTTTCGCTGTCTCCTCCTTTCTTCTTCAGCAAGCCCAGAGAGTTCGCCAACCTCATCAGGAACAAGTTTGGCAGCGCTGATAACATTGCCCACCTCAAAACCACTCTGGACTCTTCTTCTCCACTGTCCACTGACACTGAAGTGAAGGGACTGAGTAACAGCACCTCTATAGTGGGCAAACCCAAGTATCCCAGTGATGACGAGTGCTCCTCAGGCAGCGCTTCTGTTTCAGACAATAATGGAAACCCAGCAGGGGCAGGAGCGTCTGCAGGGCCGTGTCAGAGCCAAGCTAAGGGGGATCAAACAGGGGAAGACAACCAGGGCAGACTTGCCCTGACCCTGGAGGAGGTGAGGGAGATTAAAGATGCCCAGAATCAGCTGGAGGAGGATATAGAGGAGTTAAAGGCACAGTTCGAGAGAGAGTATGGCATTATCAGCCAATCACTGCAGGATGAGAGATACAGGTACGATTACACAACTTGGCATTTCATTATTGTTAAATAACAATAATAAGAACAGACATACCAATATAAAATGTTCATCTAAAATAAACAAGCATAACTCTAAGAGAATTTGAGATAACAATAAGCTTAATACCACGTGTCATTAACCACTTTAAAATCCGCAGTGATATGAATATTAACCATCCCCTTGTGTTGACTGGCAGGTATGAGCGTTTGGAAGACCAGCTGAACGACCTGACAGAACTTCACCAGAATGAGATGGCAAATCTGAAGCAGGAGCTGGCCAGCATTGAGGAGAGGGTGGCCTACCAGGCTCACGAAAGGGCCAGGGACATACAGGTAAATAGTGGTGGTGAATCTACTTATGTTGCGATGCTTCACACATAAGCAGCACGTAAGATGGATCGCAAAAATACACCATGCCTGTAAGTGTCTAATATCTCAGCACATGGCCATTGTCATCTGTCCAAGCGGCCTCTCTCTGCTGATGCAGAAGAATTCTTTTAGAGGAATTTGGGTAATTGAGTGTTTAAAGGTCAGCGAAATGCCCTTTAGCAAGTTGAGAGACGGTCTGACCCATAAAAACCCCTCTCCCCACCTTTCTCAGGAAGCCCTGGAGTCGTGTCAGACTCGCGTGTCCAAGCTGGAGCTCCAGCAGCAGCAGCAGCAGCAGACGGTCCAACTCGAGAGCCACGACGCCCGAGTCCTGCTGGGGAAGAGCATCAACGTCATGGTGGCCATCATCACCGTCATCCTGGTGTGCGTCTCCACTGCTGCCAAGTTTGCCGCTCCACTGATGAGGAGCCGGTATCATGTGGTAGCTACCTGCCTGGGGATTTGTTTTTTGACTGTATTTTGGAAGAACTGGGACTGTTTACAGTATGCCTTAGACAGGTTATTGATGCCTGCTTAGTAGGAAAGAAAACACACTGAAAATATCATTAACACAGATGCTGTAAGTTGTCAGGAGAGGACGGTCTGAGAGGATTGGTTGTACAATCGTCAGAAGACGTAGTCGCCATGCAATTACACAGATCTCTCTTTTTTTAGTCAGACTGAAATAAAACTCTTTTGATTTTTTTCTCCTCTAGAACTTGAATGTGTGTTACTAACTATTTCATATAACATTCAAATTATATTTACATAACAGCAAACTCTGCTAGTCAATAGTCAAGAGGGGGGAGGAAAAGTGATGTTTTATTATTGAGTTACTGTTTTAGGTAAATAATCCATAAATAAGATAAAGATGTGAAATTATTCTTTCTCGTTTGTCTTCAGCTTGACTTTAACATAAATCAAACTACACTCAAAAACTCAAACAAGACCTCGGTTGTCGTGTCTTGTTGTCCACGCCTATGAATTTCTAATTCCACTGAAGAGGAACGCTTCCATATTTAGGAATATTTGCATTTATTTGATATTCTGATTGCTAAATATGTGCTAGCAGACATTTCGTTTACACAAAACATAAACTGTTATATGGTTTTTAAGAGGTTTTGCTGCTGGTAGGTAGACTTTGCAAAGCTGTTCCTCAGTGTCCTCAGGCTTAGTTTTAAGGTACATTAACAGGTTGCATGAGAATGAATGACCATATTTTTCTAATTGTGAAAGTAATTGTTTCACTGGAGAATCTGCAGACAAAAATTAGCGACACTGGACATCCTATTTTTATGCATTCTCTTTCTTCTTACTTTTTTTTAAAACGTTGTCTGGCCTTGTTCTAAAGTGCAATATATTTGATTTCCAAGAGCACAGTTTGTTTTTAACAATTACTCTTTTAGGAGTGGGCGATTTTACATCAGTGACAGGGAGCTGGAAGGAAGGAAAACAACACTAATGTTAGCACGAGAGATCCATAACCACGGAAGTCACTGCTGAGCTCTGACAAGACCAGCTGTCTCTTCTCTCAAGGGCAAAAAAAAATCAATCCATCTGCATTAGCGCATGCTAGTAGTGTAATATCAGCACACACCAGCTCTCTAGCATAGACACACAGCACAGCCGCTCACTTGGTTCACTGTATATACAGTAAATAATGTCTTAGGCTTTTTGTTTTCCCTACTTCCACTTTCATGTTGGACTTTTACTAATAATGTGACAGAGAGATGATGGGGTATACTGTGATACAATGCCTTTTTCTGAGGAAAAATGCAATTCCCTTCTTAAAAGAGCAAAAAAACAACAAAAAAAGCCTTCACTACTCGCAGCAGAGAGGATGCAGGCGAAAAGCTCTCAGTGAAAAACTACAAGCCTATATATTTTTTTCTCTTGGACTTACAGTTGTGTTATTTCATTTTGTCTTGTAAACGTTGCCTACAAGAATTCCACATAAAGCCGTGGACCACTTTTAATGTCTGTCTGCCACAATAATCAGCTTTGCATTTATATTTGTCGTCATCTTTCTGTTTTATTGACTGTATGATTTTTTGTTTTGTTTTGTTTGTTTGTTTGTTCCCGTTTTGACATGTTTAAAGGAAGTTTTACAAGCAGAACTCAAATCTGGTTTACATGCTGTTTTCATCTCTGGTGCACTATCTGATCAATCAGTTGTATTATTATGCATCATGTGCCTTCGTCTAACCATTTCTGTTAAATTAAACCTTTTTAAATCAACTTGTTGATGGAATTGGTGTTGAGTGACTGTGATATTTTTGTTGTATTTGGTGTCATTCTGTAAATGTGGACTGCTGTTATAAAACAACAAAGTTCGGTAAAACGCCATCTGAGTAAGATATTTATATCAGCGGAAAAGTATCAGTGTAGTCCTTGTTAATAATACTGATTTTTATTTCTCATTATCTTATTTTCTTATGGGATAAATAAACCTAATTCAAGCAGTCCAAGTATTTGCATGGCTCTTCTACTAAACACTATCTCCTTCATCACCACTAGGGGGTGGTAGTGCTGCACTTTTGACATGAACGTAGGCAAGAACGGGGCAGAGCATTATACAGTCTGCATGGCAGTACTATACACGTTTATTCTTTTTTCTTTAATCTAAATGATAGATTCAGTCAAAAAGAAAAAGAAAGAAAAAAGCCATCACTTCAAACAAATATATAAACTACAAAGATTCATTGAAACAGTAATATTCAAACCAGTGTGGAGAAGTAGTGCCCTGTTCTGAAATTTACAGTTTACCCTGTACAGTCACACTTTATTAGGTACACTGGGCTAGCGCCAGGTTGTCCCTTCTTTTGGGTTAATTCTTTGGAAACATTCCTCAGAGATTGTGGTTCATATTGTAATCACAGCATCACACAACTGATGCCGTTATTCCTGCATCCAAATCTCCTGTTCCACCACATCCCAATGATGGTCTATTGGATTGGGATCTGCTGACTGTGGAGGCCATTTGAGATGCTTCTCCATAAATGAGCGGTGTGACTCCCATCCGTGTGGATTTTAGCACCCATGGGGCTGATGATCATAGATGCCTTCAGTTTAATGAATGAGCACATTACAGCGATATCAATCAGGCCCGATAGAAAATCACATCACTGTAAAGCTACAATACCTCTGAAATATTCTTTCCAACCAGATTTTGTTTATTCACTTAACTTTGAATGAACATGAAGCTCTGTGGAAGTCATCCAGATGATTTTGTCTCCTGCCACATCATCACAGTGAATGATCATCAAAGTATTATTTTTTTTGATGAAGTCTAATGTGACTCTTATTTTTTTGTGAAAGTGTAAGTGCTCTTTGCTTGGCTAGATGGTCTGAGAGAGATTTTCTTTGCTACAGAAAGAAATCTGTGATTATCCACCATTGTTCAGCAGACTGGGGCTTTTAATCCTGTCAAACCAACCAAAGCATTTTCTGTTTTTTTTTCCCAGAACCAAAACCTGTTAATTAGGCTACTTCTAATGTTCCTGCTCTCCTTGGGACCTTTTTGTTTTTTTTAATTCAACCTGTTTAATAAAAATACTTCAGTAGTCAATGACACACTCTTTTTTTCAGCACCTCAAATTAAAGATGAAAGTGCACTTGACTGATTCGTTTAAATTCTACTGTGCTGGAACAGAGAGACAAAATCGCAATTTTCTCACTGTCCAAACATTTCCGGACCTAATGGTAAAGTGTAAATTAAAACCTTGTGATAACACTTACTTACCATGACAACTCACCGAGCAGCTGAAAATTAGGCTAAGCAAATAAAATGTAGCTCGCAATGTCCTCTTCCTGAGATGTCATGGACAAGGAAGGAGGAAAAAGGCATTTGAAAGGACCCCCCCCGTGCCCCCACAAATCACTGAAAAAAGTCTCCAGGAAGTGTTGAGTGGTGCTCTGTTAAACATTGCAACTTTATAGGACAAACACATTCTATATATGGATGAATCATCAACAATCCCTGCGACCTCGTCAACAATCTGACGTCTGCAAAGCAACAGCTGATTAAGCCAGACTCATTTAGAAAAAGAAGTGGAGTGGACTGATGAAGTTAACATTAAGCTCGCTGGGCACAATCACGAAAGGTGTGTTTGAGTGAAACGGGAAAAGCGCCTGATGAAAAGAACCGCTTGACAACTGTTAATCATAGGTGTGAAAATATTTTGCTTTTGGGGGTTTGTGTGGCAGTCAGAGGTACAGGAAACACTGCACAGTTAAGAGGGAAGAACAGATTTAGTGCTTACTTTATGGGCTTTGCTTTTGCAATATGCCAAGACTACTGTTTGTTTGTTTTTTAAGTTTAAGTTTGTGAAACAGTAGCAATGTATTAGTATTTAAAGGATGTTCAGTGTTTGACACAATACACCCGAAATGAAGCCCAGTGCGTGGTTAAACTCAGATGCAGTGCAATACGGTTCACCTGGCTCAGCATGTGCATGGTAATGTCTGTGTGATTAGCGCCTGCCTGCCAAGCAGAGATACAGACACATGGTGAGACACAGGAACAGGAATGCTGATGATGGACATGTTGCTTAACCGGGGTCCCTCTGGCTCTGGTTCTCACTGAAGTTCAACACTGAAATGGTGACTTGCTTATGCATAAGTCTCTCTCTGTCTCTGAGTGTGTGTGTGTGTGAGAGAGAGTGGGAGGACTGACTATGTTTCATGCATTTGAGGAGCAACTAAGGCCTCCGGAGGGGGGAAAATTCAGATTGGAGTGACGCAGAGATCCTAACACACAAGCACACACACACGTACACCCAACCACCCACATGCGGAAGCTTAAAAACTGGGATTATGAGCTATATTTTTAGGTATGAATGGAGAGCAATATTTTCCTCCCCAATCTTCCTTCTCCTCTTTATTACGTGGTCTAAAAAGTGGGCGCTTCCCTTTGATGTGAGCCTCTGTCTTGTGTGTGTGTGTTTTTTTCCATTGTTCTGTCCCTTGTGGCTCCTGGAGCCCGCTGGCCTATTCACTGGGCTCCATAATGAGGTGCTAATTATCACAGGACCTCATCAAGTCTCTTTGGGCCCGCAGCTAAGACTCCTCCTCACATAGGTTGGCATGGTGACTGCAGGGGACAGGACCTGGAGGAGGCCGCCAAAAAGGACTGCCGCAGCTTCACTCCTGCTTTCTCCTCTAGTGAGGAGGAGGAGTGAGAGGGACACTTTTTTTCACTTGCGGGAAAACAGAGTGGGAAGTGTGTAGATAGAATTAGCTATAAGTACCGCTGTCTTTTTGTTTACGTGCGTTTTATAAAAATGTGGGTTGAGTGCGTAGAGTCCGTTCACTTCCAAATAATCCCATAAATAAAAACATAGGCTGGAGTTTATAGAGGGCATTGCCGACGTAGGCCTCAATTAATTTGAGTGAAGAGAGCTGAAGGCTTAAGTGATTGTGTAAATCTGGTTCAAATCAAAAGAAAAACATTATTTTAAGGGTCCTTAGTATAGCCTGTTTTACACATAAAAAGAGCACCCATCAAATGTATGTCTGTGGTGATTGGTCTGTCAGGGATTTAGGATGGAACATACTTTCTTGATTGCACTCATTTCCAAACTACACCTAAAGTTGGGAGCATATGTAAACCACTATCAGGTGGCTAGAGCTAGAAATCCCATGCTCCAGCTCATTTCATTGAAAATAAATGCTGAAAACAAAAATCCCCAAATGCAACACTTTTTGGGCTACAGGCCCATCGGACCTCCATTTGAAGCCAAGGGTGGAGGCGCTACTCTTCAGAAATCCTCTGGTGTCGTTCGTGCATTGACTGAAATTATGGGAAAGTTCTGACCTCTCTGCTAACTTCTTCGGTGATTTACGTAGACTGCTCTGGCAGCACTGGGCCCTTCCTATTTCCTGTTTATGGTGTCATGGAAACAGGCCATGTTCCCTTCCTCTGCTTTTGCACTATAACATGAAAATGTAGCCTGCATCTGGAAACGAGCCACAGTCTCATAATAGAGCCAGCGTGAGATCTGCAGCCCCCGTGACGCTGCAGTGTCTAAAACCAGAATTAGAACCTCCAGCGATTAATTCATAGAAATAGAAAGTTCCAGATTTATGGAGGCATTTATCATCAAGGTCTTCATATAAATCTCCTCTTAAAATGCCCTAATTCAAAGGCACCTCCAATTTCCTTTAGTTGCTAAGCAACCATAGAGCGCCACAGTGATGCTTGGAGTTAAAGGCTGGCAGCCCAGTGGTGTAAAGTCGATTGTGGGGGTGAATCACTGTCTTTTATGGCTCTGAGGTTCCATTACACGGCCTGCAGACAATGACAATGATACACTGTCACTGCAGAGTAATTATACGTCCTGTTGATCCCTCTGGTGTATCCGCAAGCAATTTATGCCAGCTCAATGGCTGTAGTGAGGTTTCTGCTGGTTGACCAGTGCCACAGGACCAGCAGTTGGTCATTATGATCATTTTTGAGAAATTTAACAAGCTGTTGGGCAGTTGCTAGATCTGTGAAAACAACAAAAAAGTGTTTTTTTGATAGTGTGTTTTTAATTTGCCATCAATGCTTGCAAAGTTCCTTTTAAGGTCGGCATGACACTTGTGATAGCTCTTCTCGGCGCAGCTGCGTCTGTGTTAGGTTTATTTTGGTTTGTGATTTAACTGCTGTTAAAAATGTGCTTTGGACCCATTTTGACTCCCACCCTGTAACTCCAAACAATGTCTTTACTTTAAATAAATGAGTGAATTTTAACTGAAATTTCTTATTTGCACTTCTTGCCCAAATGCTGAGGAGTATTTGTGCATACGTAATTAATTTTATAATGTGTGCTTGATTTGTTTTTAATACTTCTGCAAGTCTAGACTCATCAGACTGTTATTGTTGACATTGTGATGATTATTTCACCAGATGTGTGATGTGGTGCCAAGCGTTTGTGTGGGCAAGAACAGTGTAAAGGCTTCGCTGGCAACGGACCACCATGTCTGAGATTTCTGGAGTGATGCACTGGATGGAGTGAAAGGCTCTTATGCATACTAATAAAATCAGCAATCCTATGACTGTGTAGCGTATGAGGCTTATGCGTGTAACACGGAATTGGATCCACATCTTATAACACTTAATGTAAATATTGTGCACGAGTACTCTTGACTTGACTAATAAATATAATAACCATTTATAGTGACATTTTCTGAATTTATTGCCAAAATATTCACTAAAGTTATAAAAAATACAACTCTATAGACTTTTTAAAATACAGTTTTAACTTCAAATTGTGGCTCTATACTATCCTTGGTACCCTGTTAAGTAAGTATAACTTACTCCTCTTAAGTTGAGGTTACTTTTTCTTTGAGTCATCAATTTTGCATTTTCCTTTTTTTAAAGTAAAGCCAGCTCATTAAATTTTACAGTGTAGTCCTCTAGTGCTCGGTGCATTGCGGTACACAGTGTTTCAGCTTACAGCGCTGGTGAAAAACATCTACATGCCCCAGATCTGCCCAGAGTTTAATGTTATTTACCAGGCCACCTCTAAAGCTGGTTTTAAAGGTACAGAAGCATCCAATGGAAGCATTAGCAGATTTTCAATAACATGTGGTTTGTCTTTATTTTCTAGCTTCACCACTAATCACCTCTCTGTATTTTGCAGCACCCAGCTGACAAATAAAATTAGTGACTGTTAAACAGGGCAGTACTTAGTGCGTAATCTATTAAGGAATGTCCACCAGTTAAGGACCTCTTTTATGCTACAGCCTCACGGTTGTGTGGAGGGGGGGTACAAAGGTTACAGACGCACGTCATTACAAATCACAAATGTTAATAGCTGAAAACAGTAGGATTTTTTTCTCTGGGGACCACAGCTGTGTACGTATGTTTATGGAAATTTTGCAGCAAATCAAATGAGTTGGTAGTGAGACATACTCTCAGTCATTGCATGAATTCTTCATGTTGTTATGCACGTTTTTATGTAAATCCTTTGTCAACGCTCGTATTCAGTCGCTACACTAATGCAAGATGCTTAATGTGATGCCGCATATGAGGAATAGTAAGAAATAAGGGGCTTCTGGACGTGTGTGTGTGTGCATGTTTGTGCGTATCTGTTCTTTTGCTTCATGCCAAATATAGGCTCGCATTCCTGACGTCTGCACTGTGGCTGTGGGCACAGTAACTTGTTGAATCTGGACAAGACAAAGACCACAGTCTGAGCAGATTGGACAGATTCCCTTCATGTGACCTCACACTCTGTGGGACTGCTCTCTGCAGCAGAACAAACAACTCATCTCTAACAGTTTCACTGCAGGACGACCAGATCTTGATCAACAGGCACTCGTAGAGACATTTGCTGCAATAAAATGCTCGCGATTTCCCACCAAACAACATTTCTGAGTGATTTTTAAGCCTCTAACAGTGCAGCAGTCAGCGCTATCCTCACTGCAGCTTCATGGCTGAGTCTGTGGGGCCTGTGGTGAGGCAGGTACATGACATCGATCTGGTTCAACTTTCTACTAAAAATATTTTGACCAAGGTTTGACAGTATCTGCATTTCCTCTTTGGCACTTCTACTTTGCAGCCCGGCTGCTTCTGCCACACTAGAGTGACATTCGTGGATTGAAGCCAGACATTGTCAGCTCATTATCAACACCCTGTCATGTGTTGTCAGCCTGCGCTTTCCACAGCTCTCCCTTCCTGTGTATGTGTGTGTGTCTGTGTGGGGGGTGTTATTGTGTGTGGTGAGGAGACTGTGGGATGACTTAAGAGCTGAAAGATGTCTCCCTGCTCAGGCTCCTTGTCTGAGGATTAAGGCTGCCCGAGAAAAGCTGCACAAGGAAGTAAAGGAAGTGCTTACAAGGAGACATCGGTCTTTTCCAGTTTTTGTTTTTTTTCTTCCTATCCCTTGTTTTGTGTTGTCGACCTCTCAGAAATCACTTGCTGTTCATTACAGATACAAACAACAGGAACATGCTGCTACTCAGACACGGGTTTTCTGCTTCCTTCTATTTCCGTTCCGCTACAGTTTTTTGTGCCTTTTTTAAACACATTTCCTCTTTCAGATGCTGCCAGATTGCACATGAGAGTGCATGTGTCAAACGTTGTGTGTGCATCTTCTGTCTGCAAAGCACTTCCTGGTTCCTGACAGTGCAGTGTTAGAAATATCCCCCTCCTGGGCCAGGGAACGGTTAAGCCTGGCCCCCCATTCCTTTCCTCTTCTTTTTCTCTCTCTCTCTGTCTGCTGACATATTTTCAGGCTTTCACGCCACACCTCAAATCTCTGGCTCCTTACTGCACAGAAGTTGCCAGATGTGATGGCAGCTGAAACTGAGTGTGAGAAAGTGTGTGTGTGTGTGTGTGAGAGAGAGAAACTGTGTGTATGGGTGGTGGTGGGGGGCTGAAAGACAGACGGAGAGACAAAAAAAGCTGTGTGTGTGAAAGTTGTGATGAAAATTGAGCGAGTGGTGTTATGGTTGACATGATGTATATATTTATAGCATAAGTGACACTGTTCATTAGCAGCGAGCTAGAGAGAGAGAGTCAGCAAGGGGAGGGGAGGAAATGAACAATGGAGGGGAAATGATCAGTAATCTGCGACGCTAGCTGTCAGCCTCCACTGCAACAGCCTGTCTGGATTCTGGATCTCATTATAGGTAAATTCATTTGGCTTTGGGGCCACGGCCAAAATATGCTCAAGTAATTGAGAGAGACAGAGAGAGTGTATGTGAGTGTAAATGTGTGCACAAAAAAGGGAAGCACGGGTCGGTGTTTTATTATAAGTAGGATTTGCATATATCTTGGTTCTGTGATTGTCTGAACTACTTTTAATGCATTGCCAGTGATGCCTTTCACACTACCTGTTATTAGGGCTTCTAAAAATGAATCACCAAGATTCCAACTAAAGCTAACATTTAGCAAGCTAGTCTAAAGCATCACCACACACATTTGGACCTGTGAAAAGACTTTTGAAAAAAGGGGGCCTTGGTGATCATTGTTGTCCGCGTCTGTGCGTAGATCTGCGTCCCAGCCTCGATGATCGTGAATCCGTAAACAAATGTAAAAAGTCAGCAAATGCAAAAGGGGCACAAGTGGAGGCATTGGTGAGAAGGATGGTGCAGAAAAAAAGGAGTGCAAACATAGTAAACAGAGCCTGAAGGGAGAGAGAGCATGTGAAAGACAGAGAGAGAGAGAGGGCAGGGAGACGGAGCTTGCCATCTGGAAAACAGCATCTTTCCCTGCGCTCCGCTCCTCCCCTCTTCTTCCCTCTCGGCATCTCTCCCACGCTCCAGAGCCCAGCCTTCAGCTCCCGGGATCTTTCCCAAACTCTCCCGAGGTACGGGCGGTTTGTGTGTGCATGCGCGCGTGTGTTTGCGTGTGCCAAGTTTGTGAGATTCGAAGCCTGCGCGCGCGCGCGTGCTGTACGAGTACTTGACACGCGATCAGTACTTTCCGTGTGTTTGTCTCCCTCCTCTCCTCTCCGCGCAGCAGCAGCGGCCGCTGAGGTGGGCGTGCGGACCCTCTGACCCTCTCTCGCCCACTCTTCCTCCGTCTCTCCCTCTTCGCAGCAGCGACAGGGGGGCTATGGATGGACTGCGTTTACCTCCACTCATAGAGGAGGCTTTGGACTCCACAGGTCTGTGTGCTGCTGTGTTGTCAGTGTGTGTTCATCTGCGACTCCGCGTAGCTGGATACAGCCGTGTGGCGGTGTTTTTTTTCACTACAGATTATATAGACAGCGATCAGCCGGGGAAAAGGTAGATGGTTAATGTTTATCTCTCTCTCTCTTTTCTTTTTCTTTTTTTCAAAGAAAGAGCATGCTCTCTAAAAGTGAGTGATGTAAAGTGGGCAGGATGTGGAACGGGAGAAGGGTGGTCTGGTGTCGAGGTGTTTACTGTGGGAGCGTGTTTCTAAAGAGCTGCAGTCGAGCTGACAGACTGAGTGAGTGAGTGAGTGGACAGCACGGTAAGATACGGCATCTGTGGACGTTTGATGGAGGCGACACGCTGCCAGGTAACGATTTGCTGGCAGCCAAAGGCAGGAAATAATTTAGGCCTAGCGTTTAGCACTGTTGAATTTGTTGCATATGTTATCCCGATGGAGAACTGATGGAATCTGGAGTCATGCAGAGCTGGGTGTTATTTTTTGTTAAAGATTGAATCTCTCTCATGTTTTACACAGATTATCATCTGCGGAGGAATGAGACGTTGTTTTAGTGCACATAGTGGCTTGGAGCAGATGAGCAGCTGCACTTAGGCTTGCTTGGTAACTTCATTCCACTGAAAGTTGCTGCATGACAGCGAACACAATGCATCTTTATTTTATGTTTTCGCCTCAGATAGAATTAGTACTGTTCAACTATGCAGAGAAAATGTGTGGTATTTCTCTCTCTCTTTCCATGATTCTCAATGAGGAAGGAGTATGTGTTTTGCAGCTAGAGTGGCCCTGTGTGTGTGTGTGTGTGTACGCTGGAAGGAGGATGTTTATTGGTGTGGAGGGGCTCGGAGAAACAGACACATACACAGGTCAGCAGTTTGCTCAGAGTCAGGTTTCCTTTTCCTCTGTTAATGTCCTAAAAGTGAACTTTCAGGAGCAAGGACTGGGTGGCTCATTTCTTTTAATATGCTCACCATAGATGCCCGTAGACTTATCGAACCACTTGCATTTGTGAGCAGTTTTGTTTATTACATTTGTTGTGCTGAAGCCTGATCGCCGTAACGCGGATGCTGTCTCAGGAGAAATCCTTCCTTACCTAACAAGCTTGTTCCTGTTATCTAGCCTCTTAACTCCAGGGACTCTTTTATTTTTTTTCCTTTCATCACAACCTGAGGCATGTTTTTAAAGCTGGGAATTAAGTGCTCGTGACGGCCAACACTGAGCTTATGGTGGTGTCAGGGCTGACTTCTGGAGAATAAAAAGACCTAGAAAGTGGATTGAGCTGAGTTGATAAGTGATATAGTTTTGAATTATGTACCTTTGGGGGATCTAAAGGGATTTAAGTGCATTTATTGTGCCCTGGCTGAGGTCAGCCCTAACTCTCAGCATAAGTCTGGGTTCTTCAAAAAAGCAATTTTATTAAAAATCAACAGCATTTCTCTGGTTTTTGCACTTTTGCTGAGGATTAATTCTACGCTGCCTTGCCACATCTACCAACAGAGATTGCAGATGCTCCTGTGCAAACACATGCTGCCGCCGAGCAAGATCACAGGGACATCTGACATTTACAAGGTGTCTGCATACGATGCCGCCACTGGCCACCATATTGTTCCTCCCTCCTACTTGCACGAGCTGCCGAACACTTCTCTCTCCATCCTTCTCTCAGCTTTTCCCACTCAGTATCTCGTCCCCCTCTTTCAGATGGAATCCTTTGCTCTCTTCAGCACCCACGCACCCTCCAACACACACACACACACACACACACACACACACACACACACACACACACACACACACACACACACACACACACACACACACACACACACACAAACCTTTTGCACCTGCCAGCGCGTCAGCCCACGCAGCATTTCTCTCCTGTTCTTTCCCTCCATTCCCTCATCTTCTCTCCAGTGTTGTGCCCTCATGCTGCAAAAATTCACATCAGCAGTGATACTCCCCAAAGATACACAAACAGAATTTCTCTCAGCTCTCCGGAACTAATAAACAGCAAAGTTGCTGCCTTGGACAAACTTTGTAGATGTGGGAGCTGCTTAGACCTTTGAGAAAACCAAAAAACCAAAAAGCCAAGAACAACAAACGAAAACAAATCTCGCATGCTTTTCTGTCCTCAAGCATCCCTGATCCCTGTTTCTCACTGTCACATGTTCCCCCCACCCACTTCTCTGGTCTCTCTCACCAGACTTAAGTGCTTCATTTAAAAAAATAGGGGGGAAAAAGGGCTCTTAAGGCACTCTGCAGGTCCCTGGCTAAACCGAGTGTGCCATGTGTGCTTTACTCTTACTCGGCTGTATAATGGAAAAATTCTTAAAACTTTCAAGTGAATGGAGAAGGTTCATGAACTCCCGCAGCTCCTTCTTTCAGCCCCCCTCCCGCCCCCATGGCTTTAACTTTTTGTTTCCCTCGCAGAAATGCTTGGCATTGTCAACCTATCATTAGCGCACCCTTCCTCGCGCTCTGGATTTATCTTTTTTGAATTTTGGCAGATACACAGTGAGCTGTGGTATCCCCTATTTTTCAAAATAAGACCTAAGTGATAAAAAAAAAAGCTTTCCATAGTGATTGCTTTGCTGGGGGTGGTGGTTTGGGGGGAGGGTTCATTTGTGATGAAATGGGTTATAACTGCATGACTTGTTTTCCGTTCTTCTTCTGATGCTATTCAAACCCCTAATGGAATAGCTATGCAACAAGCTTATGCACACACTGCACCACCACAGATTCGTATTGAAAACCCCCCCCCCCAAAAACACACATTCCCTGAATAAATCACCTACAGCATGCACACACTGACACAGATTTTGTGCGTACTCATCTAATGAGGCCAAATTATAGCACATCCTGCGATGCTTTTCTATTCCATTGACCCACTTTCCCTTATTCCCCTTTGAAAGCGCAAATACGAATTTTCCATTTAAATAACAGAACGGCTGATTAAGTCGCTTCAACTTTCTTTTCTTCTCCTGCTGCTGTTGTTCCTCACTCTCCCTGGACTTTGCAGTACAGAGAGAGAGCAAGGGAAAGAGATAAACTCACTTTAACCTCACAAGACCTCCACCTCTGTCGCTTGCTGCTCATCTGGAGTCTCCACGCAGCTTGAAAGCAGTGCATCTCATATGATGGTGACCTCACCGTGTGGGCTTCGTGACAGTGCACCTGATACAGTTGCACAGACTCTTCTCTGGGGGGGTAAAGGAAAGGTTTCTATGGAAAGCAAAGCAGTGGACCAAAATACAGCTTTATCACCATGGTGATTCTCTATATGTTGAAGCTCTGGGTTGTTGGTGTGCTGACCAAGGGTGCATGGTGGATGTGGAGATGCGTGGGGTTAACGTCGTAAATCTTTCTCCTTCCTTGTGTGTCTCTAATTGTTTTTTCCCCGTCTCCCTTTCACATATGCTCCTACGGTGGCTCCTTGTTATTTCAGCTCCCCCTCCCTCCTCTGTATTATGTGTTGCTGAGGAAGTGTGCCAGTGCAGGGAAAAAGCTACAACATCAGAGCAGGGCTGATTTCAAAGCTGGGGTAGGAGGGGGTGTTGTGCATTATGCATGGCCTCCTACACGTACATCCGTCACACACACACACACACACACACACACACACACACACACACACACACACACAGAGCAGATCACAGACATATATGATCATAAATACAGTATGTTGTGTATATAGACTCATCAGAAGTGGGGATCTCACTACACATGTATGCGTGCTCATATTCTATGTATTTACACACATGCAAAACCAAAGAGAAGTGGTCACTCTTGGCGTGTATTCATATGCAAATGCAAACTCTTGAGGCATATGCACAAATGAACCACTGACACCGCAGCACACACCTGTTTGCTCAGTCTCAACACACCCAGGACACGACACCCGTAGACAGCCTCCTCCAGCGCCGCCTTTCAGCGAGCAGTCGTTTCTTTTATTGGCTGATTTGACTCCAGATGTTCCTAACTACCTAACTAGCAGTCAATTCATTTAACTAGCAGCAATAGGGAGAGACTATTCTCTCGAAAGCACTTTGCTCCACATTTCCTATTATATTACACCTGATTGCATGAAGCGGTATCATTAAAGATAAAGACTGTAAAAAAAAAAGGTGAGCGCATGTTTTTTCCAGTAAATTCCTGTCTACTTAATTAGACTGCGAGGCTGAGCTTCAGATTTCGCTGCCCGTCCCTCACCCACCCCTCTGCTGGCTAAAAATCCCCGCTCTGCTCTTCAATTTTGCAAAGTGCAATTTTCATTATGCTCCACGCTCCATCGCAGAATGCCAAATCAGAAGCAAAACAAAAAGGCTGGTGTTGACACATTAAATGTTTGAATTAAATCTCAGGCAGCCTTTTTGAGATGCTGACAAAGACTACTTGGCTCTGCCTGTTGCCTCTCTTCTAAAGTGGCACAGTGTGTATACCAACATACTCATAGTGCTGTGCTGCAGTGTGATTATGAAAGAATGTGTTGTGCATAGATAAAAGGCGTCCTCTCCCCGGAGCTGTTGCACTGCTCCTGAGATGACACCGCTGTCCGTCGCCTGCTCTTGTATGCGCGCGGCGTCCATGTCTAATGCAATCCCAGCGTGACTAAAAGAAAAAATCAAGCACAGTGGAGTGAGCACAGGTGTCACTGCAGCTGATTTGGCTGCATAATGTGCTCGATATTCACCCACAAGGTGAGAAGATTAAGCTTCTTTTAAGAGCGATACGATGAGTAGAAAGGTGAAAGGTGGTGGTAAGGGTTTGCACACGATGCATCATGCAAAGCCAGACTCTTTCTCCTAAATATACCTAAAAAGTGTTTTTTTTAAAGTGAGGACAATAATGACCGTCTATACAGAATAGACATTTACAAAAGAAAACACTTGATCCAAAGCCTTTTGGAGTTGCCTACCATGAGCTCAACATATCCTGTAAGAGATTTGGATGTGAGTGATATTCAGTGGGAAGCCTTTTGTCTCTTGATGGCCTTTAGCCGCCCCTGGCTATACAAGCAGCTCCGGCTAAAACTCCCCGCCACAGAGCTCCGTCTCTCTCTTTCTTTATGACTAACTCGTTACACCAGCATCAAAGTTTAATGACAAAATAGCCCTGCGCTCATGAAACCTCTCGCATGCCTCTCAGGGGCCGCATTGTTTAAATTAACATCATTATGAGACAGGAAGGAATAAGGCTGTCACAGATGCATGATAAAATATGCTGTGATGTACACGGTTACATCTAGCGAGCAGAGAAAAAGAAAGAAAAAATAATTAGCACAAGAACCGGAAGCATCCCCAGAGCCGAGATTACACCGGTGAGCATCGCTCTTAATTAGGGTAGATCTTTAGTTAATGCTTTATTCCGTCCCCTGCTGCAGCCTTCTTCTTTTTTCTCATCACGTCTCTCCATCTTCTGTCCCTCAGTGAACACTATTCCCCCTCTCCCATCCTCACATTGCTTTCTGAGTACAAACAGCAATTTTTGGCCACTTGGAGACCACTCAGACATGAATGCGCAGTACTACATATTGATTTATTTCTGAGAAGGACTTGACCCAGGAGGGCATGCTGTTGAGAAGTGAGAGTGAAAGGATATTAGGTCAGTGTGTGTTTGCGTGTGTGTGTAATGCAAGAAGAACTGCCGGGGATGCCTTCTCTTCTGAACTGCTCTGACTTTGTCTCAGTAGCTGCAGCGAGACAAAGAGCTGTAATGCAAAATCAAGTTCACTCTTATTGGTCTGCCTCATATATAATGTCTCATTTTTGGTTTTAGAGCTTCTGATTGGGCCTGAGCTTATTACTGAGCGAAATCTTTTAAGAAGAAGGCAAAAATGTGACACAAGAGCACGTGAAAGAGCTGTGTGTCACATCTCTTTTACTATGAGTGGTAGCTCTGTTGTTGTGGACTTTGAGGTGCATTGCTGAGTGGTGAGTCATAGCGATTGCTTCACCTCCCCACTTCTGTTTCCGCATTGTGTCAGCTAACCTGCTCCACCTGCTGGCCAAACATTTAAATCCACAGTGCGGATACAAGGATGCGTGTGCCATAAACACAACGAAGCTTGAAATGCGGTGAATAAAGAGAAATATGTTGCGTGTGAATGCTGCTACATTAACATCTGCTTATTACAAAATTCTGACCTTTTAAGGCACGTGTGATTTTCTTCCTTTAATCAGTGGAATCGCTCAAGAAAAAGGATTGCGTCTTAGAGTTAATCACAAAAGAGGATTTTCAGTTATATTGTGGGATTGAACAGCTACGCTTAAATCAGAGTGAACAGGATGTGATGTACAAAGAAGTCGGTGCCACTTTAATCACAAGATGGTGCTGTTGATTCGGGGGAGAAGAGACCATTTGCTCTGCAGCCAAGCGTGACTGAGTTTTTAGGCGATGACAGATGGGTTTGTCACCTGTAAGGCTCTCCATCCCTTTTCCTTCTCGTAATGTCTGCCATCTCTCTACCAGATGACCCCTGTGATCTGAAAGCCGAGAGCAGCCCCAATATGGACAACGAGATAACCGCCAAGGAGCGAGGAGTCCTGGAGGAGAACAACGAGAAAGAGGAGATGGACCAGGAGAGATCTCAGGAGGAAGAGGGGGAAGAAAAGAAACTGAAAGAGGAGGAAGGTGAAGGGGAGGAGAAGAGGAAGAAGGAGCAAGAGTCGCTGACTGAGGAGCAGGAGCTGGAGGAGCTCAGGGCGCAGGTGCTGCAGCTGCTGCTGGAGCTGGAGGAGGCCAGAGAGACCTCCAACAAACATCAGGAGAGCTTCCACGAGCTGCAAGGTGAGAACTCTAGCCTTGAATACCTCTAGGACTGTATCCCTTAACTGTAATATGTATGTTCATTATTTAATACCTTTAACTATTAATTTATTAACATTAACATTAAAGCATCTCCCATAAAAATCAATGCAAATGCACTAATCATCCATCAACATGCATTAATTCTGTAACATTTTTTCTGGCATTTATAGAATATGCTGACTGCCATGATAGTCCCCGTTCTAACATTTCTATCTGTCATGTTCAGTCACAACTGGAATCGGTAACAAAAGCTGAATAAAAAGCACGTCACATTTGAACACACGTAGGTAATAAAACACAAATAGCTGGGCCTCTTTCGCCGATTTCTCTTCATAAAATAATTTTTCCTTCTTTTAATTCTGGGACAGCTTTGCAAAAAGCAATGCTACACCAAGCGCTTTGCTTAGAAATGAATCTACATTTTGCAATTAACCATCATTTTTCAAATCTGCAAATTGTTTGCCAGCGCCGCTCCTAAATCGCATTTACAAAAGCAATAACCCTGGGCTTTCATTCGTTACATTTCCAACACATGCATATTCAGTGAGTGGAAAAGAAAAATAATGGAAATAGCTAAGACCAACAAGCAAAGTTGAAAAAGAAAAAAAAACCTTTCATTTAATTGCGGCTAAATTTTCTGTGAGCTAAAAACGCTACCTAACATTTTTAACTAACCTTGTTTTTGGCCTTTCCCTCGCTGTGAAAAAAACTCCATTTGTGCTGTAAGACACATGATTATAAAATTCCTGTTACAATCTCAGCCTGAATTTTCTTCAGAGTACTTTTACATAAATGTTTGCACTATTTTTTCCCCTATTTCTACACTGATCAGTAGAAAAAACCCTCTCTTAACTTTGTACCTGAGGCATCCTTGTGAAATTTTGTTAGATACATATATAGAAGGCGAACTGTTTATATGTGGTTACAGACAGTCTGTTGCTCATAGTCATTAAGAAGAGCATAAGCTCATACCTTAGAAATGATGAGCATAATGCTCAGAGACACTAGCAGTGACTAAGGCCTTGGGTATGAGGTTACACTGAGCTCAGTGTGTGTGCGTTTATGAGTGTGTGCATTTAACAGTGTGTTATTCTTAGAGACATAGCATGGTGAGCTCAGCAGTTTGTCTGGCAGCGGGAGGAACCATTCCTCAGACAACTGCGCTCACACTGCGGGAAGTTTCTAGACGGAGTGTCCTAGACCTCAACCAGAATTCAGTATTGGTCGAGACCCTCTGGGAACAGTCAGCTGTTCGGTGCGTTGGCAGCTGATGCATGCAGATGCGGTTGTCTCGGTTTCGGGTTTCTACGCCCACACCAGTAATGATGTAGCTTGATGAATGGATTAATCTGAGGGCGTTAAAAACCAAATTTAAAATGGAAAAAGTTATAAATAATATTGATAACAATCTACTAACTGTAGCTTAAACATTATGAAAATAAAAAAGTGAGATTCTACATCCATGCAAGTGGCACTGTGAGGTGATACTGAACAGCTGATGTTCAGCAAGTAGATTGTTTATGAATTTCATGAGCTTGGTGAGAACATTCTGGGAAGCGACTGGTGAGTTTGGTGAAATGGCACAATGGCCTGTTATGGAGGGCTTCCTGTGTAGTCAGCGGTTATCTGTCTTTTTTAAGAAGTCACCCTCTGCTGAGAGAGGCCCAGTGCAGATAGATGAGACCTAAGTGACCCCAACCCTCTAAGAAGAGGCCAGCCCTTATCTTAGCTTTAGCCAGTGACTGGCTTGCTCCTCATTTCAAGCTTAAAGTTGGCTTATCACAGTCTTTTCCATTTGGTATGATAGTTTAACCGAACAAAATGTCACAATGCTAAGCTCCCTGTTTAAACACAAAACATGTTATATTGTTAAAGCTAAATTGAATCAAAGACTTCTTTCAGTCACTGAACAGGACATAAGGAAAGCGAAACAGTGAAGCAGCAGGTGATCAAAAAACAGACAGACAATGTCTCAAAATCTCCAAATGAGATTTTGAGACATTTGAGACATGAGAGTTATCCAGCCCCAGTGATAATCACATGGACTTCAGAGACCAGCACTATCAAGCAGGAATAAGAGTCAGTAAAGAATTTCAGGGTTTAACTGAGTTTTCTGTATTACAAGGATCATTCATAATGAAGTATATTGCCAGGCAACTTACGCTATACCTACCTACCCTATTTTCAAACTTGTACTCGTTGACCTTATATAAAATTTGCAAGCAAGCCTTACCAGGTTGAATTATGTGTTTATATTTACTCTCACACCATTTAATGCAACCGGGTTGCTGCTTAAATAGTAAGGCTAAAACTGGCTTATACAGAAAAGAAGCAGCTACTCACATTTAGGCAGCGAGTGAATTCAGACGTATTTTTAGTCAGATCTTCCCGTGCACATTTTTTCCAACTTTCCTCCCGGCTTTAAATAGATTTTATTCAGGCCGTCTCACGCTTTTCCAGTCTTGCTGACCACCAAATCACTTAAAGCGCATACACATGCTAGTACAGCACTTTTCCTATCACACACACTCACACACCTCTCCTTTGGCTGCAGCAACTGTGCATTTGGCGTGTATGATGAGTTTTCTAATTTTATAGTTTGCTCTTATTTTGTAAAATATTCCTGCGTGCTGCCAGCAGACTGGTCACCTTCTGCCAATGCCTTTTTATGTGAATAGATTGGAAAACTCAGGGTTGATAGCCACCTTTTGCGTGACTGCATAGCAGGAACCCAAACGTTGGGGTATGAAAATATACCCCGGGTCTGTTGGTCTTGCTTCATATTACAGACCGCAGGTGTTGGTGATCAGGCGCCTGGAGGGGTGCCGCAGATAGACCTGAAACACTCTTCCAAGCAGCAGCCTGAAGTCAGTGGGCATAACAGGCACTTTACATGTTTAGGTTCTTATGCAGGACACAACACAACGAAGAAGGCATTTGATCTGAAATTTGATCTGTAGATAACTCACTGCCATTAAGTACACAAGCCACAAGAAGGCTAAGGCGTCCTCCAGCAGATGGTACAGCCCCCACAGAGACCCTGATCTTAGCAACATGGAGTCACCCTGGGATTACACAAAGAGACACAAGCAATTAAGGAATGTGGCAACTTTTCCAAAACACTTGGAGCAACCCACTTGTTTCCAAAAATGTATAGAAGAAGTTGTACTAATGAAAGGTGCACCAAATACTGATTAAAAAAAACCCTTTTTTTACAATTAAATTGTACTTGTGAAAGCACTTTGTGTGTGTGCATGTTTTTTTACAAGTATCTTAATTCACTCTAAGTGTTTATAATTTAGCCATCGATCCATTATCTTCCATTATCTTTATTGTGGATTGGATGGAGCCTATCCCAGCTACCATAGGGCGAGAGGCCGGGTACACCCTGGACAGATCGCCAGTTTGTCGCAGGACTAACACATAGAGACATCTCACCATTCAGCTTACATTACCCCATGGGTAATTAACCCAATTAACATAAAGGAGGTTTCTTCCTGTTAAAAGGGAGTTTTTCATCCCCACTGTCACCATGTGCTTGCTCATAGGGGGTCGTCTGATTTTTGGAGTTTTATCTCTATTATTTTAGGGCCTTGACCTTAGAATTTAAAGCACCTTGAGCCAGTTGTTGTGGTTTGGTGCCATGTAAATAAAACTGAATTGAATGGACATATGATTTGATTTAAGAATACGCTCTCGCTATCCTTCTAGCTCCTCTTGCTGCTATATAAAAGCCATCAGTGAATCTGCCTGAAGTATGTGGCAGAAAACATTTGGCATGAGACATACTGATAGGGACCAAAAATAAACAGAAATTCAAAAATAGCAGCAAACCAAAAGCTGTGAAACTGGCAGACAAAACACTCTGTGTTATTTTTCTACTGCTATCTGTTAAGTTTAGAAGAGAATTTTCCAATGAAAAGGATCATTAGGAACTCGCATACCAGAAAGAAAAATCCTGCTAAGTAATATTGACGGTCTGCTCACGTACTGTTCATTGCTTTTAACAGAAGCAGACATACAAAGCTGCTTGTGTCATCCAGTCATGCCTCAAGGTTGAACAGCTTATCAAGTTGTCATCTTTCTTCTTTTGGCCTGCTGCACTTTTTCCCTCTTATCTCACTACACACTCCTGACTCCCCATCTCTCCTCTTCAGGTCTGTTGGAGGATGAGCGTCTGGCAAGTGCCCATCAGGCTGAGGCATTCACACGGCAGATCCAGAATCTGCAAGGTATCAACACAATATGCCTAAAGATCTCTAAAATAACATTTTGTGTCATTTTTTCCCCTTGGATTAAAAAAATCAAAAGTTTTACATCCCTCAGTGCTTAAGGTCTCTGCAGATTTTGATCTTTAAGCTGCTAATTTATTAGCTTGACTTCTGTTTCATGCTACCACTTATGCAGATTTTTTGTTCTCAAAGACAGAAAATCAGAAGGGAAATTTTTTTTTTTTAAGTTGCGAGGTGGAGAGAACTCTCCATTCCTGAAATGACTAAACTAATAATCCCAACCTGACCCTGAATAAAAAGCATGCCAGTTACCATCAGTTACATCAGCTCCTCTTTCAAACAGCACCCGCACAGACACACACACACAGGCGTATGCAAGTGCACACTAACCACCTACACACACAAACACACACAGGCCCACTACTGCAAAGCCTCAGGTGAGATCATACATATACACCCATACTGACACTGCAGTCTCACCCACACATCTGCCATAAAGAAAACCTAACGTTCTCCTCCTCCTCCTCTTCCTCTTCCCCCGCTTGCCACAGCCCAGCTGCGCTCTGTGCAGGAGGAGATGTACAGCCTGGAGGAGGAGAAGGAGAGCGAGCTGGCCGAGGCCCAGGAGGAGCTGCGCACGGCTCAGGAGGAGGTGCTCCTGCTCCAACAGGCCGCTGAGGAGGCAGCGGCGGAGAGGGAGAACGACATCGCCTCACTGCAGGAAGAGCTGTGTCGCCGGCGGGCCGAGCTCCAGCGCCTAAGTGAAGAAACCCAGGAGTACGAGCTGGAGATAACCACGCTCAGGGCCGAAATCAGCATGAAGAGCCAGCGCAGGGAGGCCGAGAGGAGAGAGGGTGAGGGATGAGGAAAAGGGGGGGGGGGGGGACAGATGTCAGAGAAGAAGTGACGTTGCATCACGTGTGTCTTATTAGGTTCTTAGTTACCCAAGTCATTGTAGTCTTACAAACTTGAGAAAAAAAGGCGACTGGTCATCTTTAAGTTTGTGAATTTAACCCTACTAGGCATTAAATCCACCTTTTTTCTCCATCTTAACTCATGTGACGTAGGACATGAGAAGTAGTAGGTCAATGACCACCTCTCACAGGAACAACCCCCAGTAGGGGTTAAATACCTGGGACTCTTACTGAAGCCTCTTGGATTAGAGGTGAAAACATCTTCACAAGCTTAAAAATAAAGTTTTCTTCTTTCTTCAAGCTTTTAAGTTTAGCACAAAAAGCCTGTGATCAGTCTTTGCACGAGGATGGTCTCGTTCCCTCACAGCATGTTAGTAAACTGCAGTCAAGAACATCTGTCACTGGCGGGTTCAGTAAATGCTACAAAATAGGATTGCTGGGAGTTGAAAAGGGAGTGACATGTGTGTGTATATTCAGAATACCAGGGACATGAGGTCACGACAGGGAGGGACCCACACTTCCAGCGCATGATGTCACCGCTGGGGTCTGGAGCTGGGTGGGACCGAGGGTGGGGGGAACATCACCCAAAATGCACAAACATTATTGGTGAAAATGGCTTTTCTGCTTCAGTTCTTGCACTTACTAAAACATTTGTAAGCCTTAAAGGAACTGCCAGTCGGATTTTGATACCAGTGAGACAGAGCTGGCATGGATGTGTCATCCTGCTGCCAATCCAGGCTAAGCTAACCAGCTGCTGGCTGTCGCTTCATCTTCAGCAGACAGATATGAGATTGTTCCAAAGCTTCTCGTGCTCTGACAAGAGAGCGGATGACTAAAATTTACGTTTTACACTGTCTGTACTATAAAGATGTGTAGGAGTATACAATGTCGTTTTAAACATCCTCATATGTGCCCTTCTTGCTCCGACAGGTGACGTTGACCTGCTAAAGGAGGAGTGCCGTATGCTGAGGGAGGAGTGTCAGACCCTGAAGGAGGACAACAGACGGCTCTCCGAGAGGCTGCAGCTGCTGCAAAGACAGAGGACATGGTGAGAGGTCAACGACTGCTCGCTCGTCAGCTGTGCTCACTGGATCAGCTGGAGGGGATACCCTCTGGTATCACTAGCTCCCATCACAGCACCGACCACCTGTTTAAGCACTTCAGTAAAGTTGTAGCATGATATGAGGGATTACACATAAGCAATTAAGAATTAAGAATGCCTTTGAATTGTAAGGTTGTTCTATATGATGAGCATTTGCCAATATTGTCTGGCCATTTACTGGGAAATTGAAAAGAATAGTTGTTACTGTGCTATAGGGTGTAAATATTTTAACTTCAGGTTTAAATGTATGTGTAGCTGACAAGCAGGTTGACAAAACAGTGTCACCATTTGATATCAACATTTCTTCTAAGGGTTAACACATCCTCCCATCCTCCCGTTTTTACAATAAGAAATAAAAAAAATGGTAGAAGCCGGTTAATTTGAAGCCGCTTTTTGATCTCGCAGCTCTAGCGTCTACCTGTCGCTGAAAGAGGAAGACGCGGGGGAGGGCACAGAGGGAAAGGAGATGGAGACCGGCTCAGATGAGGTCATGACAGAGAGCTACATGACCATGGCCCAGTCTGAGAACTGTCGTCTGGTGGACGCCTCCATCCAGAAGAACATCTCATTCGATGGGAAGCCGATGACGCCGACGAGCTGGACCGGAGGGATCGGGGAGATCTTCTCGCTGAGAGACCAGCTGAAACAGGCTGAGGAGAAGGCCTCACAAGTTCAGAGAGAGGTACAGTGCCCTGCTTTGCTAGAAAGTGGCACAGATTTGGTACACGTTATTCTTCTGATTCTTTTGGCCTCTGTGTCCTCCAGTGTGAGGGTCTGAAGATGGAGCTGCAGGAGTTGCAGGTACTGTATGACAGCAGTCAGAGGGAGAGGGCAGAGCTGGAGGAGGAGCTGCAGCGCTGCAAGGCAGAGCTGGAGAAGCTGTCGGGGGGGACGCAGGTGAGGAACCGCAGAGCTCAAGCCCATCATGGGACAAACTATAATAAAAGTATAGCGCCGGCATCAGCAGAGCAACTGATTGAAAAGCTGCACAGCTTTCTGCGATTACTAATGATATATTTAGTAGATATTTATCATCGCTTTCTGAACTTGTTTTTAAATGATATGAATTTATTCTAAAAGCAATATTCCAGTTACACAATGAAGAAAATGTAAAGTTGTTTTTGTTGTTGTTGTTTGCAGTCACACTATCTACTAACACATAACAAACCTCACATTGCTCCTCACTGTATCCTGTGTCTGTTGAGCCCACTTTTTTATGTGTCCCATACTGCAGCGATACATGTGTTGATATGAGCTGACCTGGCCTGTCAGCCCATATCAGTATTTACTGTGTGCTTTGGGCTGGGGAACGTTCCCCCCACTGTGTCTGTGTCCTGACTGCTCAGTTAGAGCAATGCTTAAATACTGTTGTTTGACAAAAACACAAAATCTCTAATAAAACGCATTCAGGCGCCTTGGAGCTAATGCACTTTATACCACTGAAGCATATAAGCAGACTTGAGATCTTTTTAAAACAGTAAATGTAATTAAGCTGCTTTTTTTTTCTTGTTTAGACTTTTTATTTAATACCAGACTGGTTTCTCTTCCTTCTAATAAAGTTACATATGAAAAATCTAAATGGAATGAAATGAAATGAAAGTGAACACAATTCATGCCATATTCATTTAAAGCGCGACTATTCTTACATAATAAGTACTTGAAAGCATCCAGCATGGTTTGTACATTGAACTATGAGTTATAACTTCTCAGTTCAATGTATTTTTCATGACCTCTCAGCCTTCCAGGTGCCACTGAATGAAAGCATAGGTTGTGATTTCCATTGCAAAGCTCCCGAGGAATTAGAATGCACTGACGGTAGAACAGTCTGTGCTTTCACCTGCATTGCCATGCAAAGACAGTCGCTACTCTGAAAGTCGAGTATTATCAAGTTTTAAAAAGAGCGCATAAAAACTCAGTGAAAAATCGAAACAAAACCTCAGAATTTGGATCATATGCTTGCGATGGTTGAAATCATCCAGTGAAAACAGAACTGTGTTTTGTCTGCAACAGCCATGATGAGATGTCTCCACATCGTGTCAAACTGTCTACCCGTGCCTGTCTCTGATGCTGTCCTTGTTCTCTGAATGTCCATGACCTCTCAGCCTGTTTGACGACAAATTTCTTACGACTTACGAACAATTTAACTTCAAAATGAGGATAGAGAGACTAATACACCTTCATATGCTAAGTCCATCCTGCGTGCCTTTCCTTCTTTTTCTTTTCTTTTGCTAGCATGATATCACACGCAGCCAGGAAATGCCACACAGGACTGCTCACGCATACTCACACTGAGTTGATGTTTATGTCACCGTAAAGTTATGCATTGTTTGTTTAATAGGAAATATTAAATCACTCCATCACAGTCCTTCCCCCCGTATATCACAGCCACAGGCCATTTCACACTTAGAATTGAGTGATTTGTGTAGTGTAGTGGTGGTCCATTTGTGCCGTTGTCACACATCCTTATCTGTTTGTTTTATTATTTGGCTACGTCGCTCCATCATTCATTCATCCCCTTCATTGCCATGGTCCTTGTGTTTGTTTCTGTTCCCTCCTCAGAGATTCATCCATCCGTCTGAGCACGCTGTTCTCTCCATCCCCTTCATAGGAATGATTGTAATTGTGGCTGTGGTCTGGTGCTGGTTGTCGGAGCTGGCGTCCCAGAGAGCAAGGTATGGGAGGAGCTTATATCTGTCTGAAGCGTAATGCTACTTATGGTTCTCGCAAAATACGCTATGGATTAGTTCACCTAAATTACACAGAAAAAAATTTCAATAATATGCTAAACGAAAGAAAAACAAGAGCACTCAGAGAGCGTAATCCCCCCTCCCCCAGAATGCAAGGGCTATACTAAAACTTTAAGGTTTTATGATGTCTTATTACAACATGCTGACATCAGCCTGCTTTTATAACAACAACTCTGATGTTTGACCTCAGACAAGGAAGCATTACATATTAAAATTGTGCATTTTATTATCTTTACCCAGATGATTGGAGCAGAACTGGCTGAAATCTTTGGCTTTTAATCTGTAAAAACTTTTTTTAAGATATATTCTTGCGGCGTGTCATTTGCAAAACATTAAGCCGTCATTGAAAAAATGAAACAGGTTGTACAGCTCTCTCCATGCCCTTTCATATGATATCTTACTCATTATAGTTTCATGAAATTTATTTCAAGGTCAGCTTTGAAATCCTGGAGTTTCAAAGTGTTTAGCTGGCTCGCTGTGAGCTGTCTGGAGATGGGAGGGTTGCACGTCTAATTTGCTGACAATACGTAATTGGGTCAATAATAAATAAGCAGGTTTTTATGTGTTAGAGTCCTGACTTCAGCTGAGAGAAGGAAGAGGAAGAGCAAGATGTGGAAATAAGGGAGGAGAAAGTGCAATGGTGGAGGAGGAAAAAGACATAATGAAAATGAGGTGATAAAAATAAACATGTACAAATGTTAAATGGTCATGTGTAAATATATATATTTGGATATTTGGGATCTTGAAATTAAAACGAACTTGCAAGGAGTACTACATAAAAAGTGATTAGGTGAAATGGCGCTGTCTGTCTTAGCCACTGTACTAAAGATGGCAGGGCTCGAAAAACTACTTAAAACTACTCTCCTTTATTCATAAATTGTGTAATATAACAACAGTCCACGGAATGATAGTGCATGGCTAATAAACCACACAGCTGACGAATGATCTTTGGAGGTATCAAAGATGAAATTTAAAGAATACAAGCATGTCTACACCTCGTTATGTTGGGAATCAGGTGTTTTCAGTTGCATTGCAAAGCTAATCGAGCAATGCAGTCTGGCTTTACAAACATTTGTGAAAAAATGGGCCAATCTAAAGAGCGTCTACTGTTAGATATGTAAAGTTACAGAGCAGGGTCAACAACACTCTGCTGACTCAATAACTGCAGAGCTCCAAACCTCCTCTGGCATTAATGTCAGCACATAAACTGCACCAGGAGCTTCATGGGATGGGTTTCCATGGCCGAGCAGCTCCTGTAGATGTAAAGTGTTGATAGCCTAGTGCTTTTAGTCCATACAGTCAGAAGTAAATATGTTTTTCTGTTATTTTGGTGAACTAATCCTTTATTTGTCAGGAATCTTTGTGTTTAGTTGTTATGGGAGAATATAAACTGAAGAAATTCCAAATACGGCCTTTAAAATCTGAAACACACTGAAAAACAGATAATATGAACCACTGTGGACCATTTATGAAAGGTCAACATGGGACGGGTGGGCAGTTTGGCAAAACTGAAAAACAAGAAATCTTTGAGCTTCACTGAATGAATAATGTAAAGAAAAAGCTCAACCATTTTATTGGGAAATATGATTTACCGCTTTCTTGCCAAGATTTAAATGAGAAGATTGTTACCATTTATTTGTGTCAAATGTGAAACTACAGCCAAATGATATTTAGCTTAAATTAGTATTTATTTTAAAATGTGGTTTGTAAATAGTGAGCTTTGGAGGTGTGAGTTGGTGTTTCCCTAACCAACTACCCCCTGATTTGTTTACACTGACATTAAATCAGTAACAATCTTCTCATCTCAATCTCCTTTTTTTTTTCATCTCAATCTCTGAGAGAAGCAATTGTGCCCATTTCCCTAAACGTGGAACTATTCTTTCTATAAGACACCTAGTTTGTATCTATTGGTGACAGTTAACCTCTGCTGACTCCTGACACTCTTCTTTTCGTGTCTTCCCTCAGGGGAGTGAGGTAGGTTGGAGCTCCATTGTGACTATCACTGCAGCCACAGCTGTGCTTCTAGTGATGACTAGCTTATTGAGAGCTCTCGTCCGATTCTGACTGGATGGGTAACAACCGCACGGGACGGACGTCTGCTTCAGACCAGCCCTCACGTCTCCTGCCATGTCTATATCGAGTCACCTGGAATGATCTAAATGTGATAGAAGTGACAACTTTGTAGTAGAAACACCTACGGGAAACCTTTATCTCTAACGAGACGGTACTACATGCACGCACAGGCTGAGAAAGATGCGCCCGGCATCACTCAAGGCTGAAGACGACAATGAGCTGACCTGCAGACAGTGCACACAAGGACTGTCCTTTAAATGTATGCTAGTGCTGTGTCATTCCTCTTCTGTGTCAGTGAATATGATTTTTTTTTTCTCTTTTAACAATGTGACAAATTATGTTTTTCAGTAGGATGTACTAAATTGGTTTTAGTTTATTTAACCATTATTTATTTATTTACTATTTAAACTGTTGTTAATAGGTGTCTCTGATCATAAGGACAAGCATTTGATTTGGAGTAATGCGCTGAAACCCCCAAAAGTGTACATAGCAGAAAGAATTGTTAACAATCAGTTACTGACCCCCCACCCACCCGCCAAAAAAACAATGCAATATATGCATGAACAAAAGTTAACAAGTCTTCATGAATTAGCAGTCTATCATATCTATTATTGTGTTATTTTGCCCTTAAGTTAGATATTAGACAGCCTTCATTACAAAGTCTGCAAGCATGAGAAGGCTGATTGTGGTCAGCCCCTCTTCACATTCCCCTTAATTTATCAATGAACCAACACACCAGGAGGTTAATGCAGAGCCACTTCACTTTGAAATACCCCAACAATATGATTTCTTGTTATGTACCAACATAATAAAGCAGCGTTAGGAGCAAATCCTGGTGGGGAGGGTCTATGTAGTCATTGTTTCGTATACTTTAAGCTAATGCTAATGTCATTGTGAAGGAATTCATGTTCGTTTTCCTCTGTAAGGCTTTAAACTGGCTTTTGAGTGTTTTGTTAGTGATTTTTTTAGGCGACTGCAGATTGTTCAAGGTACACAGTGTGAGAATGTCGACCTTCAGCTTTACCTACTACATGCTTTATGGGGGGAAAAACCCCTGCAGGTCTGATTACTACCAGTTGATATCCAGATATTGACAGATTATAACACTGATGCAGTGAAATGAGCGAGCACAGCTATTTCCGAAGGCATTACAGACGCAGTTATGGGTCCAAAATATGTAAATAAGAAAGTGTCAGAACGAGTTAGGCTAAGCATCAGTTAGGAAAAACTTATGTATCTATGGCAGGACTCTGTTTACATTTGTGATATATGTTATTTTCTTGGTGAAAAATCTTTTAGAACTGAAAACGGCATGCTAGAAAAACATAGAAGCACAAATATATAATTTATGTTGTTTATGTGGATTCTTTGTATTTCATGTATATAGATGTGACATATAGTACTATGGGAGAGATATTTCTTAAATCCATTTGTACTAGCTTTGTAGAAAGTCTACTCTATTTTGAAAGAGCATCGTATATTTGATAGCCGAAATATATGTCATTTTAATGTTCATTATTTATGGTGATGTCATTCAGGAGGATTGATAGCATCGCTTACCATTTTCAGTACCTCCGTGTCTAGAGGTAGTGTAGCCGTTGCATGCGTTTAGATTGCAGTTGACCGTAGGTGCCAGAAAGTGCAACTCCTGTTTCTTAAAACCTGTTGAGTTTCTGAAACGTATTGGAAGTTTTTTCTGAAGCCTCAACCTTCATTAGCAATGCCTGACAAGTTTTATTTCTGCATATGCACAAGAAAACAGAAAATGTGCCGCTGGACTGCAAATGTTGTCAGTGTCTGTTGGATCAATCGTACAATAGAAATGGAATTCCCATTACTTGCATTAGTATAGAATACTGTCTGATTTGATTCATGTGTCACTCACTCTGAGTTTCCTTCATGAATACTGACTTTTATCATAGTTTCACGAGCTTCTGTAACTGCAGTGTTTCTCGGCTTACTGCTTTACATTTGGATAGCATTGTTGTTTTCAATATAGTTGTGGCTATTTTGTTACACGGAGGTCTATTTTGCACTGTACACGACATGAGAAAATAAATATACCCGACCCACATGATGTCTGAGAGCTTTATTTTTTCCTGGGTGGTGGCCTCACTCGGCATCAGTCACAAGGTATAAAGGTCTTACGGAATCCCATTCATGAAAACATAAGTCCAGCCTGAGTAAGAGCAGTCTCCCTGGTGGCGTCACATTACATGGGTTGTATGGATATTAATAAACTTCCTTCCAACGGCGTGACATAAGCTGACAGACATGGCTTCCTTACAGATGGCACAGAGGTTACACTCATGACTCCACTGCCACAGCTCATGGTTTACTGAGTTTGAGTGCATCCAATTATCTAAAAGTAGCCTACATGTGCAGCTCTATAGAAAACTAGTGCCGGTAAAACCCTTCACTGCACGGCTGTCTTTCACTTTTGGTTCACATGAAATTACTTTACCAAGTTTCAAAATATTTCACTTCGGATTGTGAACCAGGTTTCTATTTTGCTCTGGCTCAGAGTTAGGGCTAAAGAAGTGTCAGATCCAGCAAAATTTAATCAGCTGGCCTTTGGCCTCAGGCCTATCTGTCCTGCAAATTCACCCCAAATCCCTTATTAAATATTTAATATATTCACCTGACAGACTAACAGGGAAAAGCTAATTAAAAAAGGTAGACCGCTGACTGTGATAGCAGCCATGGGCAATCTGGTGGAGATATAATGCCAACTCAACAGAGTCCAGGTCAACAGATCTTGCTCCGTGTTACGGTTCTTGCTTGAGTTTAGTTATTCACCATTCTTTATAGTTCCTTATAAAGATGGGAGCTGGAGTTGAACAAAAATAAGACACTTTATACCAACAAATTAAAGAAATACCATTGTAGAATTTGAATATTTGCAATGTTTTTAGTGATTAAAATGTAGAATAGTGCTCTGTTTTTTCTGTAAATTCTGATTCATTATTTAATTGTATTTTAAAAAATTATTATATTATGATTTGATTCTGTGTAAATATTCAGTGATGTTGTAATTTGTGCGAATATATATAATTTTTTTTTTTTTTAAAGATTGTAGTTGAAGTATCAGTTCACTGTGCCTGTGTAAAACCCACTGACACAACTTTTCTGGACAATATTCTGGATGAAGCTTAAAAGAATGTGCATTTCTCCTGCAGTGCTATGGTCCACCATAGATTTAGCAGAGTAAAGTAACACTCCAGTGTCTCAGGGACACCTTGCTTCCATCATAAAGGAGAGAAATCCTCTGTTCAGAAAGAAACAAACTCACTTTGGTGTGCTTCGTGGTCAGCCCTGAGAGGTCCTGACAGGCTCTGACTCTTTCAGCTGCAGGAAAATGTCAAATTTACAGTAACTTCACAACATATGTCATTTATATGAAGCGCTGGAACACGTCGTTGTTGAGTGGAACAACAGTGTTAAAAGGTATCTTACTAGCAGGTGGGAGATCACCATGGGCACCCCGTGCTGTGTCCATACTGAGTATCTTGTAAATGCCATCTGCATGTGTCACAGTTATACTTACCTCCCACTACTTCATCAAGGCTGGTGCTGGCATCTGGTGTCACTGCCATGTCAGTGCTGAGTCACAGCACCACCACAATCCTTGAAGCCGCTGCAAGCCTGGTGTTTATTCTGACCTACTCATTTAGAATACAGATAATCAATTTTTCAGTGAGCTGATGCTGTCCACACACACACTCCCACTCTCTCTCTCACAAACACACTGTTCATCAGGTGCTGATATCGTGCTGTCACTGATCAGAGCTGGAGATGAAACTCTACTCATGTAGCTGGATAACCTTGACCCACAAAGGGGTTGGCTTTTAAAATTTGAAATTTGAAAGCTGAGAGAGACAATAACTCAAAACCATCATCTCACGAGCTTTTCTGAGCTTTGCTTGCCTGCACACAGATGTATTTCACTCAGTGGTGGCAGATAGCAGTCAACCCCACGTAATGCAGCGACTTCATCTTCACCTCTGTGACCTCATCCTTTAAGATGTTTTGTCCCAGGCCACAATGAGGGACTTTCAGGATGTAAAGTCCTACTTTTCTGTATCGTTAGAAAAAAAAAGAGCCATTGAGACACTCAGGGCACGTTTCATTTTCTTTTCTTAGTTCAGTGGTTCAGCCACTTGGACCCCGAGCTGCATAACACATTCACAACAATCGGCAAGCCCCAGCAACCCCCCCCCCCCTCAACAGCCCAAATAGGAGCGCCTAAAAATAAGCAGCATGCCACAACTGTTGCGCTGCCTAATGTCTGACCAATCACTGGCCCATCTTCCCCGTAAACCGACTCCCGTTATCCGCGTGGATTAGCAAATAGACTATGATCACAGACGCTGGGTGACGTGGCCCGGGGGGTCCTTTATAAACCCATCTCTCTCCTCACCCGACTTTCAAGTTAAAACAGAGGGAACTCTTAACGGTGCTGTTCCAGCTCACCTGCCACGAAACTTGAAAAAGCGACATTCTTTCCCCCCGTGGGCCATATTAAAAGGGACGACTTATCAGGAGGGTGCCAATTAAAAAACAAAACAGACGACCAGCTGTCTTGCACGTTGTGATTCGGATCATTTAATCCATCACTGACACCAGAGGCTTCTTCGCACGTACATCCGAAAAATCTCTAAGCTGCTTTTTTTTGTGTGTAACTCATCCGAGTTTGAACTTTCCTCCGCGAGAGCGCGCTTGCCACCGAGCCGCTAAAGTTTTTTTCTTTTTTTGCGCACAATTCAACACACAAGTGTCACCGAGGTATAAAAGTGGACGCGGAAAAAGCCATCATGATGAGCACCAACTACGGCGACGACCAGCTGCCCCCGCAGTACTACCAGGCCACTGATTTCGGGGAAGAGGAGGAGGACGAGATGCCCGCCACGGAGAAGGACTTGGCCGAGGACGCGCCGTGGAAGAAGATCCAGCAGAACACCTTCACCAGGTGGTGCAACGAGCACCTCAAGTGCGTTAACAAGACCGTCACCGACTTGCAGAAGGATTTTAGTGATGGGCTGAAGCTCATTTCGCTCTTGGAAGTTTTGAGCCAGAAGAAAATGTACAGAAAGCACCACAACAGACCCAACTTCCGTCAGATGAAACTGGAAAATGTTTCTGTGGCACTAGAGTTCCTGGACAGAGAGCATATCAAACTGGTCTCAATAGGTAAGCCAGCCTTGGGCTCTATTAGCTGTTTGGAAAGTTCACTGTTGTCCTAAAACCCTAACAGGCCACTATTACTTAGGAACAAGTTATGAAAAAGAAATTTATGTCGCCTAGATCCTAAAACATACAGAGGACCATGGCAAACACACTCTATTTTGGTATGTTATCAGGCCAGGTGTCAGTCAGCAATAACATGGCTTTTGCAGGCCCCTTGAAGGCAGTGCTGAGAGAGGTCACCAGCTCACTGGAAAATTATTGTGGAGGTGCCACTGAGGTCATTAACTTGTGCCAGGGCCAAAACCCGGCGCCTCAACACTGTTACTTTTGCTTACTCGCACTGCAGCAGTGTGGTAAATTACGGGCTGGAAATTCAGTAGGACTGCGCTAATGAGAATGACACACTTCATACATGCGGACAGCAGCTACACACACGGACACACAGGCAGCTGTCTCCGTCAGGTCAAGGTTCAGAAAGAACTCACAGAGGCTCTCTACTGATAGCCAATTTCTATCCAGAGCCATCAGCAACGTATGTGAGGTGAGGATTAACTGTGGTGGGATTTGAGGATCAGACAGTGCTGCAGAGAGCTGAAGGTACAATAAATTGTTGTGGATTTGTGGATGTTTTTGTCACGTCGACAGGGTCATAATAGAAAGACTTTTCTCCAGCAGAGTGAACAGAAAGCCACCTCTTAAAGATATTTAACAAACAGGGAGGAGAATTTTAGGTCTAAATGAAAACTAAGATGACATATGGCTTCACCATACTGACAGTAGACAACCCTGTGTTTTATAAATGAGAGTATTTATTACATTTCTGTGCTCTGGTGTCTAATGATCCTTGCCACACACTTGAGTGAAATTCCTGGCATATCTGAAGCTTTGGCCGTTGGACTGTGAAGGCCACAGCGTGTCCAAATGAAAGAGCACTACGGGTGTGCGCGATGACACCGGGGGAAAACACTCATCTCTCAAATCACAGGAGTTCTGTTCATCACAGGGAAGAACAGGCCACAATCACAGGCATTACCTCAAAGTCTAGCAGAGTACATGTCCTGAATATTGTGTCTAGGAGTTAATATGGTGGTGTGTGTCTGGCACAGTTGTCGCAGCTGTACAGACACACTTTAGGTCAGACTGCTTTGACAGAAACAGGGCGTGATAATAACAGCCCTGGCATTTTGCTTCCTAGCACCATCTCCCTTCATGCAGCGCTATGGGGTTACTGCAGCCGTCTCGAGATAATGTCTCAGCCTCATTACAGTGACCCAGAGACACAAAGAAAAATATAAAATAACATAAAAAAACAAATCACCTCGGGCTTAGATGCTCATGTGTCACCATGTGTAACTAGATGCCATTTGATGGCTGTCTCTTTGACCACGCTGGTGCCGGACACAGCGGGATCAAAACCACACTGTGCCACATTGTGCCACCTGCTTCTGTCAGTCAGACAGCGACACATCAAACACTGCCTTCTGACAGGGGGGGGGGGGGGGGAGAGGGGGGTCGGGGGGTGCAGATCTATGAAAAGTTAGAAGAGTCTCAATAAAACGCTCTTGTGATAAACAACTGGCATCAGAGGCGCCTCGTTATTAAAGCCTCGGTGAATTAAGTGGGGTGTATCAAATGAGATTAGTCGATTACACATTAAAGTCCTGCCTCTCGTCGGAGGTTATTTGGCTTAAATGGATGAAGTTCGAAAATTAGAGTGGATGTTATCGGGAGCTATTTGACAAACTTTCCCGTCATGAACTTCAGGAAATGAGCCGCACGCTAACTGTCAATGAATCTAATCTCCATCTATTTGATTTATCGCACTCTCGCGCAACAAGTTCAGGAGGTAATTGAAATCCAAGTGGTATTTATGCAGAGAGGGATCCGTTTCCACATATCCTCAGCTGTCACTATCTTCAGACTACCATTGTGACTGGATGACAGATTGTCAGGGGTCCTCAGCCAGACAGCTGTCTGAGAGAAAGGGACTTGGGGGGTGGGGTGAGTGGTGGGGGACAGGGAAGAGCATTAGATTCTTGTCTTCTCAGCAGTCAATCATCATTGTTTATATTTTTACCCAAAATAGCCTGGTCAACTCTGCAGAATGCCAGGGGAGCACTATTTGATAGATTACACTTATGCTTACATCTTACTATCCTAAAATCTATCTAGTATCTTATCAGGATGGCCCATAAGCATGAAAACAGAGATTGAAAGTTTATCGTGTTGATTTTTTTTAGCAAGTTCTAAATCCTCATGAACTCCGCTGTCACTGTTGTCCAACTACAGATAGCAAAGCCATTGTGGATGGGAATCTAAAGCTGATCCTGGGTCTTATCTGGACTCTCATCCTCCACTACTCCATCTCCATGCCCATGTGGGATGACGAGGACGACGAGGAGGCCAAAAAGCTGACCCCGAAGCAGCGCTTGTTGGGCTGGATACAGAACAAGGTGCCTCAGCTGCCAATCAACAATTTCAACCGTGACTGGCGGGATGGCAAAGCCCTGGGAGCTCTGGTTGACAACTGTGCCCCTGGTAAGAAGCTTGTAGTGGCATCGACTGACTCTACAGGTCAGGTCGTGCAAGCGCTGAGTCAGAATATGCACAGCGTCTGTTGACAGGCTTGTTGCGTGGCAGTTTTTCTTAGTGGAATTTGAGGTCGGGCATGTGCCCATTTGAAACGCTATCACTTCCTCAGGAGAATTCGTCTCCTCATTTAGAAATCGGGGCCTGGTTTCTCTTACTCTTTCTCTGTCTAACACTCACACACACACACACAAACACGCATCTCGTTTCAGATTCAGACGTCAGCCAGTGTAATCTGTCTCTGGAGAACAGGTAGTGTCATGGGGTTGCAGAGAGGTTGCTGATGACCGGAGGATGTCCCCGCCAGCTGTCCCACAGTCACTGAAGCCTTCAACCTCACTGTATCAGGCCCTGAGGCCCAGGCCCAGCTTTAGTGTTTATAGCTTTGCTGCTACACAACACCCCCAAATTTGGGCATCATTCCTCCTCTTCTGTCAAGGGGGATGCTTGGCCCTGCATCAAAATGCAGAATAATCTGTCACAGGGAGGTGCCTAAGCCACAGATCCAAAGACCACAAGGCCGCAATGTGAATCTCTGCCAGTTAAGGCTTCTGTGTCCAGCAATGAACACTAGAGAACCCACTTCTAGCTGTGCTTTACAGAGCGAAAGGTGGAGGAGTAGCAAGAGAAGTGTACAACACCATGTTTAACTGTGTTTACATGAGCCATTGATCTGGGGAGACGCATCTTTCAAACACTGTGCTGCAACACTGACCATACAAGGTCCTGTCAGCGAAATACAGCAGGGTAGCTGATGAAACTAGCTCTGTTCTGAAAAACCAAAACACAGAGGCTCTGCTTCCACTTCACGTCCCAAAGTACAAGGAGCTGGTTCATTAGTTACCTTGACCTTGAACAACAGGATATCCTGTTTGACATGCAGTTAGCTACAGTTTCTGTTACTGTCCAGTTTTCATACAACTAAAGCATAGATGCTCTTTTCTCCTTTGGTGTTAAAATGGCCTTTACGGCATGGCTTAAAAGCATCAAGCGTAGCATGGTGGCAGGAACTCCCTGACATCTCTCACGTGACATTTTTATAAAGGTTTATTTTGCGTTGTGCTGAAAAAAACTTGCTTTTAGACACATGTAAACTCAACCCTGTTAATACAATAGTTCTTTGTCCATACTAATTGGATAATGGTATTCTGTGGTGTGCCTGCGTGGGCCTTTTGAGTGAGTGGCCACTCCATTGCCAACACTAATCCAATTTAGGCATTAGCGGCACAGAGCAGGCTAGCCACTGCGTCTGTCGAAGCTGTTTCTTTTGAACAGTCCTGAGAGATTGTAGAGCAGAAGTGCGGGTAAGGTCAGTCGCTGTTGTAGTTAGAGGTGTTGGAGAGATAGTAGTGACAACCCAAATGGCCCTATTATACCATGTGCAGTTTAACACCGCCTACGTCAGTCATTCCAGAGCTAAATTGCCTTTTTGCGTCCTGTCAGGTTTGTGTCCGGATTGGGCAGACTGGGACCCAAACAAGCCTGTGCAGAATGCCAGAGAAGCCATGCAACAGGCTGATGACTGGCTGGGTGTGCCACAGGTAAGATGCATGATAGACGCCAGTAACAAACTGCCTTTGAGTGTACTGCAGCTCAGCTGGGTGGGGCTGATCTCATGAAACAATGCAACATGAAAAGCAAGAGTGTTTCTTCAGTTTTCTGATTGGCAACTTAGCTATACTCATGGGACATAGGTTCAGAGAGAACAAACCAACTACTGGCAGATTAAACCGAAGCCTAATTTGCAAATGCAAACAGATCTCATACACATGGAAGGCAACACTGAAGTGGGGGGAAAAACAACAGAACTATAAAGAGACCAAAGTTTTTTCCAGGGAGATTATGCTGGAGGATGCCATGAAATATTTATTACCCAGCTCAGGTCTAATATTTCCATTTAGTTTATTGTAGCTCTTAGTAAGTGAGTGTGTAGGAGTTTCATTTTGTGAATTTGTGGAGGTGTGAGATTTCTTAACACCTTCCGAGCCAGCCTCTGAAACTGAGGTGTAAATATGCCTGCGTTCATCAGAATAACAATGTGAAGTGTGCGATATTTTCAGTCCCGTCTGTAAGACCCAGTCTCCGTATTGAAATGTGCACCGTGCGCGTTGTTTACTTGTTTGTCTAAGGCACAGGGTTAGTTACTCTCCATGAGGCTTAGCATTGGTGAGATAGCCAGGGGCTGTATGTCATGGCGTTGCAGGGCTGGGGGCTGGATTCCATTGTGGTGTTGTTAAGGAGATGTGGGAGAGGTCTGGCTCAGAATAAATCCCCCCCTTGCTGGCTTATTGAGGGCAACAATCCTTAACCCTGCTGTCCTGAGGTTAAATATAACCAGTGTGGCGCAGGGCTTTGTGCCAGTGTGTGATAGACAGGCAAACAAGTGCTAAAGGGGTGGAGAGGAGCAGGGGTGAAGGGAATAAATAAGTTTTAATCCTCATTAAATCCCACTGCACTATACTTAATAAGGCAAATGTGTATAAAGAGTAACCCAAAACCCTTGTTGCAAAAAAGACAGTATGTTTAATTAAGACATAAATAAAGCTGTGCTGTCTTTTTATGGTCACAGCTGTCATCGTGGTCTTTGCTTAAAAGCAAAACCGTGCCGTCTGTAATTGAAAACAGTTTTTTAATGAACACCAAATTTTTCCCACAGAAAAGGTCAGCCAGTTTGTGTGACTAACCGCTTTAACGCTGGCCGATTTCTACGCTTCAGGTGATTGCCCCCGAGGAAATTGTCGACCCAGATGTGGACGAGCACTCGGTGATGACCTACCTGTCTCAGTTCCCTAAGGCAAAACTGAAGCCTGGAGCTCCTCTCAAGCCCAGACAGCTTTTTCCAAACAAGGCCAAAGCCTATGGACCAGGTGGGCATCCCAACATGAATGAATGAACAGCTCACAACAGTTCGTACAAGTACTATGACATGAATAATGAATGTTCACCTTCTCAGTCTTGAAAACAGTGATGCTAGGTACTGTTACTGTATAGATAATTTAGCAGTAACACAAGTGTGTTCCCTCAGGGAAACCTTTTAATACTTCTTTTTTGGTGGTGCATCACTTTGTTGCATTTGGTTGTCTGTAAGTGTTGCATTGCCCCAAGCTTTTGTGAAAGAAACTCATATTTTATCCGATTGCATTAAAAAATTTATTTTCTGTACTCTCACTGCATTTGCCTGCCTTGCACAGCAATGTAAGCTCAATGCTTTATATTAATTGGATAATTGTAATCTAGAGGGGCCTATTTGTTTGCTCTGATGAGAAAGAAAAAACATGCCTCGTGTTTCTATATTTATATCACAGGCATTGAGCCTCATGGAAACAAGGTACTGCAACCAGCTGTGTTCACTGTGGAAACTCTGGAAGCTGGCAGTGGTGAAGTCCTGGTCTACGTGGAGGATCCAGAGGGACACAAAGAGGAGGCGAGTCATACATGATACCCAAGGGTTGTTTGGCAAGCTCGTCAAGCTCAGAGCCCCAAATTCAAAATTTGATTAAAGGGCTGGAAAGATAGTTGGCATGCCCCCTTCATCATCCCTCCAGGAGGTATTTGAAGAGTCAGTGATAAAGCAGGCTCTGAAAATTACTAAGGACAAAAATCACATCCTTCATAACGAGTATGAGATGATGCCCTCAGGAAAAAGGTACAGGGTACCAAACTGTAGGTTTACATTTTCTTTAGTGCCATTATCAGTCAAATTATTGAATTATTAACCCTAATGCTAAATTTAGACCTCACTTTGTCAGCCCAGAAATGACCTAATCCAGGTGACACTGGGGCATTGGTTTGAAACCAAAAAAATGGGTGTTGTGTATGACTACTGCTGCGTCTCATCATAATGGACCAAAACAAAAGCTGCATCCCAGCAGAAAAACATAGATGGGAAATATTTTTAGTTTTCCGTGGAAGTTCTGTCACTTCTGTGAGATTTTTTCTACTGCTTGTCTGTATACAACTGTCAACATGCCAAAGCAAATTAGGAACGATGTTCCTGGTGTAGTTAGGTGAAACTGTCAAATGGAATAACACACGACAGCCAGTATTATACACACGTACGTGGAAATCACTAACAAGCATTAGCAGCAGGCAGTAAGCGTGATTAATCAAGGAGAAGTGTAAAGCCTGTCATGCCTCTCAGTTCTGGAAAGGCAAGATTTTCTAACTCTGTAGATGCCTAATCTGACTATAGACTGTATATAAAAGATGGGTGTAGCTACAGTGACTTCACCCATATCCTGTCCTGTCCTTGTCCCGTCTCCCTTCCCTCACTCCAGCCAGTGTCGCTAAGGGCTTGCTCATAGAGGGTTGTCTGAATGTTGAGGTTTCCACCTTACAATATAAAGCACTTTAAGGAAACTGTTGTGGTGTATATAAAATTGAACTGAATTGAATATGGACTCATAGCAGACAGAACAGTAGGTCGTAGGGGCAGGGAAAAATATTTTGTCTGGCAACTTTGTGTCGATAAAAAACTCGATATTTTATCAAATACATTTAAGTTCCCTGGAAATACAGTGAGCAAGAGGGCTCATCTCATACACCACCATCCTGAGATGATGCGAGCTGAGTAAACTTACATTGAATCAGCTCGAATGCACACAACAAACACTGGACACACTTAGCTTTAACCGTTATCCTAATCATCCATTGCAAAATACTAATAACTGCAATATGCTGAGTACCGTGGGTTGTATGGGTATTCCCACCTCTAGTAATCAGAAAGAGCGCTGGTTGAAGGCAGACACATTGGTGTCACTTTTCAGAAATTGAAGATATGGCCAGCTTTTATATACAGTTTATGAATATTACATTGTGACCATTGCAACAACACAAAAAAATTGGCTCATCTTTGACTAAATGTCTCTCACTTTGACTTTTTTGTTCTTCAGGCAAAAGTAAAACCCAACAATGACAAAAACAGAACCTACACTGTCACCTATGTTCCTAAAGTTGAGGGAGTTCACAAGGTGAGAGCCCACTGGCAATATTTATTATGTGTTTTAACTATAAACACGGTCACGACAGGATAAAACGGACTCTGTATTCAATTTGTCTTGTTTTTTCCTTCAACATTAGGTGAAAGTGTTGTTTGCAGGCCAGGACATTGACAAGAGCCCGTACACAGTGAATGTGGCAAAAGCTTTAGGGGACCCGAGCAAAGTCCAGGCCAGGGGACCAGGTCTGGAGCCCACAGGCAATGTGGCAAACAAACCCACATACTTTGACATCTACACAGCTGGTAAGCATGAAAAAAACACCCACTGCTTACTGAAATCATATAGAAAACAACAGTCCTCCAATAATCAATGGTTTTCTGGCAAACGTAGGTGCTGGTAATGGCGATGTCAGTGTGGTCATCGTCGATCCTCAAGGCAAAAAGGACACGGTGGAGCTCATCCTGGAAAACAAAGGGGACAGTGTTTTCCGTTGCACCTATCGTCCTGTTCTGGAGGGCCCTCACAAGATTCATGTGCTCTTCGCAGGCCAGGAGATCCCCAAGAGCCCTTTTACTGTCAACATCGCAGAGGGTGAGCCATCTGTCTGTGTTGTAAATTAGTGTCACACAAATCTGATTTCTTACCGTGCTGTAAGTGTCACGGTGATCAATCCATCACAGTCAACTTTATTTATCCTGGAAACAGCCACCCTGTAAAGTCCATAATCCTTCCTATTTGTCATTTCTAGCTCCAACTGTTGCTCCTCCCAAGGGAGCGCCACTGCCGATAACTCCTCAGTCAGTGCGCACCCCTCCTGGAGCGAAGGGTGCGACGGGGGCTCCTCCCCCAAAACCTGACCGTCCAAGTTAGTATTGTCTCATTGGAGGAGCTTGTGCCTCTTGCCTAGCCAGATTGACACAGTGCAATCCTGTGCGCCAGGCCCTGCAGATGCCCCTCTGTGCTTTCCTCTGAGTTTTTGGTGCCGTGGCTTTATGCCATGCTTGGCCGCCTGCTCTATCGTCCCGTGTCCTGAAGCTTGGTGGTTTAGTCATGTTCAGAGAGAAAGAGAGAGAGAGAGAGGAAATGCAGTGTTGTACACATAGTTTGCAGTTTTTCCCAGTTAGAATTTCAGCCACTTCCTGCCTGTCTTTGCTCCTCTCTCTTAAAATATCTGTGCTTGTGCTGTCGACATGTTTGTTTTCATCATGGCTGCATTTGCCTCAGCCAATATTCCATTCAAAGCCTGCCCTCAACATTTCAGAGTGACTGACTGAAATGTTGCCGGATGCTTCCTTGATGCCCCGTAATGTGTCAATATTTTGTGCAGCACTGCACTGAAATTTGTGCTGCAGAAAGCATCATTCTCATTTACAGGTTCAGTCTGTCAACATTTGTGGAATCCCACTTCAACACTTCAATTGGAATTTGCTACTAACATTGCTGCAATCAGCTCTTGGCTACTCTGCTTTTTTTTGCTGCTGAATATTTTTCTCACACTTGTTGTTATTCCTTTCAGCCATAAACCCAAACGCTTGCAGAGCTACTGGCAGAGGGCTTCAGCCTACAGGTGTGAGAGTAAAGGAGGTTGCAGACTTCAAAGTTTTCACCAAGGGAGCCGGCAGCGGTGCACTGAGCGTCTCAGTCAAAGGACCAAGTGAGTCAGACAGCTCTGTTCTCTGCATCACTCCTCCTCGTGCATTTTTAGAATGATTTCCTTTGTTTGGGCCCTTTGTCTGCATTCACATACGCGTATGATACGGCACTAAACAACAAAACGAAATGCATAAAATGCGTCTGAGCTGATATTATTCCTTTTCAGCTGGAGCAGAGGAGCAAGTGAAAGTGCGAGATGTGGGGAACGGCGTGTATGAGTGTGAATATTACCCCCTTAAACCTGGTAAATACACAATCACCATCACCTGGGGAGGCCAGCCCATCCCACGCAGGTAGGGTCCTATTGTTGCCTTCAGCGATTCATTAATAATGCGCGATCACATTTGTGCCAGGTAATATTGTGTATACTTCTTTTTCTTCTTGTGTGCCGCAGCCCTTTCGAAGTTCAGGTGGGTGCGGAGGCAGGTTTTCAGAAGGTGAGGGCCTGGGGTCCTGGTCTGAAGACTGGCATGGTTGGAAAATCTGCTGACTTTGTGGTAGAGGCCATTGGCACTGAAGTTGGAACGCTGGGTAAGATGTGTGCAGGTTATGCAAGCTCTTATGAAAGAAAAGTAATACCATTCTTCAGTGCTTTAAATCTGAGCTTTATACGTGTGAATGCTTCATTTTTCTCAGGCTTCTCGATTGAAGGCCCATCACAAGCTAAAATTGAGTGTGATGATAAGGGCGATGGCTCCTGTGACGTACGCTACTGGCCCACCGAGCCCGGTGACTATGCTGTCCATGTCATTTGTGACGATGAAGACATCAAGGACAGCCCCTTCATGGCTCACATTCTGCCCGCAGCCAATGATGCTTTCCCTGAAAAGGTAATTCTAGCTGATATCACTTATAAACTGAGAAAGTACAAATCACATCGCCGAGATCTTCAACTGCATCCCAAATAATGTATTTCAAGGTGAAAGCTTATGGTCCAGGCCTGAAGCCGACTGGTGTCATTGTGAACAAACCGGCCGAATTCACTGTTGACGCCCGCATGGCTGGGAAGGGTCAACTCAAGATCTACGCACAGGTATGGCCTGGAATCCTTGTTTTGCATTCATAGGAGTGGGTCACTTATATTCATGTGGGGTGTACAAGCCAGACCTGACAAGATTTTGTATCCACTAAGGATGCTGAAGGCTCCACCATAGACATCAAGATCACTGACAGGGGAGATGGCACATTTCACTGTGTATACACTCCTGTCAAGCCCATTAAACACACCATCATCATCACCTGGGGCGAGGTCAATGTGCCCAGCAGCCCCTTCAGGGTAAGAGGCTTGTAGATGTACACACACGCGCGCACACATGACTTTATACCGCTCTCGAAATTAAGTCTATTTAATAGGATGATACTTCACCAGATATAGACAAAATAAGAGGACTGCAGTGGTTGTACTTCAATCAATTGCATCTGCTTCAAGTACACTGTGAATTCATTAGGTGCTGGTTGGAGAGGGGTCTCATCCAGACAGAGTCAAGGTCTATGGGCCCGGAGTAGAGAAGACGGGGCTCAAGGCTAACGAGCCAACATATTTCACTGTGGACTGCAGTGAGGCTGGGCAAGGTGAGCCTGAACAAGGAGATGATGTGGGTGGTTACAAAAACACTCCTAAGTTTAGTCGACCCTAAAGAAACTAGTGCTGCACCATGCAAATGTAAAAAAAATGTAGAGCACAGAAAGAGAAGAATAAGTGAATCTGTGAAGCTGAATTTATTTGAAATGGATGACAGTATTTTATAAATAAAGCCAGAGGAGTTGAGTGACTGCTTCAATATATTCACACGCTCAACCTTTAAATAACCTTTGTGAACTGTGCTCATTGTTATGCACCGTTAGGGGACATCAGCATTGGAATAAAATGCGCCCCGGGGGTGGTTGGGCCTGCCGAGGCTGACATCGACTTTGACATCATCAAGAATGACAATGACACCTTCACTGTCAAGTACACTCCACCCGGTCCAGGCCGATATACCATCATGGTGCTGTTTGCAGATCAGGTAAGAAAACAGTTTTTGCCTGAGCTGAGGGGGCCGGGCCGTAAAATTATCAGTAGTTTTCATTTTCATTACTTGGTAATTGTATTCCCCAGGAAATTCCAGTAAGTCCGTTCAAAGTGAAAGTGGATCCTTCCCACGATGCTGGAAAGGTGAGAGCAGAAGGGCCTGGCCTCAACAAGACAGGTGAGCTTTCGTGACATCTACACTGTATAGGTATTTACATTCGCAACCACTTCCGTTACATTGCTTTAATGCTCTAGCTTTGATACAAAGTAATAGAACAATTTGACAAGACGCATGTGCGTTTCAGGTGTGGAGGTGGGCACTCCAACCCACTTCAATATCTACACAAAGGGAGCTGGCAAGGCCAAGCCTGAGGTGCATTTTGCTGCGTCAGGCCCAGGAGAGGCAGTTCGTGACTTTGAGATCATCGATAACCACGATTACTCCTACACTGTCAAGTACACGGCTCTTCAACAGGTACAGCGGACCTCTGCTCGATGTCCAGTTAGATTAGAAAAGGAATTATTCACAGTAGTGCCATGCATTATTAAATACTCATTCTTCTTCTGGTGTTTTTTAAATTTTTTTATTTATTTTTTAGGGCAACATGACAATATCCGTGACTCACGGAGGAGATCCCATTCCCAAGAGCCCTTTCCACATCACAGTGTCGCCAGCTATGGATATTGGAAAAGTGAAAGTGGAGGGATTAGATACCAGTAAGTTATAACCCATCAAACATCTATAGTCCAGTTAACTGTATAATTACATGTTTTATGTAAATTTATTGTGCTATTTCATGCAGAAGTGGAGGTTGGAAAGGATCAGGAGTTCACAGTTAACACAAAGGACGCTGGTGGGCAGGGCAACGTAGGTGTGAAGATGACCTCGCCCTCTGGCCGACCAATCCCGTGCAAGCTGGAATCAGACAAAGCCAAAGGCGTTCACAGTGTGAAGTATATTCCCCCAGAAGAGGGGCAGTACAAGGTTGATGTCAGCTATGATGGGAACCCTGTGATGGGAAGCCCTTTTGGGGTTGAAGCAGTAATGCCTGCTGATCCATCAAAGGTAAAAGATCATGAAAATTGTATAGATTTCTGCACTATGTATGAAGACATGTTTCTCTACCATCTCCCGCAAACTAACTTGACTGTTGCATCACAGGTGCGAGCCTTCGGCCCAGGTCTGAAGGGAGGGGTTGTGGGTAAACCAGCTCCATTCACTATTGACACAAAAGGAGCTGGTGCAGGTGGGCTCGGCCTCACGGTGGAAGGTCCCTGCGAGGCAAAAATTGAGTGCCAAGACAACGGTGACGGCACATGCTCAGTCGCATACCTGCCCACTGAGCCCGGCGAGTACGCCATCAACATCCTGTTTGCAGAGCAGCACATTCCAGGCTCTCCCTTCAAAGCTGCAGTCCGCCCAGCCTTTGACCCCAGCAAGGTGACGGCTAGTGGGCCCGGTCTAGAGAGGGCCAAGGCGGGTGAACCAGCGACCTTTACTGTGGACTGTACCAGAGCAGGCGACGGCGAGCTCACTATCGAGATTGTGTCAGAGACTGGGGTTAAGGCGGAAGTGCACATCCAGAAAACGGCTGAAGGCACCTTTTCTGTCACATACATCCCACCCTTCCACGGCACACACACCATCACGATCAAGTACGGCGGAAACGTGATTCCCCACTTTCCAAAGGTCCTGCAGGTCGAGCCCTCTGTTGACACCACGGGTGTTCACGTCTACGGGCCTGGAGTGGAGCCCAGAGGTACACATGACAAAATCACCTCAAAATAAATCACTGCATTACATTATAGACATAAAGGTTTGTTTTATTGGTCGTTACCGCCTTAACATATATGCCAACTGCCCAGAAATAAGTATTAGTAAAGATATCTAATATCTCAGCACCTGAAGGCCTATTTTCTTCTCTAGGTGTTCTCAGAGAAGTCACAACCCACTTCATTGTGGATGCGCGCGCCCTCAACAAGGTTGGAGGAAATCACGTGAAGGTTGACATTATCAACCCCTCTGGCACCAATACAGACACCTACATTACTGACAAGGGAGACGGCACCTACAGAGTGGAATATACGGCGTTCGAGGATGGTAGGAGCAGTCATTATGTTAGATCATACATAAACTGTGGTGAAAAATGTCCAGATTTGACCCGATGCAGATAAATGGAGGATTTTACATGGACAGGGCATGTGAAAGAGTTCATACAGACAGAAAAAAATCGCTAACAGTTGCTTGCATTGGGCGCCATTTGGGAATAAAGCTAAAGAGATGGAAAAGAAAGAGCGAGTGAGCGAGAGAGGGGGGTATAAATACAGAATGATGCAGTGGTGCAATGATGTGAGGGGCAGAGAGCAGGGAAGCAGAGAGTCAGACAGGCTCTGTTTTATAAATAGTGCGCACAGAAGCTCTTAACCAGGTATGTATGTGTGCTGAAGGCTGCCTGCACACAGCAGTACAGCAGGGGAATGACAGGGGATATTAATAGAGACCTATAGCACAAAGCAAAGATATCACAGAGCACTTCTCTACCACCAGACATGCTCTAATATCACAGCAGTGTGGCTGGGAATCTGGTGTGTAGGCCTACTGAGAGGGCTCTGTCAGAAAAATGTTGTAACAGAATAATGAATAGGGAACAGATGTAACGCCTTGTACATTCACCCGAGCGTCTGCGCTTTTGATAGTGTCTTTTATAAATAAACAGATGTTTACCTACCTAAAAGGGAATTTGTCTGGCCCATAATTTAAGAAGCAGTAACAGAATATATATATATATATTCTTGTGTTAAAAACAAGCAGACACAGAGGTTTGGCATCAGACCTGTAAGTGATGTATTCGTTTGTGTGTAGGGATGCATCTGATTGAAGTGCTGTATAATGACGCGCCGGTGCCTAAGAGTCCCTTCAGAGTGTCTGTGGTGGAGGGATGTGATCCAACCCGGGTCCGTGCCTTTGGACCGGGTCTGGAGGGAGGAATAACCAACAAACCAAACTGTTTCACCGTGGAGACCAGGTACTGCTGAACCACATATAAGACAAAAGAATATAAAGAATATTTGCATGTTCTTTAAAATGTTTTTCTTTTTCTGTATTTTGTGGATAAAACACAGAGAGAGAGTATATTAGAACCCCAGTGTGAACATTTTTTAAATTGTCTGCTTCTGTCACAGGGGTGCTGGTACAGGAGGCTTGGGTCTGACCATCGAAGGAGCCTCAGAGGCAAAAATATCCTGCAAGGACAACAAAGATGGCAGCTGCAGTGTGGAGTATGTGCCCTTCACTCCTGGAGACTACGATGTGAATATTAACTACGGAGGTCACCCGATCCCCGGCAGTCCGTTCCGTGTGCCAGTTAAGGATCCCGTGGATCCCAGCAAAGTAAAGTGCTCAGGTCCAGGTCTGGGCGCTGGAGTGAGAGCCCATGTTCCTCAGACTTTCACTGTGGATTGCACCAAGGCTGGACAGGCCCCACTGGATGTCAAACTCTATGGCCCAACAGGTGTGAATGGGCTCTATTAATAAGAAAAACTGTCATTAATGCACCAAGTGAGTGACAAATAGCAGTAATTATGTGGCATGTCTTTATTTCTAGGGACCGTGGAGCCTGTTGGTGTGAAGAATAACGGTGATGGAACCCACACAGTTCACTACACTCCAGCCCAGGATGGCCCGTACACTGTAGCAGTCAAATATGCTGACCAGGAAGTCCCACACAGGTAGAGTCTGAGTATAAGAGTAATCCAGGCAATTTGTTTTGATGTCTTGTTTAAATCTCTGCTCTTTGTGTCTGGATTTAGAAGCGCTAAACACATTTTTGTGTCCCATTTCTACCTTTTTGTCACACTGAAAATGTAATTATATTTGCTACTGGCCTCGCCAACAGTCCATTCAAGGTAATGTCTCAGCCTGGGCACGACGCCAGTAAAGTACGTGCCAGTGGCCCTGGTCTCGATACCAAAGGTGTGCCCGCTAGCTTGCCTGTTGAGTTCACCATTGATGCTCGTGACGCTGGAGAGGGACTGCTCACTGTGCAGATTCTGGTAGGTTTTCCTTCCTATTACACAGTATTTTCTAAACAATAAGACACTATGTAAAATAACATGAAATGTCTGGTCACAGGACCCAGAGGGAAAGCCAAAGAATGCAACCATCCAGGACAACAGGGATGGCACATACACGGTCTCCTATGTGCCTGACTCTACTGGCCCCTACACTATCACCATTAAATATGGAGGAGATGAGATCCCTTACTCCCCATACCGTATCCAGTCTCTGCCCACAGGAGATGCCAGCAAATGTCGCGTCACAGGTAGGAAAATACTTATGATAAATAACAATATTATCAGCAATTTTAATTTAATGTTCATGTTTTTTTAACCATCATGCTCTTTTTTTATTTCCGCAGTTTCTATTGGAGGACACGGCGTGTGTGAGTATCCAAAGCTTTGCTTTTATATCTGCACTGCACTGCTGGAAGACTTTACAGGAATCAATGCAGCACATTTTACCACTTATCCTTCTTTCCTCTCTGTCCTTAACAGCAAGTCTGCAAAAGCTGCAGACCTCTGAGGATACAGTTATAACAGTGGATGCCAAGGCTGCTGGGAAAGGCAAGGTGACCTGCAAGGTTCTGACCCCACAGGGGATGGAGGTGGACATGGATGTGGTGGAAAACCACGATGGCACCTTTGACATTTACTATACAGCACCTGAACCTGGGAAATATGTAATTACCATCCGCTTTGGGGGACAAAACATCCCTAAAAGCCCCTTCCATGTGATGGTGAGTAAAGGATTATTCGCTAGCTGCCACAGTTCTGTGTGCTTTTAAACTGACATTCAGTCGAATGAAACCAACAGTTCATTTTTTCTTGCTCCTTGACAGGCCACAAATGAGCCAGTCGTTCCCCGGGATACTGTGGATCCTCTCTTCCGTCCCGTTAACTTTCTCGTCCCCTTCACACCACAGCAAGGCGAAATCACAGGTGTGACAAACACACACAAAAAGTCTGCACACACATGCCCACAAAATATCTTATTTTTTAGGTCACTGACATTTAACCGTCTTGCCTCTGCAGGTGAAGTGCGGATGCCTTCTGGCAAGACTGCTCGCCCACACATCACTGACAATAAGGATGGCACAATCACTATTAAGTACCAGCCCACGGAGAAAGGCCTGCACGAAATGGACATCAAATATGATGGAAACCACATACCAGGTCAGCAGCACACCATGTTGGATGGATGGATCGGAATTTAGTGCTATTGATTAATTTTGCTCCAGATTTAAAAATATAAAATGCAGTATTAATCACTGGTTGCTGATGGTTATGCACTCTTTAGGAAGCCCTCTGCAGTTCTTTGTGGATGCAGTGAACAGTGGAGTGGTGACTGCTTATGGCCCAGGTCTGAGTTATGGCATGGTCAACAAGGCTGCCACTTTCACAGTGGTCACGAAGAATGCAGGAGAAGGTAGCAGAACATACGCTTTTTTTTTAGTGATATTTATGAGACAACTGAAAAGAAAAAATACATAGCGGAAGTTTTTTTTTTGTGTCCCTTTCAGGTGGTCTGTCGCTAGCAGTGGAGGGCCCCTCCAAGGCTGAGATCACCTGCAAGGACAACAAAGACGGCACCTGCACTGTGTCCTACCTGCCCACAGCACCTGGAGACTACAATATCATTGTCAAATTTGACAACAAGCACATTCCTGGCAGTCCCTTTACTGCCAAGATCACTGGTAAGGAAGTACATTATAATATGTATACACTATACACATAGATGTATATATTGAATCTTTAAACTATCACTTGCATTTATGGCTCGACAAAGATCTAAATCATCTCTTTTTTTAATTAAGGGGATGACTCCATAACCAGAACATCCCAGCTGAATGTCGGCACAGCGGCCGATGTGTCCCTAAAGATCGCAGAAACTGATCTGAGCTCTCTGACTGCCAGTATCAGAGCCCCATCTGGCAACGAAGAGCCGTGCCTACTTAAGAGACTGCCCAACAGACACCTCGGTGGGATATTAATTTTCCTGTTACACAAAGACTAAGAAGAGTAGAAGATTGATAAGATTCACCTGACGGATTTAGGCTTTTTTTCCCAGGTTGGTCGCATTGAATTTCTTTCCTCTGACCCTTCTTTTTATGCCCACAGGCATCTCTTTCACTCCTAAGGAGGTTGGTGAGCATGAAGTGAGCGTTAGGAAGAATGGCATGCATGTGGCCAACAGTCCTTTCAAAATCATGGTTGGCCAGTCAGAGATTGGTGAGGCCAGCAGGGTGAAGGCTTTCGGTAAAGGCCTGGTGGAGGCACACACTTTTGAAATGGCTGAATTCTTTGTGGATACTAGGAATGCAGGTATGCTTTTTAAATGGTACATGACACACAGACATAGTTTTACAAAAAAGAAGCAAATAAACAGTCAAATCTGTTGCCTAGGTTACGGAGGTCTGGCACTGTCAATTGAGGGTCCGAGCAAAGTGGACATCAACTGTGAAGATGTGGAGGATGGGACTTGCAGGGTGACCTACTGCCCAACAGAGCCTGGAAGTTACACTGTTAACATCAAGTTTGCAGAAAAGCACATCCCAGGTTAGAATCTTTTACTTTGGGAAAAAAAGAGGATATTTTTTTATCTTAAAATGAATTAAATCTGCATATGTGTGTGTGCGTGTTCTTTCCAGGAAGTCCTTTCACAGTGAAGGTGACCGGAGAGGGAAGGATCAAGGAGAGTATTACTAGGAAGAGACAGGCCTCATCCATTGCGTCAGTGGGAAGCACATGCGGTCTTAACCTTAAGATCCCAGGTGAGCACAGAAGCCAGTTAGAAATGGTTAGAGAGCAGAGGAACAACGGGGAGCGATTTTAAATAAATGAAGCTACGGTATTTTTACATTTATACTCTCACTGCTTCTTCCTTGCTCTAGGAAACTGGTTCCAGATGGTTTCAGCTCAGGAGAGGCTAACGAGGACATTCACTCGCAGCAGCCACACTTACACCCGCACCGAACGCACAGAGATCAGCAAAATCCGCGGTGGAGAGACCAAGAGGGAAGTACGAGTGGAGGAGAGCACTCAGGTGGGAGGAAGAGGAAGCCCATTCAGAGATGTTTTTGGAGACTTTCTAGGCAGAGAGAGTCTCAGCAGCTTCGCCGGCATCACTGCCAGACCTGAGGGTGAGTCTAGCTCTGAATCCAGCTTTAGCTGCCTGCTAAATCACCAATGTACTCTATGCCTATTATATATATCCTGGATTGTTTCTGATCTGACGTTTTACCAGTTGAGAGTGGTTCCCAGGCCATGACAGCTCAGGTGACCAGCCCCAGTGGGAAAACAGTGGACGCCGACATCGTGGATGGAGGCAGCAGCACCTACAGTGTGCGCTTCATCCCTCAGGAAATCGGACCCCACACAGTCAACGTCAAGTACAGAGGCCAGCACGTCCCCGGTAGCCCCTTCCAGTTCACCGTGGGTCCCATGGGGGAGGGTGGAGCACACAAGGTCCGCGCAGGCGGTCCCGGGCTGGAGAGAGGCGTTGCTGGAGCGCCTTGTGAGTTTCCTGTTTGTAAACAGCCATGCTGTTAACGGGAATGACTGTGTTTTGACATTCTTCTTCCTTAAGATTAACATTCTCCTTTACTTTATCATCTTTAGCTGAATTTAGTATCTGGACCAGAGAGGCAGGTGCTGGTGGCCTGTCCATTGCCGTGGAGGGGCCCAGCAAGGCTGAAATCTCATTTGAGGACAGAAAAGATGGTTCCTGCGGTGTCTCCTATATAGTGAAAGAACCAGGTAGAACTTCTATCACACACAGCCGTGGTATTTTCCTCATGCATGTTTTAGCAGTGCGACTCGTGTGTGTGTGTGTGTGTGTGTTTGTTTCTGAGCTGCTAAGCTTTTCAGTAATTCCTGTGAGCCTCCTCCACTTCATTTGATGGTGGAAGTAAATAACCTGTCTGCCTCCCCAGGTGACTACGAGGTGTCAATCAAGTTCAACAACGAGCACATCCCTGACAGCCCCTTCATCGTTCCGATTGCTACACTGTCAGACGAGGCCCGCAGGCTCACTGTCACAAGCCTTCAGGTTAGCTCTCGCACACATATGCACACTTCCACACACACATACGCAGCTGTCAATAGTCACATTAATTATTTGTCTCAGCAGCTATCACAGACAAAATAGATACGCAATCACAGAATATCAAGGTAGAATAGCAGATGGCATGTGACATAATGTGCGATTGGTTGCAGATCTTTCTAAAAGCACTTTGCCCTTGAAGTGTAATTGAATGCCAGCGCTGGAGCAGTACCCATGAATATAATACTGCGATGCTGGCCAGTGATGAAGGGCTGGATTAACTGTCCCTCTGTAATGTGGGGCATCACAAGCTGTGCTATGTGAGCACTCAGTTGCTCTGCTGTGATTGTGTTTCCGTCTGAGTGAAAGCAAGAAAGCAAATTGTGAGCTGAAGATAAAGATACCTCTGACAGCTCACGATATCGGTGTCAGTGGCAGACAGATGTTGTTTTATTTGCTTTCATAGTCTCCGTAACAGCTGCCAACGATGCTAAAACCATGTATTTTTAGTTAACTGAAATGCCACTTCAGAGCACTTTTTCTCGCACTAGAAAATGAAAAAGGCAGGTAAAGTGCAACAGCAGCATTTAAAATGTCACGCTATCTCTGTCTGCTAGGACCTCTTGTCCATCTGTGGGGCAAAAAACGCTAAACGCCTCGCTGTAATCTTTGACCTTTTCTGCCTCTCACACGCAAATGCTCTATCTATTCTCGTTCAGGCATGATGAGTCACACACATTGTGTCCCTAAATGTGTGGGCCGCACGCACACACACACACACACACACACACACACACACACACACACACACACACACACACACACACATTTTGTGATCCTATTATTACCTGTCTTTTGCAGGAGAAAGACTTGAAGGTGAACCAAGAGGCATCTTTCATGGTGCAGCGCAACAGCGCCCGAGGTGTGGTTGATGCCAAAGTCCACACCCCCTCTGGCTCTTCTGAGGAATGCTATGTCACCGAGCTTGACAGCGGTATGCACCACCCTCAGCTTTTAGCATTAAGTAGGCTGCACAACAGAGATAACTCAGGTTTTTTCATTTCAACGCGTCATCTGTGAGCATAAGAGCAGAAATGTCTCCTCTTGTGTTTTTAGACAAGAGTGCAATCCGCTTCATTCCACGAGAGAACGGAGTTCACTCCATAGATGTCAAGTTCAATGGATGCCACATTCCTGGGAGCCCATTCAAAGTGCGAGTGGGAGATCCAGGGCTTATTGGAGACCCTGGCATGGTGACTGCACATGGCCCTGGACTGCAAGGGGGAACCACAGGTGCATTTCACTGCCATTCACCACCATGTGCTCCTGCTATTGTTAATATTCTTGCACAATTGCAACAAGGGGGAAGCCCTTCAAACATCTGCATCTTTCTTCTCACAGGTGTACCCTCAGAGTTTGTGGTCAAAACCTGTAACGCAGGCTCCGGCACTCTGTCGGTCAACATCGACGGGCCGTCCAAGGTCAAGATGGACTGTCGGGAGTGTCCTGAAGGCTATAAGATCACCTATACACCCATGGCACCCGGCAACTATCTCATCACCATCAAATACGGCGGGCCACAGCACATAGTGGGCAGCCCTTTCAAAGCCAAAATAACAGGTGTGCTTGACAGTATATATCTGCATGATAGGTCTTCGATTGAGAGATAAGTGCATCTCTGAAAAGTGCAGAAGTAATGAAAATGTCACGTCTTCCACGTGTGTGCTTCTCCGTGTTCATCTTAGATAAAAGCTGTTTTTCTCTTGCACTGCAGCAATATATTCCTGTCACTGGCTGACGGAAAATAAACATTCCCATTTTTTTTTATTAGTGTTACATAAAAATGCTTTCAAGTTTGAAAACAACTCCCAAGAGTCCCTGAAAGTTCACTTTATTTGAAAGTGGTATAAAATCTTTTCCAATTTGGGCTTCCTTGAATGTTTCCGTTGAGGAAAAACTCTCCCTATAAACAGCAGCTTTTCCTCCCTCATATCTTTGTCAATACCCAGTGTGTTATGTAATGTCTGGATTAAGCCATGATGGCTGGAGATAACTTTTTTTTTCTCTTTCTCTTTCTCTTTTTCTCTCTCCCGCAGGCCCGAGGCTTTCTGGGGGACACAGCCTCCACGAGACCTCCTCCGTCTTGGTCGAAACGGTTACCAAAACATCCAAAGTGGGTGGTGCTTACAGCTCCTCCTCTTCTACCACCTCATCCAAAATGACGTCAGATGCTAGCAAGGTGGTTTGTCGTGGAACAGGGCTGTCCAAGGCTTTGGTTGGGCAGAAAAACAATTTTACTGTCGACTGCAGCACAGCAGGTGAGGCGATAGAGATCGAACATATTTTGCGTGAATACAGAAAAAAAGCAGGATTTGAGCACTGGTATATACAGACACCAAAGTGAGGTTTATTAAATGATTCACACTGTAACCGTATGTTAACACGTAGTTTTAAGCTGCTATGACCTCAGTAATCTCAGGTTTTTTATGCAGTGAATGAGTGGGATCTGGATTTACATATTTCACAATATAAAAGTCCAAATTTAGTTTCAATTCCCCAAAACAGTTGCCTCAAGGTGTTTTATATTTTAAGGTGAAAACCCAACAATCAGGTCACCTGCCTATGAGCAAGCACTTGGTGACAGTGGGAAGGAAAAACTGCCTTTTAACAGGAAGAAACCTTCGGCAGAACCAGGCTCAGAGAGGGGCATCCATATGCTGTGACCGGCTGCTAGTGAAGGGAGGAAGAAAAGACAAAAGACAAACTGTGGAAGAGAGTCAGGGATTAATACATTAATAAATCATCATAAAAACCTAAAATTCTGATACAATCAAAGCTCTCTATATTTTTTTACACTACCTCCCTCACTTATTTCGGGCTCAACCAAATAATTTGTTAACATCATCATCATAGATGGCTGGTAAATGTTAAATTGCTCATTTTCTTTCGGCAGACAGCTGCAAACTTAGTGTAATATTCGAATATTTAATGCTACGCAAGAAACATAAAGTCTAATTTCCTGAAAAGAGTATAAAAAGGTATAAAAAACACAAGACAATGTGATCACAGAGGTCATGATGAACTGCAGAAACGAGGAATATTTCTCTGTTACTTTGTCATTTTAGGAAACCTCTCTGACATCATACATTTTCTTTTCATTGGCTGAATAAAAGAATATTTAAACTTGCACAACCACCAGCTTTTGTAGACCACTATCATTAAATCTCCCTCTTGCCGCTCCATCCAGGTACCAACATGCTGATGGTGGGCGTGCACGGACCCCATGCTCCCTGTGAGGAGGTCTACGTCAAGCACATGGGCAACAAGCTCTATAACGTCACCTATACCGTGAAGGACAAGGGCAGTTACACCGTCATTGTTAAATGGGGCGACGATAACGTGCCAGGAAGCCCGTACAAAGTGGCTGTACCATAAAAACAACAGCAACAGTGACAAAAAGACTCCATCCCTTTTGACCCTCCACGCTTTCCTCCTCATGTGCATGCATCATTCAGTGCTTCATTTCCGGCACCGCTGTTTGCTCTTCAGCAGGGATCACAATCTACTAAACATGCAAGAAAACCTGCAAGGACATTTGCTTACAGAATTACTGATGGCAGAGAAGCTATTGTGCCAAATTATTGTTTAAACTTCAGATGATGTGTGCGTGTACACTCACAGGTATGCATCCACATTCAGACGGGTGTGGGGGCAGCACTGTGGTTCAGAAGTCCTTGAGCGACCCCCAAATGGCACAAGTACACGAATGTTAAACAGATGCTAGAGTAACAGTGTTTAGAGTGTGATACAGTATGGTTTTGTATGATTTAAGAATGACAAAATTGACTTTTTTTTGTTATATTAACCTTTTTTTTTTGGTAAGTCTTTGCAGACCTAATAAAGATTTAATTGCTGACTTTCCAGATGAAAATGATTTGGTTTATTTGATTTCACGCTGTGCTGGCAGATGCTTCGCGGGCTCTGCAAGAGGCATCTCTTACGTTTTACATTTCCATAGTTTCATCATGCAGCTATTTTCTGACCACTGCTGGTTCCTCTGTCTGAGCAGCTGTCAGGATTTTTCTTTTCGATCACCGCAGCTCTCAGCTGAGTAGCTGCCCTTTAGATATTTGAGAGCTGAAAACTTTCTTCCCGGCAAACTTCAGACTGTGCAACCAACATTTAAAATCGACTCTCCTAAAGGTCTTCATTTACCTTTAACTCGATATCACGATACAGTGTTGCGTCAAATAAATAATAAAGGGTTTCTCTTCGAGTTCACCTTGTTTGCATCCTGTACTTGTCCAGATGCAATCACAAGATGGCAGCATAGGCAAGCTCACATCTGTATTCATATCTCCAGAAAATACACCATAATGCAATCTCCATTGTTCCCAGTAAAGATTGACTACACCATGCTCAACACGAGGAAGCCCGCGGAGCGTAGAAAGCAGGGGGAAACGGCTTCTGTTGTTTGTGTAATTAATCCTGTTGGATCAGAGATGGAACACAAGTGGATTCTGTTGTGGCGTCCTCATGGTGGGGCGCAAACCAACCAGCAAGGAGGGAGGTCTACCCTTTCGCTTGTGTGTATGTGTGTGTGTGTGCCTCTCCATGAATTGTGTGTGGTCTGTGGGCCTTGGTATGACAGTGAGTCAGCCAAGTAGCCTCCACACGGTGACACAGTTCACCTGAACCAATACCATTCTTCACAGAGAGGAGCCTATAATTAGGTGCTAATTTTCTCTGGTTCCACTGTGACATGATGCTGGGGGCCATGGCGAGGCAAGACAGAGCGCGTGGGTGCATCTGATGAACAGTGGCGAGAACTCGACTCGAGACCATCTGGCCGAGTGGCTGACGCTGCCCGCTGCTGTCTCTGCTGACGCTGGGACCGGGGCAGGGCCCACCCACGTCAGTCTGTCCTCCCCGTACCGCTCCTCCGGACCGGGACCCAGGCGTCTGTCCACCACAACATGTTTATCTCGAGTGGATGCCAAGTGAATTGGGTGCAGCGATCCAGCAGCATAGAAAAAAAGAGGAAGGGGGGCGGGGGGGGTACAAGCATAGGGGGGAGGAAGAGGAGAGGGCAAAGAGAGGGGAAGAGAGTGTGGGAGGAAGAGGCTGAGAAAGATGGATTAGAGTAAGAGAATGGGATTAAAAGAATCCAGATGGAAGAAAGGAAGACAGGCCCACAGACACACACACACACACACACACACACACATAAAGACACAAAAACAGAGAAGCAGACAAACAAAAGTACATTATTTTTTTTATTTTTTTATTTTTTATTTTTTTTTTCTAAATGACATCAGAAACAGCAGTATGCGACATTACGTGATGGCAGAGCTTCAGTTCATCCTTTGTCATTTTTTTTTTTTTTTTTTTTTTTTTTTTATAATAAATAGGACAGGGGGAATGAATGAGAGAGAGAGGGGGAGAGAAAGAAAGAAAGCCAAAGGGGAGAAGAGACGGTGAGAAGGGGGGGGAAGAGAGAGAAAAAAAAAAACAAAACTCCTGGGTCACCTGTATGGAGAAAAAACAAACAAACAAACAAACAAACAAAAACAAACAGAGGAGACAGCAAACAACAAAGAGCAACATAATAATAGAGAAAACAAAGCACCATCACAATAAACTAGCTAGTCATAGATATCAGTATTTACTAAGTAATAAACGATATTGTGCAGCACGCAAGATAGACAGCGCACAGTGTGCTTTGAGGCAGCAGCCAAGAAAGCTTTAGTCCGCGTCTGTGAATACCCATGTGTGCATACCTGTGTGGATCAGCATGCTTGCATTCCAAAGGTTTCTCCATGTAATGATCTGCTAGGGAGTGTGGGGGGGCCACAGCCCCGTCCTCCAGGGTGTGAAGCGGGTATGGAGGAGATCAAAACTCCAGACATCCAGAGGCCCCCAGAACACAAGAGACCATGGAAGACCAACAGAGGGGCAGCCGTGCCACTGTCCCAGTAAGAGCTGAGGAGAGTCCCAGATGAGGGCTCGCCCAGCAGCCGCGGAGCAGAAGTCAGGGGGAGTTGCAGTGACGCGCCCGTGAGCTCCGCCGGCCCCCAGCTGCGCCTGAGTGACCGAGCCCTAGGCCGAGAGGCCGGGGGCACCCCACCTCCACAGGGGCCCGAGCGAGCCCCAGGCCCCAGGCCCCGACAAGCGGCCGCCAAGGAGTGAGCCGGTGTGTACCCGGACGCCCACCCCCAGACACAAAGAACCACCAACACACCGACACCTGAGGGAGTCCGCCACCGGCAGGGGAAGTGGTGGTGGGTGGAGATAGGCCTCCAAACCTCGGAGGGCCTGAGGTGTCCCCAGAGAGGTGGCGTCTGATACCCAACCTGACATATAGACACAGACATACGGGCACACACAGACACAAACATCCATTCCCACCCTCATGCTCTCATATGCACTCACTCCACACTCAACCAACGTGGAGACAGACATAAAGAGACGCTGTACGCACAATCACACTCCCCAGGCGTACTCTACAAACCGGGTCTAGGTACCCTTGCCCCTGGAGGGGGGAATTGCACCCAGACCCAGGTGGTGTTACCCTTTTCCCTGCGGTGGGGAGAGGCAGACCACCCCGACTCCGCAGCAGCAGGGAGGCCCCACACCCCAGACCGCAGTCGGACGGCCAACTCCTCCTACTAGCCCTCCCGCTCCAGCAGGCCGCAGAGAATGGGGGTGGGAGAAGACTCCAAACCTCCCTCCACCCGCTCATTGTAGTGTTGATGCATATGTGTTCTAAGGTGCAATTAAAACCCAGGAGGGCATGGAGCTACCTGCCAAGGAGCAGCAGGTAAGCGCATAGTCCCTCCTGCTAACCCTCAATGACTAAGTGTATTTAAAATTGAGAGGTGGGCAACGACGTCAGGGGTGAGGTATACACCCTGATGGTGATTTGGACTCCGTGATTGTGCCCACCCCCAAGATCCTATATGTATGTGTAATGAGAGTGTGAATAATGTGAATGTCTAAGTTGTGGGATAAAATTGAGGCAGAGGCAGCCAGAAGGGGACAGGGGGGGGGGGGGGGGGGGTAGCCTCCTCTGCACCCTGGTGACATACCCCCACTCCAAGGCCCTGCATGTGTGGGTGGTTGTGGAGGAGCGGGAAGAGGGAGGCAGCTGGAGATGGGGAGGGAAGGAAGGGAGGGGCAGGTAACCCCTCCCTGGGGCCAGCTCCCCCGCTGACCCCAGTAGGCACTCCCACCCTCCGCGACCCGCCAGGGAAGGGGGGCCCAGGCCCATCAGACCGGGGCCCAGTGCAGTAGCGCCCCCCGGCTCCACAGAGCCCTGGACAGTCCACCCAACCCCACCACAGAGAAAACTGCACCCACCCCACCAACCACACATCTTCCAGACTACATAAGACGGTAAACGCCCAGGCTGAGATCTTCCTCCACCTCTCCTGTATCTCCCCCTCCTGCAGAGAGTTCCTGAGAGAAGAAAGCTCCTGCAAGATGTGACCATCCCCCCCACCAGTTGAAGAGCCCCCCAGGCGGCTCGATGCACCGGCGGCACCCTGCTCCAGGGCCGGGCCCCCATGCACCCACCCGCCCACAACCCCGGCAACACACCAACCAGGACCCGAGCCCCCGAGGCCCGGCCCGGGCCCCAGCCCAGAGACGGAGCGCCCCCAGAACCTCACGCCCATCCCGGACCCACCCAGGGGCAGCCAGGTTGCCAGGTCAGTAACCCACGTCCGTCAGCACAGACCCTCCCCTAGCCCCGCTGCACGCAGCCGCGAGGAAACAGTCACCTGAGAGCCAACAGAGCCCTCAACCGGACGTGACCGCTACCCCGGGTTGAGCCCCCCAAGGAAGATGCCTCCGGGGAACCCCCCGACGCCCTAAGCCTGTCCCTACCCCCTCACCAATCACAACAGTGAAGGCGGGACCAAACTATGACCCCCCACCCCCACTAGGTGATGGAGCTGATAAAAGGGGCCCAGAGCAATTGATCTAATGTGGTGGCAGAGGCTGTGTCAAGACTAATGTAATCTAATAGATAATTTCTATATTGGTTAGAATTAAGATTATTTTTATTTTTCCAGTTCATGAGGACTGTTTTCTTGGCTATGCATAGGGCAGTGAAGATCATATGGGCTATATTCTTTTCTGAAGTGACATTATCTAAGCTGCCCAACAAACACACTAAGGGGGAGGTTGGAATGTTACATTTCAGACATTTTGATAAGTCTTCACATATCTCGCGCCAAAACTTTTGCACTGGTGGACAGAACCAAAGAGCGTGGATGTAATTGTCTGGTGTATTGCCTTGACAGTGTGAGCAGTTGTTGGAAGATGTAAAGCCCATCTTGAACATCCGATGACCTGTATAGTGCACTCTATGAAGTATTTTGTATTGTATTAATTGCAGACTGGGATTTTTAATTAATTTAAAAGTTTTTAAGCAAATCTGAGACCAGAAGTTTTGGTCTAGGTTGACTGATAAATCTGCTTCCCACTTTGCAGTAGGAAGGGATATTGATTCATCTAATTTAGAAAGTGTTCTGTATATTTTAGATAATAATTTGGGGGATTTAAGAGTAAGAAAATGTGCCGCACTTAGTGGTGTTTGTAATTCAACTTGACTGAGGTTAAATTTCTTTTTTACTATGGATTTAATTTGTTGATATTCTAAAAACCTTGTCTTGTTGATCCCATATTGTTCAACTAGTCTGTCAAATGGAATAAATTCTGTTCCCTCTAATATATGTTCTAAGTATTTAATTCCTTTACAACTCCATTCTGGGAAATTAATCATATTATTGTTTTGTAATATGTCAGGGTTATTCCAGATAGGTGTACATTTGCATGGGATTAATGAAGACTCCGTTATTTTTAGAAACTCCCACCATGCTGTTAGAGAAAAGCTGATGTTGATACTTTTAAAGCATTCATGTCTTTTGATGTTTGAGCTAATAAATGGTAGGTCTGAAATCTCTAGATCCTTGCATAGTGCCTGTTCAACATCTAGCCAGGGCTCAACTAAGAAGGTATGTTTTAACCATTCTGAGATGAACTGAAGCCTGTTGGCTAAGAAGTATTGGTGAAAATTAGGCAGATCTAACCCTCCTCTATCCTTGGTTCTTTGTAGCGTTTTTAAGCTGATACGCGGGGGTTTATCTTTCCAAAGGAATTTGGAAATATATGAATCCAGAGATCTGAACCAATCTTGTGATGGTTTGTTAGGGATCATCAAAAATAAGTAATTTATTTTTGGCAAGATCATCATTTTTATAGTGGCGACCCTTCCCATGAGTGATATGGGTAAAGATTTCCATCTAGTCAGATCGCCTTCTACTTTCTTTAGAAGTGGGATGTGGTTTAGTTTAGTTAAGTCTGAAAGCTTAGGAGAGATATTAATACCTAAATATTTAATATTTCCGGATTGCAGTGGGGCAGAGGAAGAATTATGGAAGGAGCAGTTAATGGGGAGAACTGTAGATTTTGGCCAGTTAATTGAATAATCTGAAACTCTTGAAAACCAGTTTATTAAAGTAATTACCTCAGAGAGGTTGGTTTGTGTGTTTTGCAGAAAAAGCAACACATCATCCGCATAGAGACTGATTTTATGTTCTATGTTCTTACATTTTATGCCCTTAATTGTTGTAGCCTGTCTAAATGCTGCTGCTAGAGGTTCGATAAAAATTGCAAAAAGTGAGGGGGAGAGTGGGCATCCCTGTCTGGTGCCCCTCAGGAGACAGAAGCTGGAGGATGTCTGGTCATTTGTTCTGATACGAGCCGTTGGGGAATTGTATAATATTCTTATCCAGTTTATGAAAGAGTTTCCAAAACCAAATTTGTGTAAAGTTGCGAATAAAAATTTCCAATTAACTCTGTCAAATGCTTTTTCTGCATCTAGAGATAATATTATGGCTTCGATGTTTTTATCGTATGAGTAGTCTATTAAATTAAGTAATCTACGAGTGTTTGTTGAGGAGTGCCGACCTTTTATGAAACCAGTTTGGTCAGGATGAATTAAGAGGGGGGTTATTTTCTCTAATCTCTTTGAGAGAGCTTTGCAGATTATTTTAAGGTCTACATTTAAAAGAGAAATTGGACGATAGCTTGAGGGAAATAAAGGGTCTTTGCCTGGTTTTAGCAGGAGACTAATGTTGGCAGAATTCATATTTGGTGGTAGTCTGCCCTTTTCCTCGATTTCAACAAAAGTACATTAAAGACAACCTAAAAAAACTGACTGCAGATGAAGCAATCAAATCGCTGTTCTAGGTCATTGAGAGCATCCTAATGCAGTGCATAACTTTACCGTCAAAGATAGCACTGGTGTTCGACTATTGGAAGATGGGGGGGGGGGTTTCTGCATCAAGATGCTTCTCCCTCTCTCTCTCTCACACACACACACACACACTTACCGACAAACACAAAAGTCTGGATTATGTTAAAAGTAAAATTGTGTAAAGGCATGCCCCCAAAAGCTTTTGAAGATGGTGCTCTCGGGGCAAAAAACTCATTCTCCAGCGTGCCCCTATCATGCTGACTCCTGTTCTCTTCTCTCTTTTCCATCTACTCTGATCCAGCCTTTCCCACCCTCCCTTTCTTCCTTCCCTCCCCGCCTCCCCCGAGTTTAATTTTTCCTCCCGCTCCTTAAACTCCTATCAATCTAAGCTTCTGCAGTTTATTTCTCATCTTCCTTCCTCTGTCACTGAGAGCCTTGTCCCCAGGCCTGCATCTTCTACCTTTGACCTCTATCTGTCAATGCCGGCTGTCTCCTCAACTCAGATGGAAATCCCGGAAGATTGGGTCACAAGACATTGACATCTCTCGGAGCAAATAATGAAAAAAAAAGGGGAAATGAACCAGCAAACAAACAGCTAAACGAGTGTTTGCACAAACAAATGGTTGCCCGGCCGGGTTAATGAATGAACATGTAGGGAGAGAGAGAGAGGGATTGTTGTAGCAATGCATCCATTCAATTTCCATCCAAGCCTGAAGATTCTGCTGTGTAATTGCTTCATGCATAGTTGATACACTGCATAATCAACCAAATATGCTGGATTTTCTCTGTTTGTGTAGATCTGGACTTTGAAGGCCACTGGAAAGTTAGGATTTGGAGTTGCTTTTAACGCAAAAACTCATTCATATCTGAGCGCTCAACGTTCTCCTTTCAAACACACAGGCACACGTGGGACCAGTGAAAGGTATGCTCTCCTGTAGTTGAATCAGGACCGCGATGTGTTTTATTCATATAGATGAAATATTCATTAGCCTGTTGTCGCTCTGCTTTTGTCTGTGTCTCTTACACGTAAGCCGATTAAAAATCAAGACGGACTACGGCCGCAAATTGGTTAGCTTCGTGTAGGGGTGTAAAAACAATGCAAATGGATGGACGGAGTTCCCAATGGGCGTCAGCAGATTGTGTTCATGCAGCATGCAAATGCGTAAAGCATGAAGCTGGTCCAAGCCCTCAAACCAGTTGCTGAATAGTTGCTGCACTATAGAGAGGGATGGATTTTTGTTGATGGAAGCCTCCAACGAGAGATGCATACCAAAGACCTCCCACCCTAAGAAAGCATTTTCACACAAAGCAAGAGGCACACATTTCTGCCATATACACACATACATATAAGCTTGGCCAGTCATTCATGCTCGAACAGAGCAGACTCGAACAGGCAGGCAGCACCACGCACACGAAAAGAAACAGCGTGATGTGAAATGGTTTAGCTTCATGAGGTGTATGAACAGCAACAGCCCGAGGCAGGAGAAATGACAGGGAGAAAAAGCGTCCTTTTTCCTCTGAGAAAGGTGTGTTCACACTTCTTTTGTGGAGCAGCAGGGACATGTCAGGGGCAAAGTCCCCATGTCTCCATCTCTAATTGGAGCGTATCCCTCTGCCCTGTCCCCATCGCACTATGGTGAATGCAGGATGCTGTGCTAATGGATAGCCCCCCTGCGGAGGGCTTGTCCTTGATGTGCGATTTGACGGCAGCCCTTGCTGAGGGTAGACTGCAGATTGGAGGCAAATCAGAAGATTTGTTTGTCCTCTCCAAGCGGGGTGGGACATTCAAGGAGAGAGACCAGCCGTGTGCTGTGATGGAGTGGGTTGGACCGGTACGACAGATGTGTGTTAGTGTGACTGATGTGTTTTGGGTGAGCAGGCTGCGCTGGGTCACCGACACCTGGAGAACGAACATAAGCCCGTCCAAGAAATGCCTGGGCATACTGATGCTGTGTTTGTTTCGATCACTGTCCAAATGGCGAGCTGAGCCAAAGGTAGCTTTCTGTGATAGCACCTTTGGTGAAGATTTAGGAGAAGATAACGATGTTGTAATTACCTGTGCTAAATTGGAACTGTGGCTGCTCAATGAGGTATAAACAAGGTTGCTCTGGTCCCCTTGGGGTAATTGTTTCAGAAGCCTGCAACAGCCCGGTCCAGTGATGGTGAAATTGGAAGGGGTGGTATCCTGTAATTTCTCAGACCACTGAAGCGTGCCCTGTGTGTGGGCTGAAACTCAGGCTGATTCCAAATGGAAGCATAACTTTTTGTTCCCTCTTACTGTAAGAGTCAAAGTCATTGGTCTCAATCGGCTTTAAACCTGGAGATGATAGGGGCCTGTGGGTCATTGGGCACCACCTGTGCTGTCTTTTGCATTTCAGTGAGTATCCCATTTCCTATTACGGAACACTTTGTTCGGTCACAGGCGCAGATTTTTTTGAAAATGCTGTATTAACATATGCGCACAGGTGGTTAAATCTATGTTCCAATAAGCAGAAATAGTTCTGAAGGGAAAAAAAGAAGAAGCATATCCTACTCGACACTCCTTGCAGATGGCTTGTCTGTTAATATTAGCATAATAGCATTCTGAGCACACTTGCAGAAATTCACTTATTCATCACAGCATCGGGCCAAGCTAAATAATACCGCGGCCCTTGAGCTTTCAAGGGGCGACATGATTTCAAATATTTGAAGCAGATTCACTGTGTACAGTCTAAACAAGTGCTCAAATTAATTGCTGAATGCTAATACAAGCAGACAGCACTGCACGGTGAGATGTCATGCCCGTCATGCAGGCTTGACCACAGGAAAACTGCGAAGCAATGGGTTATCCCTCTGATCTGGCTGGCTCAATCCTGGTCCCACATCACACCATGTAACCAGAATTCGCGGCCACAGCCTTAACGCTGTGAGCTCCCTCTGATTTAAAGCCCTACTTTTCATTTTATCTTTTGTATGCGACTGACCAGCGCAGCATCGCTTCAAAACATGAACCACAACTAGTTATATCAAAGTTTCATTATTCTACAGTCACCCCTTTTTTCACTGTACCACAAAACAGCCTGAACCTCATGGTGGGCTTTCTGTAAGACTGAAAGATAAGAGGGATCTGAAATAACACGCCGCAGCAAACTTGCACAGGTAATGTCTTTTTTGACTGCTGTAAGAGAAAATGCAATATAATGCATCAAAGTCACATAGATTAAAACACCCACCCACACACCCACACACACAAAAGCATAGGGCAGCCACCAAAAAGCATGCAGTGCAGCTTCTCGCTGACATGCTCCGGGCCATGCTTAATAGCGTGTTGCTTACATTATTTTAAAACTTTAAACTAGAGGCCTCTTTATTAACATGCATATTACATTATCGAGATGGTCCAGGCCACATTACTGTCATGTATGCCCATCAAAGTCCCCCATGAATTTAATTAAGCGTGTTGTCTTTAGTATGCTACGGGCTGCTCATAAAGACGTCACGTAGCGGAATACATTTCGTGCCCTTCCCCCGTCTTCATCAGAACGATTCAGTAGATTTCACTACTCGACAGTGGACTGATGAAGGCAGAAGAATGAAAATATTGACTTTCTGGAAATCTGGGGGCAGATGTAATCATGACAATGATCATCACAGAAAATCAATCCTTAATATTGTCACGAAAGCTATTCCATATATAGGATATATTATAATTGCTGCACTGAATATCACATGGTGACATTTACATACCACAGAGACATTGTTGTGCCTACAGGCAGAGAGCGCAACCATGCAGATTACAGATATTTATTCATGTACAGCAGAAGTGGTGATTTAACAAAATAAAGTGTTTAAATTCAATTAAAGATGAGTAAACATAAACCCTTAAAGGCACCCTCAGTTGTTATTTTGAGTTTACTTAATAGAAAAAACAATGTTGTACTCATGAATACACATTAATTAGTGGGTGATTATGTATTCTAACGAACTCGCACGTTCTCATAAACGTGCAATGAAACCATTATACACAGGAGCGAGCGCCAGTTTGTGGAAGCTGCCATGTTGTCCCACCATCTTGAATACAGGGGCCGAGAGAGACCAGTCACACATTTAGTACGCCAAAGGCAGAGGACAAGAGAACTCGTAAGTGTTCATGTGCAAATTTTTATGTATGTTTTAGCTTCAGATTCAAGCTATGAAAGAGCTTGTTTAATCGTCAGAGATGGGTTTCCCTTCACCACAGATGTGAAAGAAACAACTTGAACTTCCTTATTTTCACTTATTTTCACGGACCGGCCTTTAAGGTGTCGCGGATAAATACAACAAAATAAAACTAGTACCGAAAAAAAGAAGATTTATTCATAACACACGTGAAAACACCCAGGAAAACCGAGTTAACGATAAAAAACGTTAACAAAATAACGCTGAAAACCGATAAAAACCCTGAAAACCATACATTTCACACCTGAGCCTCAACTCTCGCGACCCGGTACCAAACGACTCACGGACCGGGGGTTGGGGACCGCTGCTCTAGGACATTAAAACGTGCATAAATATTTATTGCCAGCAGATTAGACATGTGACCCCAATACCTCTGAAGAGCTGACAACAACCCGGCTGGTTTTAAGCTAACATTATGTCAGCTAACTCTGATAAACAGCTTGATTACATTCTCACAATGTACGAGAGTTTATTCACTAACGATCTAGGTTTAAACCTGGAAGCCTCGAAATGTGCAATCTACTGACATCTAGTGGTGAGATTTTACACACAGTTACTTTAAACATGTAGGCTTTCCCCTGACTGCTAACTCTTACATTCTAATCCACGAGTAAAGACAGACATCTTATTTGGGTATGAGTATCAACTATGCCTGTCACAACCCCGTTGTCTTCATTTTAAAAAAATACTTCTGGATTATGTGGATCATTTGCTTTTAAACCCTTAATAATTAACAGTGGGTTGGATGACTTTATGAAGTGTGAAATGAGCCACTCTTAAAGACAAAGAAGCCCACAGAAAATTATCATCTGATTCTGTTGTTTCCATTCAGAGCGCCGGACCCTCTTGACGTCTTTCAGCTCACTGCTTTAGTTTTACAGCTCCCGAATTTACTGCTGCTGGCTGCGTGCCGAGGAAACACCAACTGCACTTGTAGTGCGAACTGAAACATAACCCCAGTGTTGCTTAAGCTCTGCTTTATGTGCAAACAGACAGCTGTTTGCTAGCACGTATCAACTTTACAAGATTATAATATGTCACTATCAATTCTGCCGGGCGGGCATTAATTCTACATCACAACAAAGCAATAAAATGTTGTCTTGCCGATGCCAGCCTCTCCTTTTTATCCTGTCATGGTGGAAGACTTTATAAGACATAATAACATGGATCAAGTGGGTAATGAGATGTGGCTCAACCTTGAATTTCATTTGCAACATCCGGAGTCTCATTGTCATGTGCATATATTGCCCCTTTCTCTGTAACGAACATTTAATGGAGCATTTTTGTTTGTTTGTTGTGGGTTTTTTTTTTTTTTTAACATGACAGGGGAGGGGGTTAGGGAGAGCTTACAATTACGCTATTATTCCCAGTGTGCCCTGTTAGGCTAAATACTTCAAATCCATCAGAAAAGACATAATTAATCTGGTTCATTTGACAGGGATAATAAACCCTGTGTAATAAGAATTATGTGAAAGTGATTGGCAGCTTGTCGTTGGGTCTTTAGGTGAAGAAAATAAGAGGGAGCTCAAATATGTGTGCGCGCGCTGATGTACATGCCCAAATTATGTGTGTGTGTGTGTGTGTTTGTCTATATTTATGGTGGTGCTGGGGGGGTTAGTGTGAGGGGGTGCGATACAGTTTGTGTGTTGTGATCCAGTCCCAGCTGTGTCTCATTAACTGCTGTCATTTTAATCCTCTTAGTCAAATCCCATAATTTTGTCCATCAACAAAAACAGAAGCAACAGGGCAAGAATAAGCTGCAGCTTCAGCCATTGCGAACGGAGGAAGTCAAGACGGAGTCGACACACAAACGCAGCTACCCCGGTGTTATGTAAAACAATCAGGGAGGCTTTGCTTTTAAAATTTCATTGACTGTTTTTGGTGCACAGCCACTGTTAATCTGGTTTGGACTCCAGGAGTTCAAAGGATTTGTTGTTTGTGGCTCCACTCGGTTCATCTGCAGATTCCTCCCGGGGATCATCAGCAGATCAGGTTGCGTTACGTAGCACTCTGAATTCCTGCACATTCCCTTCTTCTTCCCATGTGAATTTATTTGAAAATGTATGACTGATTCAGTTTCTGCCTCCGAGTGGCCCGACAGTCCTCTCCCCTCTGCGATGAAAGCTATTTTCTTCTCTTTCCTCACACTGACAGCTGGTGTGTGCTCTTCACCGCCAACACTTCAGCACAGACCAGCTCTATGTATAGATTGCTGTCATTGAAAAAGCCTATTTCGGTTTGCTCTTGGTGCTATGAATATATGTGCAACATTCTCCTGCGCTTTATTTCCGACGCAATTGCCTCCTTTTTTCCAAATGAGTGCAGTAACGCTGCGACGCACAAGCTCTCGCCAGGGTACATAAAAAGCCGACTTTCTTCGCGATGAGAAACTTGACTTGATTGTCCAAATGTCAAGTTGTCCCTTGAGAGGCTTTGTAATGCACACAGAGCTTGTGGTTTGTTTTAATTGTGACATTTATGAGTTGTAGGAGAGCAGCATTTATGCCACCTTTCCCCTGTGCCAAAGCTACCCGGAGGAATTTATTTTCTTTCTTTCTTTTTTCCACGAGAGTGAGTCGTCCATTAATTGTGGGCACAACTGGTGAATCGATCTGTCAGGTAGTATTTTCCCGAGCTGCAAATTAGTTTCCCCAGCAGCTGTTACACTAAGTATAAGAGGGCTGAAGAGTGTCTCTGCCCAGTATAAAGTAATACTACACTGCGTTGCCATAGCTTCCCATGATGCCTATAAAGTTCAAATCAACACATTGCAATTACCATCTATTCCTCAGTGAATGTCTGCCTGCAGTGGCTGCCTCCACCAGGAGAGTTAGGACAAGCTTCACTGCTTTATTCCCCTGTATGTCATCCTGGACTGAAAAACAAGATTAAATTGGTTCTGCTCAACTATTTGCTGTCAGCTAAAAGTAGATGGTTCAGCCTCGGAGAAAAAGGTATTCTGAGAATGTGCGACCAAACACTCGCTCGCGCAGACAACAGAGGTGTGTGCGGACGCAGATGCACGTGCACAACCTGACACTCGCACACAAATAAACGAAACAAATTCAAAGGCGAGCTCGAAAATGCGCACGCGCAATCAAAAATAAGGCATGCACAGGAAGACGATTGCACACACGCATGAAAACACACGCTGTGGAAACACACACACAAACGGACCACACGTTCAAGCATTAGTGGCGTGTCAGAAGTCTGTCATTTGTTGTTTGGAAGATGTGAAGGCATAGGCCAGATTTGTGACCTTTGTTGTGACTGTGAGGCGTGTTTCTCTCTCTTTGGAGAAGATGATTAATTTCTGTTATTTACATTACTGCCCTGAAGGCTTCTCGATAGGCCTCATGCATTTGTCATTTCCACTGCGCTGTTTTTCAAATGGAAATGAAATAGAATGTACAGCCTCCTGGGTGTACCTCACCAAGAGTCTTTAAAGCAGAGAAGACGCTAGGAAAAAAAAAAAAGAAAGGAAAAAAAATCGGAGCTATTTGCTTATAATAAAACGGCCGTGTCAACATGGTGCTGCAGCATTCACACAGTGCAGTCTTGAGGCTCTGGTAAACAATACATCCTCGCCATTTCCACCACCACTGTTCTTGCTTAATTAGAGCTCTGATTGGATGGGCACAGCTCATAAAGCAGCCATAACACTGGTTCAGTCAGCTGCAGATCTGCACTGCTTTTTAACATTATTTTATCGCCTGCAGGAACCAGTAGATCCCCAGATGTCTGCCTGTGTATTCCCATACATGCAGCTAACACACACACCCACGTCTCAGTGAAACACCTTGTGAATTTGTGTTCACCATGTTCTCACTTCCCATTCTTCCTCTCCTCCAGCAGTTCAGGGCTTATTTCTTTCACCTCCTGGGAGTGTGGCAAGAGAGTAAAAGAAAAGTGAGAAAAACTTGAAGGTGTCCTGAGAGTGCTTTTGCCATACGGAAAAAGCTGCGGCTAATCCTCAGAGTGTCACTCTCCGCATCCTAAATAAGAACAACCTTTCGTACGGTATGTGCAGACACTTCCCAATATGTGACTAGGCTCTAGCCCACCTCACACAACCTTGGAAAAATAAAACCAATCAACTCTTCATCATCATCGTCTTTTGTTCTGACCAACAAAACTGAACTGTATTTGCTGTTGGAAGAAAAACAGAAGCACAAAGTCACCGCTTTCATTACTAGAGCCTGGTGATTTTTACCTAAATGGTCTGATTAGAAAACAGCAACCACTGATGAGCCATAAATGAGTTATGGTCATTTATGCTAATCAAAGCAACACACACACACACACACACCATACAAGCACCTTGTTTTATGTTAAACAAACACTTTATTTTCCCAGTGAGAGACGCTGGCATTTGTTCCCCTGGGCTGTATTACTACAGCTGGCCTATAGCTATGATCATAACTTAACGTCTCCATAATGGGCTTGGCCCTCTGAGCAAGCTGACCTGTTAGGTCTGGGACTGCTTGACAGCAGTAATTACACATGTGAGCTATTTAAATGAGCATGATTAGCCAGTAACAAGCTGGAAGAGCGAAAGGAGGTGATTAGACAACGGCATGCTGATTCATCCGCCAGTGGGGGAAAAAAACCAAGCCGCTGCAGGTGAATATTTGTGTTGCTTTATGCAGCAAAAGTTGATCTAATGATGTTTATACACCTGGTGGTGAACTCAACCATAATGAGAAAGTTAAATTGTAATAAAATGGGGTTTTTACCACTCTAATTTAGACGCGAGGCACACCGAGGCAGGATGAAATGGAAGTGCTTTTATGGTGCCGCTCAGGCAGATCAGAAAGTGGAAATATATTTAATATCAGCAGTTCAGTTTGTGTCGTTCACCTTGTGTTTGTTTCAGCCTCTTGGTTAATTTAACCACATGCTTGAGTTGTAGCGTAGCCCCTGAGCTGCTCTCAAAGCCTCAGCGTTGCCCTCGGGCACTTTTTTCCCTTCTGTAGGAAAAAAAAAGATACCAATGTCTTAGCGTATCAAAATGTTGCGTCTTAATGTGGCAGCTTTATTTATAGAATGAAGGTTTTAGAATTATTTCAGCATCAAAAGGCACGCGCTGTGTCATTCTAAAGTCTGTATGTGCTCCTTGCCATCGTAACATCTGACAAGCAGCTCCAGGCACTTCACTGTGTGCACTGTGAGCAAGAGTCCAACTCTGGCAATGTTTTCATGTGATTTCAGTAATGCTCTCTGTCCAAACGTTGTTCCATTTAGATATTCATGAACAGAAACATCCCTCTTCAATTACTTTCTACAGCAGTAGCTCATGGATGTGTCCAAATATTTGATTCCCTGTGAAAGATAAATGAAAGCACTCAGTGATGAAGTTATGACAGGGTTCCTATGATCATGATATGAAAGTTAAAGGCATCACCACAAAAAAATAGAAGAAGAAGAAACATCCAACCATCCAACCATGCCTAAGTTTTAACTCTTTGGGTGACTAAGCTAGAACTGATGCTGACCTAGAGGTGGCGGCTCAGCATAAAACATAAAATGCCCCCCCCCCTTACAAAACGTGATAAAATGGTGCATTAAGCAGAACATGACACCGAATTCTACTCAGTGATTTGTGGCCCTGGAGTAGGTCAATAATAACGCCGGACACATCTTCAGTAAACGCTCAAAAATCCATGCTCCATGCTCAAACACACATTCCATAATGATCTTTCACTCAACTTGAAAAACTTGTACAGTAGCAGCCAACTTCCACCAGCCTCTGCCATTAATAACATGTTAACGATGTATGTCTGCTTTGAAATTATAATATTTTTGCAAGGGCTCCATTTGAAATTCATCACAAATGCAAGGAGGGGTTGGGGGTATTCTGAATATGTAGCTGAGGAATTATCAGAACAAGGCCCTTCGCTGTCTGTCTGTCATTAAAACACTGTCAGATGTGCTTCGGCGAGGGGTGGTGGTGGTGGTGAGGGAAGCGGGGGGGACACGACGACTGTTAAAGGGAGCACGGGGACTTATCTGCTCAGCTGTAAAATGATTTTCTGTCTCTTCAAGAGATACTGTGAGTGTGTGTGGGGGGGTATCAGTGATCTGAGAGTAATTAAGATATGGGCTCACATCACACAAGGGCTTTGCACGTGGGAGACGAACAGATAAAATTGAATGTGAAATAGTTGAGTTTAAAGGGGGACTTTGATTAATTACAAAACTCTCAAAGGACGGTCCACCCCCTCTTAAATTGAACTGCCATCCAATAGCAGCTGCTCAGGAGCTGACGACCTCAACACCTCCGCTTTATCTTTAATAGGCAGGTTATCTCGTTATTCATTGCAGCTCACCCATTCAGTTGTTATATTGCTCTTTCTGCAAGACTGAAATACATCATTATCTTTGTATCAAGCTGTTCCATGTACAGATTTTCTTTAAAGGGTAAGACAATCGTGTCTTCAATGGAATTTCAATTGAGTTTTATTGAGTTTATGACATATACCCATACTGGTCTTTTCCCTGTTACTCTATACACACTGTTTGCTAAAGATGCCGATTAGAAGGTTCGCTCAGTGGTATATAACTATATCTAACTCTGATGCTTCACATGAATAAATAAATAAATAAATAAACATTTGTGGGAACACACTTGCCTACCTTCTTGCTGAGAGTAAGATGAGAAGATTACCATGGCTGTCATATCTACCCATCCCACATTTGGCTAACTTAGTTCTGCACCAAGAGTGAAAATAGGAAAGAAAGTGGTACATACCTCTACATGGTATGACAAACAGTCTCTTCTTAAATTTTGTCCTTTTTGGACAGATAAACAAATATGGTGTAAAATTCTAGGCAGACTTTGTGATGTTTGAACAATGACGGTCTAGCTAGTATTTATGCTAAGGTATGCAAACCTGCTGCAGGCTGTATCATTCTATTAAAAAATGAGATATGAGTGCTATCAATCTTTTAATTAATTTTTCATTATCTCTTTTCAAAATGCTGAATTCCTTGAAAGGGTAGTTGTGAAACTGCTGGATAATCAGTTGAGGCATGGTTTATTTGAAGGGTTTCAGTCAGGATCTGAATCCATTATAGCAGTAGAAAAACAGCACAAGTGAAGGTTACGACCAGGGGTGCACATAAGTGGTCCGCAGGTGCGCATGCGCTGTCAAAGTAAAGACGCGCACCAGATAAGAAGCAGCAACGCGCGTTTGCGTACATAAGATTTTCTAGAGGAGGACAGACATTTGTTTAGAACTCTTAAAGATGTCGGAGAAGCAAGCTCCTTTAAGCAATTACTTTGGTGTTCCTCCACCTCCAAAGAAAAGAAGAAGAAGTGTGTATTCTCGGAGAAGTGGTTGCAGGAGGTGAGCTGGCTTCAAACAAATAATGAACACACAGAGATGTGGTGCAGAATATGCCGTAAAAATCCCACTCTAGTGGACAAAAACAGTGCCTTTTATATGTACGCAAACACGTGTTACAACTTCTTATCGGGTTCACGTCTTTTATTTTGATAGCGCGTGCACACCTGCGGACCACTTATGTGCACCCCTGGTTATGAATGATCTTCTTATAGCTTTTGACAATGAACTCATCTCTGTCCTGTTAGACCTCAGTACAATGTTCAATTAATCACAAAATTTTACTACAGAGTATATCTGACAGATTTTGATTTGTGCATATAAACCTAATATAATTTAAGCCTTTGTCGCCCAGAAAAATTATTCATGGAGTTCCACAAGGTTCTGTGTCGGGACCAATACTTTTCACATTATACATACTCTCTTTAGGCAAGGCAAGGCAAGGCAAGTTTATTTGTATAGCACAATTCAACAACAAGGTGATTCAAAGTGCTTTACAGAGGCATTAGAAACAAGAACAAATAAAAAGCATGATTTAAAATTGAATAAAACAAGCAAATAAACTAACTAACTAATTAACAAACAAACAAACAAACAAACAAACAAACAAACAACAGTATATAAAATCAAAACAGATAAAATCAGAACAGTAGATAAAATCAGTAGTTAAATGTAAGTTTTGAAATTTAAGCTTAAAGTGTGGATTTGGTGCTTTATTCAAATGCAGCTGAGAACAGGTGAGTCTTCAACCTGGATTTAAATAAACTGAGTGTTTCAGCTGATCTGAGGCTTTCTGGGAGTTTGTTCCAGATATAAGGAGCATAAAAGCTGAATGCAGCTTCTCCGTGTCTGGTTCTGACTCTGGGAACTGATAAAAGACCGGATCCAGATGACCTGAGGGATCTGGAAGGTTCATACTGGGTCAGGAGGTCACTGATGTATTTTGGTCCTAAACCATTCAGAGCTTTATAGGCCAGCATCAGAACTTTAAAGTCTATCCTCTGACGGACAGGCAGCCAGTGTAAGGACCTCAGAGCTGGACTGATGTGGTCCACTTTTTTGGTCTTAGTGAGGACTCGAGCAGCAGAGTTCTGAATGAGCTGTAGTTGTCTGACTGATTTTTTAGGTAGACCTGTAAAGATGCTGTTACAGTAATCAAGCCTACTAAAGATGAATGCATGGACTAGTTTTTCCAGGTCCTGTTGAGACATCAGATCTTTTATCCTTGATATATTCTTGAGGTGATAGTAAGCTGACTTTGTTATTGTCTTAATGTGTTTTTCTAAGTTTAGGTCTGCATCCATCACTACACCCAAATTTCTCGCCTGGTTTGTGGTTTTTAGATGTATAGATTGAAGTTCTCTGGTGACCTGTAATCGTTTTTCTTTGGCGCCAAAGACTATTACCTCAGTTTTGTTTTTGTTTAGCTGGAGAAAATTGTGGCACAACCAGTCATTGATTTCCTCAATGCATTTACCAAGATAATATTATTAAAAAACTCTGTATATATTGTCATTGCTTCGTAGATGATAAGCATCCAAAAAGCCACATGATGCTAATTAATTAAACTACAGGCATAAGGTCTAGATCAGCGGTCCCCAACCTTTTTTGTGCCACGGATCAGTTTATATCCGACAATATTTTCACGGACCGGTCTTTAAGGTGTCGCGGATAAATACAACAAAATAAAACCAGTACCAGTACCAAAAAAATAAAGATTTATTCATAACACAGGGCAAAAGACCCAGAGAAACCGAGTTAACGATTAAAAAAAATAATGATGAAAACCAATAAAAACCCTGAAAACCATAAATTTCACGCCCAAGCCTCAAGTACTGGTCCGTGGTCCGGGGGTTGGGGACTGCTGGTCTAGATCACCTCTAGTGTTCTACTTTTTAATTTAGATAAAACTGGGGTCATATACCCTGCCTTAAAAATCTTAAAAGCGTGTTTTCTAAACAGATACTTTGGATGGCATTACCTTGGCCTCCAATAACACCATGAGGAATGTGGGAGTCATTGTTGATCAGGATATATCCTTCAACGTGCATAAGTAAATATGTAGGGCTGCTTTTTCCATCTGTAAAATTAGAAGCGTCCTTTCTCAGAGTGATACTGAAAAACTAGTTCATGCATTTATTACTTCTAGGCTTAACTATTTTAATTCATTATTATCAGGCTACTCTAAAAGCTCCTTGAAAAGCCTCCACTTAATCCAAAAAACTGGAGAGAGAGTACTAACAAGGACCAGTAAGACAGACTATATTTTTACCACATTAGCTTCTCTTCACTAGCTTCTTGTTAAATCCAAAATTTAATTTAATTTCAGGCCCCATCATATCTTTAAAAAGTTCATACTACCTTATTATCCCAGCAAAGCACTTTCCTCTCACACTCCAGGCTTACGTGTAGTTCCTAGAGCTCCTAAAAGTAGAATGGGAGGCAGAGCTTTCAGCTTCTGGGCCCCTCTTCTGTGGATCCAGCTCCCAGTTTGGATTCAGGAGACTGACACCCTCTTTATTTTAAATATTAGGCTTAAAATTTATAATTAGGGTTGGATCAGATGACCCTGAACCATCCCTTGAGTATGCTGCAGTAGACTGAGGCTGCTGGGGGGCTTCTGATGATGCACTGAGCGTTTCTTCACATCACATCTTTTCACTCCCTACAGGGATATACACCGCTATTGCATTAATCATTAGTAATTATTAAACTCTGGCTCTCCCTTCAGTAGTGGGTCTTTTGTCCTGCCTCCCATTTCTCTCTTATCTTTCCCCTCACCCTCAACCAGTTGTGGGAGATGGCTACCTCTGAGCCTGGTTCTGTGTTTTCCTGTTAAAAGGGATCATCTGATTGTTTATATATATATATATAGATAGATAGATATTGTAGTGTCTTTATCATATCAAGTGTACCATTAGCCCCCTAAGTGATAGTAATGCATCCACAACCCCACATTTAAAATAATTTGGTGATATACATCCACTCTATACATAAATCAGACATACGGGGTTCTGGCTTGCAGTCTGGCTTTGCTGCAGTCATCGGAGCCTCTGGTACACAATTTGTGTGTGATTTTTTTTTAAAACATGACAATGATATCAAACACACTGCCAATACAGAAAAAACCCAGCTGGACAGAAAAACACAAAAATGGAAGACTATTAGTCAGAGATTGGCCTCCCTGGAGCCCGAAGGTTGTGGTGCTGCAAGGTGAGGTTTTGACACTAAGTTTAATTTCACTGATATTAGTCGTCCTTGGGTGGAGTTTCCAGTCCTTTCTGCACCTGCTCCAGATCAGCTCATCGTGTGGAGGTTATCTTGAAGCAGAAGGCTGCCTTGGTTCCTCACCACCGACTCTGATCCCGTAACAAGTATTTTTCAACAGCTAACTCTTAGCCTCTCTGTTCCTTTCAATTAATTGTCTTGTTCTCTTATTACTGAAAAAAGAGTAAGGAGAGTTATTGTTGAGGAGTTGAGGAGAGTTATTATTTCATGTCACCGCACGCCTTCAAACATCAAACTGATTTGAGCCTAAACAGTAACACATGAAAGACAGTCCTGTTCATATATTATCAGCGGATGTTGCATAAAAACGGATGGAAGAGGCACCGTGTCCCATAGTCTGGGGTTAAAGTGGGACATATTTATGTATTTATTTATTTATTTATTTTGGCACAACACTGGAACGAGTCCAGATGTCCATAAGTTGCTGAGGTACTTGAGCTTCTAGCTAGCCCTACAGAAGATGAGCATAAAGGGAGTAACATTTTTAAAGTGGCAGCTAAATTTAAATGCAGCATTTCTATCAGTTTAAAGAAACATCAGCAAACACACAAAGTGTTTGTTTGCAGTTTGTGTTGCTAGCTAAAGGTCCAGCTGCTGTTTTTGACAGGGAGAGAAAAGAAAGATGCTAACTTCACTCAGAGATGGAGAAAGATAAGAAAGATGTTAAAAGGACTCCTCAGTGGTATCTGATAAACTGAAAATTTAACTCCTACAAGTAACGCCTCATGTTTTTAAATCAGATATTGGGTCTGTACATGTGACATTATGCATGTGACAAAATACTCTGCAGTTTAATGCAGGATAAAAGGGTTAGTTTGTGTAAATCCACAAAGAGCAGTAAACCTCAGAGCAGCAGTAGCCCAAATCAGCTAATTGCAGTCTGTACATTAAAAAAATTCACTATAGCTCTCAATATAAATGATTCTGTTGTAATTCTTTTCCCCATGCTGAGCCACTACAACTGATTGTAGGGCTTCCCCATGTGCCTAACTTTAACCACTTTGACCCTGTTCATACTCATTTTCCTGTTTAGAGCAAAGCCCCCCGTCTACATTTTCCTTCTTCTTTGCTGTTCATGCTCCTACTAACTGACTGAAGTTGAGTACATCTATTAAAATTTAGACTAAAACAAAGTTTGTATTCCCATCTACTAATATTATATTATTATTACATTACTATAGCACACGGTTCAGTGAGCTTTTCACAAAAACAGCAGGTATAAACCAAAGAGCTACTTTAACTTTTGCGTACATTTAAGAGCCAGTACTTGTTTACTTTTACTTGAGTAAATAAGTTTCATCAGTACTTTGACTTTTACTGGAGTTTTTTTTTTAACACTAGTATCAGTACTTCTACTTAAGTATAGAATATCTGTACTTTTTCCACTTCTGTTGGAGACCCACCGCTCAAGAGCTGCACCAGGGGCTCAAGCTCACCTCTCCTACAAGTAAGACAAAAAAGACACAGTCTCCATTTAAGCAACTTTGTGTCTTCTTCTCTGCAGAGCTCCTGTGTGTGCAACCTTAATGCCAGTCCAATCCCACTACCCCCACCACTTTATCTGTGCTTTATTACTTGACTGTAAATAGAGACTTTAAGCATGTTAACTCTCATCAGAGCCTGCTTCGTGCACCAATGCTAACCCCTAGTATGACATGCTGAAGCAGAGTGGGATCAGAACAGAAGGGCAGCCAAAGAAGAGCTTTGAAGCCATGGAGAAGGATTCCTGAAGACTACTTATAGAAGGGAGGCCTAAGAGTTCAGGCTATGTTAAATAATATAGGTGGTTATACAAATATTGACTTTCAAGACCATTAGAATCTGCCTTGCAGACTATTTCTCTGTAGGTTTAATAAATCACTCCACCTATTTCCCATTTTCTTACAAAATATAAAGAGTTGAGTGGCTCAGGACTTTAGATCAATGAACAATTGTTAGCACAGATTAAGAACATCCTTCACCTATTTATCAACTGATACATGTACTCACTGTATTCATCAAATTGCCTGGCATTCAAGAATATATATATGATATGAGCGATCGTGGCTCAAGAGTTGGCAGTTCATCTTGTAATTGGAAGGTTGCCGGTTCGAGCCCCGGCTTGGACAGTCTCGGTCGTTGTGTCCTTGGGCAAGACACTTCACCCGTTGCCTACTGGTGGTGGTCAGAGGGCCCGGTGGCGCCAGTGTCCGGCAGCCTCGCCTCTGTCAGGGCGGCTGTGGCTACAATGTAGCTTGCCATCACCAGTGTTAATGGGTGGATGACTGAATGGTGCTCTCATTGTTGGAGTTTTCACCTTGTTGTTCGAAAATCATAGCCAGAACCTGTAATCTCTTGTTGCTAGGCATCATCACCATCATCCCTGAAAAAAAGGTGAGAATCTGAGAGGTTGAAGCTTAAAATGAATAACTAAATAAATACATAATTTTATGAAACAAAAGTGAGATGAGCTGATTCATAGCTGCCCACCCCCAACAAATTGCACCCAGGTCATCTACTGACATTACAGTTCAGCTCTTATAATGACAGAGTGCTTCCTGCCACCAAACCACACCCACTGGAGTGTAAAACAGGCACCACTACAATATGCAACTGAGGTCTGAAACACAAACAAAAACCCTTTAACTGGCTAGAGGTTAAAAAAAATGTAGCTATGTGTTACAGGAAACTACTGTAGTTTTCTAGGGCACAAATTATGTTACTCATACCTTTCTAAATGATTTAAATTCCACTTTCATACAACTTGCATGATGCCAGGACATTTCACTGACAAATTGCTTGCAGCACACGTAGACATACTGAGCATTCAGATCCCACAGTTTTCCCATTTTTCCTGCTGATGCCTCACATCTCATTGCTGCTATCCACTATTGTCTCCTGAAACGCTCGGTTTTTCAGTTCACCTGCTTAGCTGGGGTTCTTTACACTGCTGCAAGTGCATCCCATCAGGCTGAGACTTAAAGGCCTTTTTTTTTTAGGTTTTCTTATGCTAGCAGAAAGAATCGACAAGAAGGAACCTATATGCAATACAAAGTTAGTGGAAAGCAATGAATTGTTTTCCCCTCCAGTGTGCAGCTCCGTTCCTCTGCTTGATTTGTTACCTTACCAATACCCTCCTCTGTGACCTCATAATGATGCTACCAGTTCACACTGTGCTTTATAGGTTAAAAATAAACCTCCACAAATTGTGAACTCGGAATCAATTTCTCGCTGAAAAAGAATTGTTCATTTATAGCCTCGGAAGTTACACAACATGCGGCAGGAAGACAAATTAGAAATAATTAAAGAAGCTAAGAAAAGCAGCTCACAATTGGCTTTTCTTGAGGATTAATCACCATGCGCGCTCCTTGTCATCATCCCTCCGTCCATATAATTTTCTGCGACTGTGGTTTGTGCGGTTTCTAGTAAGGCAGAAATCATTTGACAAAAGCGGCTCAAAGAAGCTTCAGATTAAAGTGCTGATGCTTATCGCAGTTTACTGATATGATGTACTTAGAGAAAGCCCTTCTTCATTCCGTCTTCCTCCGAGCCGCGATGCTTATGATTGATAAAACTTTCAGAGCTAGTAAATTGATTTGCCTCCTGTCTGCGGGTTAATAGGCCACGCTTATGTGCGCTCAACAACAACGCTCAAGTACAGCGTGCCTATCAACATTTGTCTCCCTGGACAAAATCACCAGATACCTGGTTCAATGACAAATCCCTGTTCGGTGGTTCCACTGTATGCTGTTCACAGATGACCGACCGTTTCTTCATGTGGGACAAAGGTATGGATAAAAGCAGAAAAAAAAAGAAGGGGACATGAGACAGAGAGCGAACGAAGAACAAATTTTGCAGTGCACATAAAGGGGGAGGTGTAAGAGCTGTGAGCTGTGCCTTCATGATGATATTTCACCTTGAACAAACAAGCTGAGCCTCACAGAGAGAGGAAAGCATCGATCTACCCGGCTCCAATCATAATACATCCACTTTTCCCCAAGTTTACTTTCTGGCATTCTATCAGGACTTTATAAATTATTTTGGGTGACAAATCGATCTGTTGCCCCCCCCCTCTGCTGAGAGAAGGGAGACTTGATTGTGAGCAGTCTATGTGCATGTGTGTGTGCTTGCTTATGTAAATGCATGTCTGTCTGTGCACATATGTGTGTGCATGCGCATGTGCGTGCATGTGTGTGTGTGTGTGGATACACTCGCTTGGGTGTTTGTGTGTCGTCTGCTTCGGAGGCATCATCTGCCATCTGGCCTCAAAGTACAGGGGCCACATGGTGGGAAAGCAAATGTCACTGGTCAGGCCAACCAATGCCAAGTCCCGACAAATGACGTCAGGAGAAGCCCACACTGCCACTGCCCAAATAAACAACCCTTCCACAGAGTCTGATCCCCTCCTGACCCTTTGTCGCACTGTCGGTTCCTTGTAATGATGGCGATGGTAATCTAGGAATTAAAGCTTTTCCTAGCATGATACTCGAACTCGAGTCACTCTGGATTTGAGCTGAATCCTCAAAATCAAGGGAAAGAAATGTATCCTATTACTTAAAGGGAGGATGGTCACCCAGATAATCTAAAAGAAAGACAGAAGAAAGGAAAGGAGAATAAAAAAAGAATACCTTTGTCTGAGGCAGAACTATTAAAGCCAGTGACATTTACGTATCAATCAAGTGAAATGGCAATGCAATCATGATCCGGAGAAATGGTACCTCACATCTGCCAAACAAATATGACTTCTATACTGAAGGAGAGTCGATCTTTTTTCCCCTTTTTTCCAACTGCTATCCCCTGTGCTCCAGTTCGAGCACACACGTGAGGAACAGTGTGCTGATGAATGTGTGATCTGATTCTAAGCTTCTTAATTCAAGTCCTTTCTTCACCATCACTTCATTGCAGAGAAGCAGCTGGAACATAAAGGTTTTAACACTTGCCACATTTGAAAAGAGCTCTTTTTCATTTGGAGGCTGCGTCTGCACACACAGACAGTGAGAACCTGTTAAAAGCCTTGTGTTTAGATCCACACAGAGCATCTGCTCAGCACCTCTGCAATGGGGAACGCAATCAACAGATGAGGCGGGTAAACAACTCAATGCCCTTGCAAAGAATTACTGTTTCGACAAGGGTTTGCCAGTTGGGCACCATGCTGGCTTTGGTTTTTAATTACACACTGAGAGACATACACATAATGCATTCCTCTGTGCCGTTGCAAGGCCAAAAGAGATTCTAAAAAGGTTGAACAGACAAGCCAAGGTAAGGGAAAGTATGGTTCAGTTCAGTCTCACGGCCACGCTTTACATTTTCCAGCTGATGCGCCCTTGTGCATTAGTAGTTAAGGGACTCACACAGTTGATGGTGCAGTGATGTACTCCACTTCTCAGAGCCCCAGACATGCTGCAGCATATTGTTTTAGCTATAGGCACAAGCACTCACAGTGACAGACACCTCCGTTCCCCTTGCAATGCCTTCTACACCTCTTCACCAGATGACAAGAGCTACTTTCCCTGTAGACGCAGTGAGAAAGAGTTGGGTGAAAACAATTAAAAATGCGCCAGTGGGCGAAACGCTTGTCCCCTTCTCGTTGATTCCGAGCAGAAAGTCCTGAATAGAAATGATAAATTGAATTAATGAGTAGATTTGTAAACAGCAAATGTATGTTTTTTCCCCAGTGCTGTTAGTTTCATTGTTTTAGTTATGTCAGCAGTGTCAAGTCAAGAAAATAAATAAAACAAAAATAATGATATGCTTGTAATGACACAATACAAGTACTTTGAAGCGCACATACCCTGTATGTCCTATTTGCAGCTTCTTGACAACCAGCAGTTGTTAAATTACAGATTATCCCAACAATCCTGACAGGGATGAAACTAGTCATAAAGTCCTCAAGCATCAGCCTCCCACTCTGGGCAACTCCCTTCCTTGCAGTACATACTGGAGCACATGAACACGCATATAAATAGCTTCACACATGAATGTGCGCTTACACGCATGCGCGCACACACGGATGCAGATACTAACACACCAGCTGGCATTTGCAATAAAAAGACAAAAAGACCTGTTCTATTTTACACATCCGCAGGGGGTCAATAACTCATTAGAGCCAAGGAAAAGGCAGAGGCAGCTGAGGGAGATGACGTGGTGGGAGATGGGCGGTGTGACTGTGGGCTGTTCACCTGAGGATATCAGCGTGTCATTGTGCTCAGAGGTCATGATGACAAATTATGACTTCATTTAGCAGCATTTCATAAAACGTGCCCGGGCATCGCCAAGCCCGAAATGGGGTACTACACGTGCAGTTTGCCTGTTTAAGTCTCCTCTGACATTTTCTCTCTAACTGGGATTTTTTTTTTTTTACAGCTCATCCTTTTGTTTTTTATTTATTACCTTTATACTGCTTGTCATGGACCCGCATCTCATTGAAGAAGTCTATAAATGTAAAGTTTATTATCAGGTTAAACTAGCCCACTGTCCTTCCATCAAAGCCTTTGGAGAGTGTTCGCCTATGGGGTTCTCCTTAAAGGCGGTGTAGGCATTGCTGTGAGTATTTGTACTGCAGATGATTCATCGTGCTCACTAGTTATTTCTGGCCTAAACTTCTGAGACTGCCTCAATAGTTTCAAATATTTGGAGTTTCTCTATTGATGACCCGAATCAAATGGTGGCTGCCCTCTTGGCTTTTTCCTTAACAAGTCCTGGCGCATATCCAGTGAAGGGGACTCATCTGTTTAATCATCTCAATCACTGAGCTGGACCCAACTAAATATGGAATACAGAAAACAGGCTGCAGTGTGGGCTGCATCAGTGTACTACAGCGGGCAGACTGCTACTGTCAATGGATCAAATCCAAAAAAATATAGCTGTGTATGTTTGTGCGCGTGTGTGTAAGCCCACATGAATGTCTAAGGGTTTATCAGACAGTGTGTGTTTGTTTTGGGTTCGTGCCTTTGGGTTACGACACTTAAGGAACCGTTTACAGAATTTATTCTGTTACACAACCTAATCCTTAAAGCCTCCGAGTCACTTCAGTAGTACAACATCAAAATGTCAGGAAGCACAATCTAGATAGTCAGAACAAGAGTGTAATTATATGCATCATCATCATCATCATCATTATTATTATTATTAATACTACAGACTGTTTTAAAAATATACATGCATTCATTTCAAGTCCACATCAAAGATTTCCATTTATGACCCGACGTCCAAACAAAATACCACAAAAACACCAGGATGATGTTTTCAACCTTGTTAAGGACAAATGCTAATTACATGATTCAAAGACTAAATCCATAAACACACAGACATTGTAATTAAATAATCTGCACAGCTCTGTGTCAACACCAGCCATCTGAAATGACCTTGGAGCTTCTTGAAAATTAGTGTGCTCATAAAGTGCTGCACGTTGGCACTTTGGATGATGTCGTTCTGACCCTCCTATCATGTTACAGACTGAAACTGTGCAAAATGACAGGTTCGTACTGTTCTTTCAAAAAGAACATATGGTTGAATGGTGGATTCACTTGTTGGAATATCTTGGGATGACTGATTTTACAAACTGAATGCAAGCAGAAATATAAAGAACAAAAGGCAAAAAAAGGAAAACCCAAGCTGTTAATTTGCTTCATCGTGTATTCATTTCATAAAGCAACTATTAAATGGCAGAAATTCTGATAAATGCCGTGTGCAGTCTAAATTATACCATATGTAGATACTAAACAACCACATTTACCTCCTTTTAAACTAAAACACTGATGCTATGTGAGATGTGACAAGCTTGCAGCTAGTCTGGCAACCACCTCAGCCTGTGTTTGGTGCCATTTGGCAACCGCTGGAATATTTAAATGCCCTGATGAATACATAGCCCCTGGGCCCGATGGCTCAAACTGAACACCGAGTGTGTTCTGACATGCTCAGCATACACTAATGGGACTTCTGACAGTCTTGTGCATTCATCCTACAAAAACCCGGCATGGTGCCAGAGGGGAACAGAGGCTGGGTGTGAATGTAGTGCACTGGCTGAAGATCTGGAAAGTAAAAGGCCACAGGTCAAACTGGTGCAACATCTAATGTGTCCATCAGGAGCCATTTATAGTGCCAAACTGTCCTTTGGCAAGAAAGGGAGCCCCTTCCTATTCATTTGCTACAAATTACAGTACTTTACATAAGAGCAACAGCTGCAGTAAATTTGCCAAAGTGAGTGAATCCACATATCTGCACTGACCGTCCATTTCCAAGGAGCCGCGTTTACTTAAGCATGACCGTTTGGCTGAAGCTGGAGAAGCTCTACAATTATGTGACTGCAGGGCAAAACACGCCTGTAATCTGTAACCTGCACGCAGGCGTCTGCACGAGAAGCGGACAACACGGGTGCTGTCCGCGGTGCTGAAAAACAAAACTGGCTAAAACGGGAGCTAAATCCTTACTGGGAACGTGCTCTTTATGTCCCAAATTGCTGTTTTCACAGCCAAACATGGCCTGAGTCTAAACACGTGTTACACAGTGGACACAGCTATCTCGATTCCCTTGGAAAGCCAGTGTTGTTACGTTATAGAGCACGCCAGACATATAATTGATTATGGTTATTTTGGAAAATGTCAGTAGAGCGGTGTAGCCCAATGATGTTGACCTTTTAAGCTGTGTAACTCTGTTCAACAGCATTACACAACAGTGCAAGTCCAGGAAACCGTATTGATCAGGATTTGTTGCAGATCTGAGATCGGATGTTTGTTTTTATGTAGAAAAAAATTAAACAAACTCAGGCTGAAGATTACAGTCAGAAAATTTCGAGTATGCGCGCACTCACGTGTTCCTTTAAGCTAGAGTGGTGTCAGGTTTACTTTTTTCCCTCTAAATTGGTAAAAAAAAAAAATACACGAGTACATTTAAAAAAATGCGCCTTGAGGAACTATATGTGCGTTAATGCGTCGACATAAAGCCGATGTTCATTACGACCTCCATAGAAAACAAACCACTCTATCTAAGACATGTCATTATATTGGCGACATTATACAATATGCATAATATTAGAGCGGAGTAATATACGGCTGAGAGTAAGTCCCTGGTGTGCAACGAGAGGAAAAACACACAAACAAAAGCGTTAACTTGAGGTTTTGGCGATGCCGCCTACTGAGACCACCATTACGCATTGATTAGTTCCCCCCACAGTGAAGCAGCAGAGGAATTTCTGGGTGCAGATATAGGACCACTCCTCTCTCTGCATACGATTTTCTCTCCTCTCTCCACAGTCGGGGCTTGTTGGTGAGGAAGGGGGAGGATGGTCTTGCAGTCGACGAAAGGAACAGGAGTTTATTGAGGAGTAGCTGCAACGGGAGGAAAAGCCTGTGCACATGAGCCTTGCGGATGTCAAGAAGAGAAAAAAAGAAAGGCTCGCGCCTGGACAGATGACCGCTCTGTTGAAACACTGGCGCTTGAATTGTTTAACTTGTTGATGCAACGTTTTTCTACTGTTTCCCCCCCTTCTCGTCTGGGTGCAGTGACACATAGATGGGTGGCGGAATCGCAAGTATTCTCTTCCTATGATAGGTATTTATTGAACTCGCCGTGGATGCAGTTTAAAGAGAAACCTTCTTTAAGGTGGGTGTTTTTCCCCTTTTCTCTTACTCTTTCCCCCCCCCCTTTTTTTTTTTTGCTGAGACCGGGGGTAAAAGAAGAAGAAACACGCCTGCTTTTATTGATGGATGATGATCGAAATCTAATTCATATTCTGCCGCAAAGTGGGCTTCCATAACTGAACAGTTACACTGTTGATAAGGCTGTGGAGAGTGATACTGCGCATAACACCATAGAGTATCAGTAAAAGTAAATGGGCTCATGCGTTTTCTTATCACATTCTGCTCCACAAGCCTATAACCGTCACTGTCCCTATCTGTTCTTCCTGCAGATGCAATTCATCTCCGAGCCGTAGCACTGTGATAACCGGAGCAGGGTCGTTTTAAAAAAGAAACTACAGGTCAGCATGGCAGCAGGTGTAGCGGCATGGCTTCCCTTCGCCCGAGCAGCGGCCATAGGATGGATGCCCGTGGCGAGCACCCCGATGCCCATGCCTCCTCAAGACAAGAGGAAAGCCCAGGACGGACTTATTATCCTCAACGTGAGTGGGACCAAGTTTCAAACGTGGCGAACCACTTTGGAGAGGTACCCGGACACTTTGCTGGGGAGCACGGAGAGAGACTTCTTTTTCCACGAGGAGACGAACGAATACTTTTTCGACCGCGACCCTGACATCTTCAGACACATCCTCAATTTCTACCGCACGGGGAAACTACACTATCCGCGCCAAGAATGCATATCCGCGTACGACGAGGAGCTCGCGTTCTTTGGTATTATTCCCGAGATCATCGGGGACTGCTGCTACGAGGAGTACAAAGACCGAAGGCGCGAAAACGCGGAGAGGCTTCAGGATGACGAGGAGATGGACATGAACAATGACGTCACGCCAGTCAACCTGACGTTCCGGGAGTACCTGTGGCGGGCTTTTGAAAACCCCCACACCAGCACCTTGGCTCTGGTCTTCTACTATGTCACGGGGTTCTTCATTGCCATATCAGTGATGGCCAACGTGGTGGAGACGGTTCCCTGTGGGTCTTTGCCCAACAGGTCAAAGGAGATTTCCTGTGGAGACCGTTACGCTCTAGCCTTCTTTTGTTTGGACACCGCGTGCGTCATGATCTTCACGGTCGAGTACCTCCTCCGATTAATCGCGGCGCCCAGCCGGTACAAGTTCATGAAAAGTGTGATGAGCGTCATCGACGTGGTCGCCATCATGCCTTACTACATCGGCCTGGTGATGACCGACAACGACCAGGTGAGCGGTGCTTTCGTCACCCTCAGAGTCTTCCGGGTTTTTCGGATTTTCAAGTTCTCCCGGCACTCCGCTGGGCTGCGCATCTTGGGCTACACCTTGAAGAGCTGCGCCTCCGAGCTGGGCTTCCTCCTCTTTTCGCTCACCATGGCCATCATTATCTTTGCCACGGTTATGTTTTATGCGGAGAAAGGCTCCACGGCCAGCAAGTTCACCAGTATCCCCGCAGCCTTTTGGTACACCATTGTCACCATGACAACACTGGGGTAGGTGGCTGCAAAAGTCCATTAAAAAACAAAAGAAACAAACAAACAAAAAAAAAACCTTCAAGCGCTCGAGACACACCACAACTCACCAGCTCGGCTTTGTTACTGTGTCGATAAACACACATAACACACAACAATGAAAAAATTCAAAATTAATATTACTGCAATAATACCAACAATTAAACAATTATTATGTAGTAGTGTTCTCAACGAGCACTTACAATTAGCTAGTAGATCTTAATTTGCATAAAAATATTTTAGAAAATTGTAGCTGGGCCACAGGTGTGGGTCATTGAACGTATTAATGCTCAGCCAATCAGAGAGCAGGAGCAGTGTGCTTTATAGAAGCTTCCGTGGTCGATTCGCTCCCCAATCAGCGAGCCTGCCCCTCACAAGCACCTCTTATCATTCTGAGGGTAAGCTACCGTCCCTGCCGGTTTCTGAGGGTCGTTACCGAATGCCTTTCCAAAGGTTACCGCAGTGTCTTTAAAAAAGGCGCTTTTATTGTCGAGCTATAGGAGCAAACAAACTACAGCTCACTGACCACGCTCCCACATACCGCATTAACAGGCCAAATTAAAGGCAAAGCAACGTATAGGGGACACACACACACACACACACACACCTCTCCTCTCCCTGCACCGCCTCCTCTCCGCCTCTCATTCACCCTCTCTCAGCTCCCCTCTCTCCGTTTCAACAAGGTGCAGTAAATATTTGAATGCCAATTTCATGCTCGCGAACACCGCCGGTCGCAACCACGTGCTGATGTAGCATAGAATAATTAAACTCGGGTTGGACGATTACATCAAATTAATTTGTATTGATGAGCGCGCTCAGCTGCACTGTGTGGCTTGCTGTTATTATTATTATTATTGTTGTTATGAGCATTATTCCCAGTCTTCTTTGGTGATGCGCTTTCGGACCACCTCTGTGTGTTGCAAACTTTTGTCACCGTCGATATGTTTGACCTGATGCCTGCTCGCATAACAAAACAAAACAAAAATCAACAAAAAAGGTAATGCGGAGTTTAAGCAACGGGGGAATCGCAATCACACTAAAGGAAAAACACAACAACGTATACCGGTTGCTTCAGCACTCGCTGCTGCTGCTCGTATGAGGTTGAGCACAGCCGCTCAGCCAGTGTTAGTCCTCCTCTTCGCTGTTGACACAGAAATTAGGGCCCGGGTTTTAATTTCAAAATCACAACATCGCAAAGCAAACACTACAAAAACAAATTGCTTCTGGCAGTGTGTACTTGTGTGTGTGTCTGCAGCAGTGCATAAGCTGGAGCTATGTAAGGCACAGTCCTGAGAATATTAAGTTCAAAATGTATTCCTTCTTGTACTACTATCATTATTACTGTTGGTTTGAACTGACACAGGGATCTCCACATTGCGCACAACCTGATTGGGGGGGGGAATAATCCCTCTTGTTTTTGTCTTCCTTCACATCTGCATTGATGCAGCCACTCAGCACCTGAGTACCCCTCAGCTCTGCAGGCAGCATATTTTGTTATTATTATCATTATTGTAATTGTTATATAATTAAACGGTGACATTTCCCTCTATCTGTGCTCATGCTGCGGGTGACACTGAGTTAGTGGATTTTCTGTCTTCTTAATGGCATACAACTCTTCCCTCTGTGCTCACTCAATATCAGTCGAACTACCACTCACCCTCGAAATGACCAATGAGAGCATAATTAGTAATGGGCACGATCTGGTGATTGAAGCGAGCCACCTCGTACACAATGCTGCATCGGCCGTGCTTTCCATTTGGATTCAAAGCGCGGGTGAAGGGTGAGTTGTGTAAGAGGGTTCATTATTTATCTTTGGGGAGAAACAAAGATATTGCTGCATTCAGCTCGGAGTCTTTGTGTTGCTCAAGATGGATTTGAAAAAGATGTTTTTTGCCGCGAGAGAACAAAACTGAAATGTCCTTGGTAATGGGGACATCTTTGTCACTCCATTGTGATCCATGACAGCCCGGCTGACAGATTCGCAACCTGAACCGAAGCCTTACAGTGCTGCAGAATGCTGCATAGTGGACCACTGCTGGAGAGGCTGAATACTCATCAGTGTAAGACAAAGTCAGCCCCTTCTCACGATCCATCCTTGTCTTTAAAGGCGTGCTTCTGAAAAAACACATCTCATACAAGCCTACAAACCAGAGTCATGTCTACTGATACAGCGATGTAAGAAAAGCATCTGCTATATTCTTCTCCAATCACCTTCAGATGCTTATCTGATCAGGGGAAATGAGGTATTCTGATGGTATGTATCAGAGCTCAGCATGGAGAAAAATTGATCCACGTCTGACAAATAGGTATTTAGACCCATATGAATGGGGTTGTCTTTTCATTCGCTGGCAAATAAGCTATTTAGAGACTAGCGGGTGCACTACTGGCTGGAACCTCCATTTGAAGCCTTTGAAAGCATTTGATTTCATTCTGTTAGTCAATGATGCTTTATGCCTGCATGGTATCATGATGCCTTTCCACTACATATATTTTCAATTTCCCCTCACTTGCACCCCGTGGAAGTAAAGACTGTGGTGTGCGTTCTCTCCCCTGCTGATGGCCCATTGATTGTGCTTAAGCAGACGTGCAGACATTGGGAGAGCAGGGGCTCCTGTTCAGAGGCACTTGGCAGGCAGCCTGAATGAAAGGGAAGGGTGCCTGGAGACCAGCGGAGAATCAATAGCACTGTGCAGCTGCGTGTCATGCCTCTGTGTGTCTACTCCTCTGTGCCACCAAACACAGGACAAGACCCACTTATCCCTCCTTCTTTATTGAGCCTAATCTCTGTGGCTGCTTTCGGATATCCAACAAAGAGGAATCTGCTTCTGCCGTGAACTTCAAGAACTGGGTGTAAAATATGAGATTTTTATGTGCAGCTTTGCGGTATCTTTGATAACGGCAAGTGAGTCTGAGGGTATAATTTAGTGTCTTGATTTAAAATTGTTCATTTAAGCTGGTATTGCACTTTATTAGGCTGGAATCAGACATTGCAGTGTTTTCCTGCTCTTATTTTCTCTGGATGATCCACATGGTCAGGGTGAATTAGCTGCAGAGGGAGTTTTTGGTGCTTCAGATCTTTTAAGTGATTTAAGGTGTAATGGAGTGCACTGCTGAGAGCAGCTGTGAAAACGGTGGAAGCCAAGCGCAACCCACAGGGGAAGAGGAGTGGGGAGGACAGGGCTTAGTCTGGCGTAGGCTAAACCTAGACACGTTCCTCTGGACACTGGCAAACATTACCTTTGATAGACACGATAGGCTCGAGCTTCTGACTCAAACACGCAAGCCCACACACAGTTTCCATATATTGAAATGTACTCGTTGCCCGCCAAGATGCCTAGGAGGAATGGTCATTATAATTACTGATTTGTTGTGACATTTACTATGTAAATTGTCCTGCGGTGTAACAAATACGCGTGTACGCTGTAGTCACTCAACAGATGCAGAATTTATCACCATGCCGTTTGTCTGTGCTGCAGCTCCACCCACCAAATACAACCGGAACGGCTTGACAAGTGAGCCCTATAAACCTCTCAGGATAGGATTTATAAGACAGAGAAAGCAAGGTTAACAGACACGAGGGTCACTGTAGGGCCCATAAGCCAGCAGAAGTATAACCATTATCATGCTTGCCAGTTCTGACACCTCAGCCCCCTGGCGATCGAAAACTACAACGCAAAGCATCAGCTTCACGGTTTAGCGTGGTGCAGAGAGCGAAGCTTTTTGAAGTCGAAACCCTTCACCGCATGTCAAATGTAATTGAAACGTGCAGGAACAATCTGGAGGGCCTTTTACTGTATCTGTACCCAAGAGATAACAAACGCATTCTTGATGATATAGTCCTCATGCGGTTGGATAAGTTGCCGTGCCCCTGGCAGCCAATGCAGAGAATTTTCACTCTTTTTTTTCCTCTAATTCTTTTTTTTCCCCCTTCTGAGCTCGGCAGTCAGCGAGAACATTTGGTGCGTTTGATTATGTAGCGCAATTGGTGTAATTTTTGTGTTCAGTAGAATAAATTACACCACTTGCCATTGTGTATGTTATGCACATTATGAAAATCAGCAGTCCATTTTGAGCGACGTGATGTGGCGCCGTGTAAAACAGAAGTGGCTAATGTGAAATGTGTAGGCCGCCGTCAGCCTGTGGGCTCACGGCGGTCCTCCAGGTGCTTTATTGGGGAGGAGAGGTGACGCTAATACGAGGCTGGTATAATAGTCCTGAAGTGACAGGTGACTTAATGAGAGGAACCTGGCACTGAAATGTGTTCTGTGCGAGCTCCTTTCTGCCCATGCAAATGACTGCGAAATGGAGGAGTGGAAGCGAGGGGAGGGTACCAGGCAGCTTTCTTCAGAGGAGATTAAGATCATTGTGAAAGAAGGAATCCATAAAAAAAAAGTGCTAAATTGAAAACACGCAAGCCCCTGCATTTTCTTTCTCCTCTTTGTTTGCTCAAACAGTTTCACTCTGGCAGTTAGAGATTTAAAAGGGTGCTTTGAAGGTTTGAAGTGGAATGATTGATTAAAATCTTAAGGCCATTCACATATTGCATATTTATTACATCATACTCCTGTGCTTTGAAAGGTAGATGTTTCTATTTGGTTATTTGGGTGTTAAATGAGTTTTCAATTATATATATTTCACTGAAAAAAAAAATCCAGCGTCAGAAAGAAAATGCATTTGCGGTCAGTCAACCCTGAACTGAAAAACAGATTATGGCCAGCTGGTAGGTTGATGTCAGGTTACTGTGTATGTGAACTGACTCTAAAAGCAGGCATGCGTCACTGCGGATGGTCAGATTGATAAATAATCTATATGGCAAGGACAAAATGGCTGTCCCCCCCATTTGATTCGATTTCTTTGACAGCCCATCTTCGAGGCAGCCCCAATAACACTCATTCCACGAGGGGGGATTTTCATTAATTCACTTTCAATGTGCTGCACTAAGCAGGGAAATCGACTAGCATGTTCTGCACTTGGGCCTTGGTAAGGCAGTGCGAGGATATAAAATATGGCACCAGTGTCTTTTTTTTTTTCTTTTCTTTTTGCAACTCCTCAGCATTTCTTCTTTTGTATTGTGAGCAACGTACGAGATTAATGGAATTTTTCAGAACAAGATTAAAGTTGCACCGTATGAATGCGGCATCATTGCATTAGGAAATAAGGAGATATGTGAGAAAAAAAACATCACCTAGATTCCATTGTTGCTAGAAAGCATTTGTTATGCCTGATTCCACTCCCACCCGATCTTAACAGCCAAGAAACCCCGATCCAGCCTGAGTGAATGAATGAAACGAGGAAATATCGCCTGTTATGTGATTGTGTATGATCTTGAAATTTGATATGTTGTAAAAAGACATCGGATGTGTATATGTGCCACAAGATCAGAGGATCAAACAGTTTGCAAATGATAAATCCAAGCCCAACAGCTATTTCCCTCTGTGGTGCTGCATGGCTTATTTACATACTCAGCATTTACATACAGATGAAAATGGCTTGTCTGCCATGCAGACGCACATAATGCCTCCTCATCACTTTGTTGAAACGTACAACGTACTCTAAATAGATTCTTAGGTTTAATCATATATTTTACAAAGAGCTTAGCATTAGATCAATTCAGTTATCATATCAAGATCAATAAAAATGTATTCAGCACAACACACAGAGGGTGTACAATGCATTATTATTGTGATAATCCCAGAATCACCCATATCAATTAGAGGCCTTTCATTATAAAGGTGGTAATATTCACGGAGGTAATATATGTAGCAGAGGACCACTTGTCATGATTTATGAGGCTAATATATTTTCTGAGGATATCTTCACCATCTCCGACGTTGCTCATTTATTTTTTTCAGTTCTTTATTAATAAAATAACTACACGTGCGCTAAAGTGCGAGACAATTTTAATGATAAACAAGAAAATAATATTGCGTGACTTTTATGAACCAGCAAAGCGACTGCCATGTGCAAGCACAGCAATAAAGGAACAACCGGCCTGTGCGTTATTGATCCTGCTGATGATGATGTATTGATACACTAGACGAGGTAGTTTTACTTTTTGTGTGTGTGTTGTCATATTCTGTTGTGTTTCTTTGCAGCATCGTTTGCTTGTGTTTGAAGAAAGATATGACCCATATATGTTCTTAATGAGCAACCTTGACAGGAGCTGGTTACAGCAAACAACTACTGAGTGGAAGCAGTTTTCTTATTTGACACTGTCCTCCGAATAACAGTGACAGCATCGATAATTTCAGCAAGTAGCACTAAAAAAGTGAGAGAATTTTTTTTTTTTTTACTGCAATCATTTAGGTACCTTACCAAAATAGTTATTTTTACCTAAGCTGAGTGCTTATCTAACATAATCATGATTCAGAGCTAATCAAGTGATTCTTGCCAATCAACCAAACCATGCTTTAAGTGTAGCGTCGTTGCTTGCTACACCAAAACTGTTCACACATTGCACAGACCCCTTTTTATAGCTACAAGAACAGCAACTAAAAAGTTTCCCTGGAGAAAAACAGCGAGTACCACTTACTTGTTTAAAATTTCATGGTGTGGGTTTCACCATGAGGTCAACAAACTCATTATCAGCTCAATATGGTGTTGAAACAACAAAGGAATTAATTGGTATGAGCCACATGGTCACATTAACATTGCGGAGGGGGAAAAAAAAGTCACTGATAATAAACTGTTGAGTTTTACATATGCAAGCCAATGCCCTTGCACTTATTACCTTTGTGTAGCTCTCAAACTAATCAGCATACAAAGTACAAGCTGTGTTTGTTTTCATGGTGAGCTGCAACATTTTTAATGCCCACTGTTCCTATGTGAACACTGCACAGCGCCCATATTGGCATGCAACATGGAGTAGTTTGAGGGAGAAAATGTCACCTTTTTTTATTTCTTAAATTTTTAGATGCCACCGTCACTACAATAAATGTGGAACTAGCAATCATCATACTGCTTTTTCAAGACCGAACCAGCCCTCGCACCCTTCTTGACCTCAAAATCCGACGTCGCAGCACGGGCGTGGGGCGGAAGAGTTTCGCAGACGATGGCAACGATAGGCTCGCCCGTCTCTGTGAGGAGCTTGGGAGAAATGTGTTGCTCTTTGCACCCACTATTTCTCTCGAGCGTTGGGGACAGCACAGCAAACATAATATCTTGAAATGGTGCCAGCTTTTGTAATGCCAGAGTGCGAATCTCCCTCCCCCTGACATTTGTCTCTTTATCAGAAATACCCCTCAGCTAACAAGCCTACATCTGTGATCAGCAGAGATTCAGAGATTATAGCTAACAGCAACAATCAGTCTGTTGCGTGAATGAAACAGAAACAAAAAAGCATTCAAAGTCGTGCTTTGCTTTCGTGCTTTTTCTGACACTTCATTTGAAGAGCGATAGGATTTCACTGTAGATAAGGTTTTAAAAAGAAAGTGGTTCTGGTTTTAAAGCCTCTCAGCAAAACATTAACTAGGCTGAAATGAGGGAAGCACATTACCTTGACACCTACCCCAGTTTTTAAAGTATCTACTTTTAAAAGCTACACGGCATACATTCATTTGGCTGTGTCAGACTTTTATTGTACAGCAGTATGTTATGTTAACGCCATTTAATGCCATGCGTTTTGCAAAAAAGCTGAAATCAATATGGACTTTCATGTTCCCCAAACAAATGTAAGGCATGGGTTTTCATGAGTTTTTCAAGAAAACAATAAGACCTTGACGCTAGCACATTAATGGAAACTTTGTTTACAGCCATCCGTAATACCTGAACGCCTGCAGATTCGAGCGAAGTCGTGAATATTGATTCTGCCCGTTTGTCAGCCTGAACGTTTCTTCCAGCGCTTGTGAATCAACACATTATTTCATCAGAACTGAGGAATCTTGTGCCAGTTTACGCCGCCAAGATGCCACAATAAAAGCTCCTCGTGATCAATACTGATCCGGCTTGAATGAAATCCACAGTGTTCTCTGTAAGAAAAAAAGAAAAAACAGAAAGAAAACAGAGCTGTGCAAAGCTCACGAGTCTGGCTTTGACTCGAGCTGCCCATGCTAGCCACTGTTAACCCAGTTTCATTGTTGAGTCTTTGCCACAGGCTCCATAGATTATTAGTTTCTGTATGCAGCATGAATGATAAGAGGCTATGTCCCATTTCAGTTTAGGTATAAAGAGCTTCCTCCTGTCTGCCTGGCAGGGAGGTCCTGCTGAGATGAGGGATGTCAGCCTGTCACCCTGACACATGGCAGCTGTTTCCTGCCTGCCCCAGCTACTATAAATAGCTAAATATATCACCTAATGTAGGCCATTTGGTCAAACAGAAACTAAACAGGGCATGAGCTCTGGGCCTATATGTTTCCCTTTCACCTCAAACGAATTTCTCATGCACGGTGGTGACACCAAATCTTCACCGTTTTATCCTTCTGTGACTATCTCCTTCCTGTCCAACGTGGATTGATGACATATTAGGTTGCGATTTTGCAGCGCCATCACTTTACGTCAGGTTCGGAGCTTCAGCTGAGCGAATGCACGCTCAAAAATCTTTAAAGAACAATTGTGTACAGGTTTCATTAGTATTCTTCTATAATTTTAACATTTTGATGAGATATTGTAGAGCTAAAATCCTGAGGCAGTAAATAAAGGCAGTCTGAATGATCCCGGCGCAATAGGCCTGCAATAAGGATCAGCTTGTGACTATTATAGTGTTTCATTGTGTGATTATTATTTTTTTAATGTCTCAGAAAGGTGTTGTTTTAGCTCATCAACATTTCAGTCACACACAACGCTGCGACACAATTAAATTACCACAAACTACGGTCTGCAGAAAGAGTGTTAAATCAACTCTTTGCTGTCACATTCTCGAGAACCGAGCATTAAATCTTCACAGAGGGAACCGGCGATGCTGGTTCATTGTGCCCACCCACCGTAAACTCAGAGCAGCTACACGACCGGCGGAAAGCAGCACATATCAGTGTCAGTCTCTTGTGTGTATTGAGTGTAATTTACTGTCCCACTGTGATAAAGCATAGTATTTTCCTTCCAGGTTTCTGTATAAACAGCTAGAAGCAGAAGTTGTTTAAGCCAATTTACTGGCATGGCTTCATGAATGGCAAAGCTGATCTGTAAGTCAGTGCGCCACTTTAGTCACATCTACAGTTGCAAGAAAAAGTTTGGGAATTGGCTTTAAAATTAATCTGCTTTTGCTGTGAATTCTGATCATTTATTTTCACAACACAAAAAACACAGTCCAACTGAACTAATGACACACAAACTGTTTAATGAACACAATGAAGAATTGCAGTGAACGGAAGTGCATCGTGGCCAAAAGCTTTGGCAGAGGCACCACTGCCACAATCAAAATCTTGCTTTTGTTTGCCACTAAAAGATTTTGTTGAAACTTATAAAAACTCTTATGATTGCTCCTCACTATATCAGAGAAATAACAAAACTTTAGTAGCAAAGTGCATGAAAAACAACATTTGTACCACCCCAACAAAAATAAAGCTCTCGTGCACCACTGTATTTCTACAAGAAATTACTTTTGAAAGGTGTTCCAAAAAAAGGAAATGACATTGGAATTGTGTGTTGCAAACTCATCCCTACATTTATTTTCTAGCACATGTATGGAGGGATTTGAAATCTAATACAGAAATCCATGAACTGTTTCAAAAATGGACTTTCCCATTACTTTACCAGGGGGAAGGATTAGAAAAGTGCAGGAGCACCTTGTGGACCTAATGGACCTTAAGGATGAGCGAGTGTATTTTTAATTAAGATATTTTTGACTTATTATTTGATTTATTCTCGTCTTTTTTATAGAGCAAACACTTTATTTTATTGTGTGTGTGAACCGCTGACCAACACTGATGCATTTCCTTCAGGATCAATAAAGTTTTATGATGAAATGAAAAGAAAAATAGCTGCAATATCCAGATATGAGCGTCCTGACATGCTACTGTAAAACGGTGACATTACTTAACACCAGCATGTTGGTACTGCAGGTTTGAGCACGTAGTCTGTTCAAAGCAACCATATGTTTGACTACAGCCTCACAGTGCTTGTGTTGCTGTAGAAGTATTCCGATTTTTGTAATCCAATTACACCCTGTTACTTTGTTTTGTTAAAATATATAACTATAACTATTCAATACTAAGACCCCTTAATTTTCTCAAATATCACACTGAAGGAGTTTCACGTCTGATTGCTTTGACATCAGTGTTACAGGATATCTTGTTAGAGAAATGTATTCAGCTGTATTTTCTCTGGCTATCTCCTTGATTAATTCACATTTTACTGAATCACTGTGCTGAGCATTACTTAAAGCGCCCATGCGGGATGTCTGTGTTCCCCTGATAATGTGTCACCTGCTACAGCACAGAACAACTTGGGGCGAATTCATCGACTTCTGGAGAAAGAAATCGGCGGTGAAAGTGATCGCTGATCGTTGTCTGCCCAAAAAACTTATTATTGCCCAGTTAATATCAAGTCCACAGATGCATAACCATCTATCACTTGGATGTGTCTAATGAATGATTTTTGGGCAGTGATTCAGAGAAAACACTGTCGGTTAGAGGTGCGTGAGCACAGCGGCTTAGGCTGACACTTTTTGCTTAACTGGGTGCATTATGTTATCCATATAATAGATAGAATTATACAGATCTTTTGAAAAGGACGACTTTGTGTTATCCTCTGAACATGTAGTTCAAACAAAGTATTTCTGTGTAGAAGAACAGAGTACTTCTTAATCATTGGGGGGAAAAAAGCTTGATTCTTAGCCCACAGTTTAAGCCCCTATTTTAGTGATTACATGCCTCACAGGGGACGCTAGGCAGAAAACTAATAAGGTCAAACAAGGCAGACATATTAAAGGTCCAAAAGGAGAGAGGGAGAGAAATTCCAATCCTATCTTGCCTATCAGTGCCTTCTGATGTTTTGCTGGTTGGATTTCTTGGATGTAAAAACAACAATACTCGAAAGCGCTATTTGAAAAGGGATAGACGGTAGCTACTGTAGATTGTTCTGCTTGTCTGGGTGTTACTGCAGTGTGGGTCCAGCTCCCATCTAGAGGATTTCCTGCCTGTGAATCTTGTTGCAGGTGTCCTACACAGGAGTATCTCAGTTAAGGACTGCATTTCCATGTGGGGGATTTTCATCTTTTTTTTTTCCTTTTTCAAAGGTATTAGTGGGAAATCGTAAACAGTTGATGATTATTTGTATTTTCCTCTTAGCCAATTGTCTGTAATCCCACGAAGGAGCTTAAGAGTTAGATTTCTGGCATACACTCTCTTATCTTTACACAACCAACACAGACAAATGGAATGTATCTCACTTTGACTGAGGCCAAAAGGCAAAGTGAGTTGTGCAGAGGAAAAAAAAGCTGCCCAGATAGTTAACCTTAATAAAGGCAGACACTGCAGTCAATTCCAGAACCAGCTCAGCCTTATTTAATTGCACACATATGCGTCTCACAGTATTTTCACTGGCAATGTATTATATGGTGAAATCTGTGGTAGACTGTCCTCTGGAGGTCGCAGGACAATCATACCCGAGCTTTCACGTAAACTGATCCAGCATCAAAGTGTCAGATGTGACATTCAGTAACCTCCAAAGGAAACACGGTCTCATTTTGAATCCAAAAATTCCATTTTACATGGATTTAACTGCAGTTTCTTTCCCCGAGATTTTTGCGCACATATGTCAGAGACAGAAAACAAGCTGCGCTGCTGTTGTTTCAACTCCCATCGTCTTTTCTATGAAATGGCATCCATCAAAGTTAATGGGCTGTAATCATCACCACAAATACACTGTCACACGTTCCACTGCTCGCTCCTGAGTATTCAACTCCCAGTCAATGGGATGTAAAGAGTGACAAGCATGAGGAACACAATTTCCCATATCATTAACGGCTCCGAGTGAGAATTGGAAAAGAATCCACCCACCGCCCCCAAAAAAGTTTTGCCTATTCTTCAGATTTAGATTCTGTTTGCTCAACCTCTTCTGGGACTGCAGAGGAGAAACATTTATTAGATGCATATGTGACAAACAGTCAATACTACTGACGCCGTTTTTCAGGCACCCATCCACATTGTCATCTGGTGAAATAATTCTTATTAAAGTATGTCACTTGTTACTGACAGATCTGCTGCGTGCTAGATAGATTAATTTCCCAAGAAGCCAACTCTGCCAGCTTCCAATCAGAGTTCAGCGCATCACGTAGATCTACTTATCTCCAGGCAGTATGCTGCTGGACTGATCATACATCATACAGGTTTATACACACACACACACACACACACACACACACACACACACACACACACACACACATACACACACACACTACTCTTTCAGTGCCTGCTATGGCAGAGCTCCAAGAAGAGCGTCCCTCCTGTATTTGCGTGTTTGATAGGATGGTTTAGCTAAAGCATCCCCAGAAGACAATTTGTAGACCTCAACAGATGGAGAAGTCCAATTAGAAAGTGGGAAAAATGAGAGATGAATGTCCCTGCTCTTTCTCTCCCGGGACAGACAGCTTTTCTTTCAGCACAGGTATTAAAACCAACACGTGTCGGAGGGAAAACATCACAAAAAAAAAGAGAAATAAAGGATAACGAGGCTGGGATTTGATTTCTTAACATGACACAGTCAAAAAAGTAGCCACCGAATATGATACAGTTTGCTCGCGCCACATCTACAATATGTATAAATGTCTCCTTATGTTGTCTGATTCTTCAAGGGCAAACATCCCACATAGCAATTGCCTTGCCATTAGCCAAGACCAAAAAAAGGAGAAAGAATGAAAAAGTGCTTAAATATAGCAACCCCCCTGGGATAGTAGAAGGAAGGGAGTGCTGTGGTGTGATTAAAACGAATAACCTTCATTCAGTCACGTTTGTTAACGGTACATTTGAATGTGCTGTCTGTGGTGGGGGCCAAAGCTGTGCCTTTATCTGCCTTGTCCTCCAAGTTTGAACATCATTATTCACCAGGAAGCTCGTCCTCAGCGCTGGCAAAGATGCCGAAGTTATAAATAATGGGAGTTGTGTCATCAAGCACGCGTTGGGCCTAGGTCGGTTTAATTCTGGCTTTTAGCCACCCCTGCTGTTAATGCAGACATCGCAATAAACCTGTTGATGACTGATAGATTGTGTGGATGCAAGACCAATTTTCACTGGCAAAATGACCTTTTGCTTGTGTTGTTGTTGTCGCCACGGCCCCCGAGTTATTACTTTTCATGTCATTTTTTGATTTGACAGGAGAAGTCTCGAGGAGTGAAATGGAAAAAGTAATGATGTCCCCATGTGCGTGATGTAGCGTGGTGCAGGTGGGGCGATGGTAGATAGGGCCGCAGCTAGTAGCTCTGCTCTGCCCCGGGGGCCAGTCTGCAGCTGTTAGGAGAGCTTCAGCTCTTCCCAATTCTTCCCTGCAGGTTCTCGCTGCTTCCTTGGTACTCGCTGTTATCTGGGCTCGCTGCTGTCGCTGGTCTGGCTGCCGTCCACACTCTCTGGGAGAGAGCGCGCTCAGTACATTTTTACGCTTCGCCACTCTTTCCGTCTCATTCCAACCTCGGCTATTCCTCTCACTTTTACTGTGAGATTTTGAAGTGTCCCTTTGAACTGGCGACTGCTCCTATATTTATATATACATATATAATTTTTAACAGCTGTATTTTTCTACCTTGATATTTATTTCAAAGACAATGCTCCATTGGCACAGGCCATTTACGCCCTGAGTACTGTAACTACTTACAAAGCATCCTGAATGTATGTATAGTCTTGTGTATACAGGAAGTGAACCGATATATGAGAGGCTGCAGCTGTTTGGTGCAAAAAGCTGATACAGACAATTTAAAGTTGCAGCTCAAACAGAATACAGAACTTTTTTTTAAAGCCTGAGGACAATTGATTCTCTTCCTCAACACGTATTATCCTGCAACTTTTTTCGTGTTATTTATTTATTTAGCCTACCTTCAGTCTTTTTCTTTTAACCATTTGTTATGACGTTAACATGCCCGCAGCTAAAGACCAAAATTCATTTTTCGACTTGATTCATGAGTAACCCTTTAAGCCAGTCCATTGGTTAGCTTGTCTGGAGCTTTTAACACCACAATTTTCATCATTTGTCATAACGATGAATCAATTGACACGTCAGCTGACTACTTTGGATGTCAGCTTCTCAAATGGGCAGCTTTTATTTGTCTTCTGTAATTGGAAATCGAATAACCTTTGAGTTTGAAATGGTGGATCGCCACATCACCTTCAGCTCTGCTATATTGTGACGGGCATTTCCAATTTGTTTTTTTAATTCAATAGTTTAAACAGCTGCTGAATTAATGGCCTACTCGTTTTTGTATTACATGTGCAGTTGTGAGGCATTCGACGGGCGACTGTTTCATTAAACCTTTCAAACCCCATTCTACTCTGGCTTTATCTTATAGTACAGATAACCCTGATGACACTGCTGTGACATAGTCAGGGGTTATATATACACCAGATAAACCTCCTTTGAGATCCACAGAAAAAATTACACAGCTGTTTTTACAAGTAGCTCTCCTCCTTATAAAACTGATCTTTGTCTGGAAAATTGATGGAGTACCCTTATGTCATCTAAAAAACCCCAAAACACCCCCCCCCCCCCCCCCTACCCTTTAAAGTGATGAACTGATACATAATGAAACTTGTAAATGCAGACCTAAAGGGACATATAGCCCAAAAAAGAGCTATACATCTTTACCTCTGCCTGGTGACGCTGTACTCTCCTGTTAAATGAGCAGATTTTTTTAGATAACGTAGCTTGTGAATGCACACTCTGCAAAGTCAGGGCAAAAGGGGCCATTTGGTGGAGGAAGCTGATATCCAGCGGCTGCTCTGCGTGGAATCGCACATCAAAGTTAATCTTGTGCCGTCTGCTCTGGCGGCGCCACGGAGCACTAATCTGCTGTCAGCGTGATGAGGCTCCTGGACCAGTTCCCCTTTCCAACACAGAGGCACTAATCCACAAGACCTTTCACGTTTTTTTTCTCCGCTTCATCACCTGACCAGACAACAAAGGTCACAAGGTTCCCTTTGAAATCTCGTCTGGTCAATACTAGCTGAGCATCGCCACTGGTTTTGGTGTTTATTGTGTTTCAGTTTAAGGAAAGCTGGTTTTGGTGCATTTTGCCTTTAAGAGCCACATCTTACTTTGAAGTGTACTTTTTTTTCTACTTTAGACTGGAAAAAACACAAGTATTAATGCGGCGAATGCCACGAACACAGCAACCGCTGTCATTACTGCTAGTTTTTCCTTAATTGATCATCTTAAGAAATTCAGTTTTCACCTTTAACCCTGCCTCCGGCATTTAGATTCCGGAGGTGAGGTAACTTGCTGCCAGTTCAATGAAAGCTTTCGGCGTTCAAGAAAATGCCACTGCTCTTTTGCCAGCATTCAGATTAACCTACGATGAATACAGAACGAGTTCATTAGCATAATCGCTTGAGTGTCTGATGATTTCATTTTTATTATCACGTTCCCTTATAATCCATAGCTCTGTCGCCCCTTCGTGCTTTCAGCCCAGTCTTTCATGTTCCTTTGCCCTCCCCATTCAGTCACGAAGGAGTGTAATTGCATTATCAAAGTATTATACCGACGTTGTGGAATATATTTTTAGCCCTTGGCTTTCTGGAATGATGTAAGGCGGATGGGCAGAAATATAAACATGCAATGACAAATTAAGATTCTGAGCAATGTTTGAGTTGGCTTACCTTGGTTTCATCATGTCCAGACTGATTAAAGCATCTCTCAGGCCTCGCTTTAATAGCCACAAATCATAATTCTCATATTTACACGGTGGCATGCTATTTTTCTTGGTCCAGGTCAACACTCAACCCTCTTAAAACTTTTAATAATACAAAACAGCCTTTCATTTAGTTATCGAAAGCAATTGGCACAAGGAAATGGTTGTAATTATGACCATAAGGAGCTCAAGTGGGCCTAGAGGTGACTCGGCATATACAGTAATGGGGGGAAAAGGGCGCTTTTTTGCATAGTACTGCGCTTGTTTCTCAAGTGTCAGCAGGTGTAGACTGGAGACTGGAGAGGAGCAGAAGAAAAGAAAAATGTCAAGCAGGGCTGTGCTAGCACTGCATGATAATAGAAAAGGAGGAGAAAAAGAAAGTGAATGAAGCGTTTCATCTCCAACTCATAGTTAGAGGCAGGCAGGTCCAGGCAGAGGAAGGGTGAGTCAAAGTCAGGAGCGGAAGAGCGGTAAAGAGGAAAGCTTTTTATCATCCCTGACTCTTAAGAAGATCTCCCAAATGAGAGAGGGCGTGCATGCTAATGTCAAAGCCGCGGTGATAACTAGCTGCCTGGTTTTGCAGGGTGAGGGTTAAGCTGGGATTTGCAGGGCTGAGGGAATACATGTTTGATATGTGAGCGAGAGAGAGAGCTGAGGTGCCTTTGCCAGAGCCATACGTGAGGGATTATTTTATATGGTTTATCTGTGTCTTCGTGGTTCGAAGAGAGGAATTTTGCCGCTCTTTATTAGGTCTGTGTGGTTCCTGAGACTCTGAGGTGAACATTCAGCTGGAGGATCAAAGTTATATAGACACTGCAGCACCACAAAAGCTTTCATTTACTATGCGTTAACACTGACTGGCACGCAGCCACACATTCTTGCTCCCACAAACTTCACATCCCAACCTTTGGCTCCACTCGTCAGCTTTCACAAATCTGCAGAGACCGGATCTCAGCTGGGTTGTGAAAATCATAAAAAATGATCTCGCGCATCTGCTCCACACTTCTTTTTTTTAAATTTGATTTTTTTCCCTGCATTTCAGCAAACAGCCAGAACAATGCAGCCTTTGCATTACTGCCTGCAGAGACTGCGACAGGCACCTATCACAAAGTTGTCCTTCCCTGTAGCTATTGTTTGCAGTTACTCATACCTGAGCACCCTGTTTTTCCTACCGCATGCATAACACCAGGCAGTGCGGTCCTCTGGTCCTCCCCTATCTGTGCTTCCTTCTCCCCATTATGTTGTGTAGTTCTGCCAGCCTCTCCTTCTTTCCCTTATCACCTGCAGTGAAAATCTAGCGGGCTAATCCCAGTGCCTGTGGGATTCCCCTCTCTATAATGATGTATATCTGAGGGATAGCATCAGAGCAGAGTCCTATCAGCCCACACACTCTTAATCCCATCAGTCTGTGGTGTCCAAACCCAGGAGAGGGAGCATTTTGAATGTTGTGCTCCCGGCCTCTTGCCAGAGATGCGGTGCAGAACATCAGGAATGATATGTTGTGTTCAGGGATCATGCTGGAGATCATGTTCATTTATTGTGTGTCAGACTGTTGAACCCTTGTGGTGTGTCTCCCAGCATTGCAGTGGTACATACTGTAGGTGTGCTAGCGTGTATTGAGTGCGAGCCTCCAAAGATTGTGCCAGTCTATCTGGCAATTACAAAGATTTAATTTGTACTGTTTTGCAGTCTGTTCGTGGTGGAAATAGATAAATACAAAATGTCCTTAATATTTTTAATTTATTTTAAACACGAAACAGATGCACATTTGGTGCATCAATGATATAAATTTATGAGCGCGAGAGAGAGGGAGTTTTCTTTCATTCTGCTACCTTCACTTGCCCTTGTATATCTGTACATACAAGAATGTCTATCCAGCTTCGATTTTCTTACTACATGGTCAGATTTACTACCTACTGGCACATAAAAGAATGGCCGACTGGTCAGCTCATTTGTGTTTTTAGAAACAAACATTTAATGAAGGCTCTTAATATGACATAAGCACCCTTACAACCTCTCAGTAACCCATGAATCTTGCAGTCTTCACAAATACAATGTCAGAGAATCTATATCCTCTTGTCACTCATGTTCATATGCCTTGTATGACATCCAGGCAGTGTAATCTATTTTCCTCAAATTCTCGATTCGTAGTTCATAGTATGATAGAGTTCTGGAGGAAAATTACTTTTTTCTTTTTGTTGTGGGGGATGGGTGGGTGGGGGGGTAACATCTATTATTTAACTGTCAGCACGGATGAATATTGTGCTCTTTCAGCCTCATGGAGAAGGTACAGAGAGCAGTATTGTTGTGCAGCATTGCTCCATTTGCTCCTTGTCATGACTTGTAAAAGAAATGGAGACTGTTTCAACTGGTCAGGCTAATATCTGGAAGAGTCTGTGTTAAGTCCTTAGAGAAGATTTTAATGTTGCGTCCACTCTGACACTTTAATCTCTGTGGTACGTTTCACAGCACTGCCCACAAGAGATGTCTTCACTTCAAGAGCGCCTAATACTTCCTGACCTTGCCACTGTCCCGTTGTCCCCGCACAGTTTTATTGCCTCTCGCTGTCATTATCAACTTCTGATTGGTACAGTCGGTGACAGTATCAGAGTTTCACTATAATTGACAGGATTTGGTCTCACAGGTTTGGAGGGCTTGTCTGCACTGTAGAAACCACTGAACTGTGAAACGGAGCCAGTGAATTACCTCTGGAAGCATGATGGGGAGTCGGTGCGCCATGAGATGTTCGGTGAAGGTCAAACAGAAAATTGTGCATTCCCAGAATGATCAAAGACGTGTTGAGGAGACTTGATTCACAATGCACGGTGGGAGTTTACCAGTCTAAGAAAATGTAGAGTAAAAGTGGCTCACCTGCACATAATTGCTTGATAAAAGTCCTTTTTTTTTAATATAATATATGAAAGCCTTGTTTTAGCACAGTAAGCTCATTGTGACTTTCCGAGCATAAAAGACAAATGCTGAGTGGGATGTGAAGTTAAATCAGTCTCAGGGAAGAAAATGAGACCGAAATTAATTTGAGATTCAGATTTTCAGATTGCAGGTCCCTTTGTAATTATTGCTATAAAACAACATGCATAGATGGCGCACAAGATAAGGACAGTGTGCTTAACTCATCTGTATTCTAATCAGCTGATGAATCAAAATGGTTAATAATTAAATTAGTTTCATTCCACTGCTTCTCACTGAAATATCTAATTGGAGTAGATCAAAGTGTGGTTTGATGAAAGTGAGATTTAATGTCTTTACCATGAAGGATTTAATAGGATGTCACCTCACAGTCCAGCAGTTTCACTATCTTAATCATAGGATTCTTCTTCCTTTGAACACCTTGACCTTGATCGCTTATCGGCACAGGCGAACACTGTGAGGCTTTTTGAACGTTAGATATTCACTTTGCTTTGATTAATGCACTTTACTATAGTCACTTGTGCAGTGTGTGAGCTAGTTTCGTACTAAAATCCACAAAAAGGAGGGTAGGAAGACCGCGACAGAGGCGCCGCTGGGCGACTGGTCTTCGATGCTGTTGACGAAGCCTCTGAAAGATCTGCCGCACCCCTCCTTGAATCCTAATTGTCAGCACTGGTAAGCTGTTGGCAGTAATCACAACTGGAATGTGAGTTGTTGGGACAGCAGTGTGATTACTTCAGGCCTCTGTGCTTATTTCAGAAACCTGAGCTTATGCTCGCTTAAAGTAGGGATTTGTAATTTCTATCAGCCACCAAACCCTATTTGTGTGCTGCAGACAGAGTGGTACAAATGACCAGAAAAGGCCATTCAGGCATAGTTTATTACCTGAAAAGGTTCATTTCATTTAGTTTAATCTTTAGGGGGAAAAAACGAACCTGCCCTGTCTCTGAAAAGAGAAATAAACAAATGACGTGTCTGCAATGTCATCCAGATATCTTTTTTTTTTCACTTCCCACTAACCAGATGGCAGTCAGATTTCAGACACAGGGTTCTGGAAGACAATCAAGGAACAAGATTGCTTTTTTAGGAAGGAGGATTGGTTTAACTATATGTCAAATTAAAGGCCCTACGCACACACATATACACACAAACAAGCGTCTGTTTTGACTGTGTGTCAGTTCCTGTGTATCCAAGCGTGTCCCTGTTTTTAGGTGTTGGCGCTAGCTGTGAGGCGGTGAGGTCATGTACAGAAGTGTCTCAGAGCACCCCTGATGGAATACCGCACTGCTTTTAAGGTCAACTGCACAAACTCTGCCACGCAGGTTGATACAGGGACTCATGAATGTTTGATTGGTCTATTATCCAAAGCCAGGTGAGGACATTCATCCCCCCGTTTCTAGAATTCAAATATTCCTTTGAGTCTGACATTTCTCCTACAGTCTGAGGCAACCCCGCGGTTTCACTCTCTCTCGGCGCGCCGAGCTTCATCTGCAATGCTGTCATCTCGCTGTCGGACAATTCTACAGAATGCGTTGTTTTTAAAGGCCGGCGCCAGCGCGAGCACGGTATGGTTTTAGGTGGGTGGAAGTGGGGAATTGATATTCAGTCATCTCGACATTCCTCTTCATCCTCTGCAGTGAGGATAAGAATCCGGTCATCCGTCTTTGTGTCTCACCCGTGTCAGCTTAGGGTAGCAGGGGTAGCAAATGTGAGTACCTGGTACTTAGAGACAACAAGAACAAAGTAGGAACATTACTTTAATCTGCAGCTGCTGTTAATTCCTACCTCTGCCATCATCCATGAGGCTTTGTGTATCTCAGCTTTCCCTTATGAACAATCCATCACTGTTACTGTTTCTCTCCAGAGTGCGCTTGCTGCTTTCCTTTCTCATCTGCTCGCTGCTAGGCTTTCCTTCCAAAAGAAGACAGTCACTGCAACACACTGTATTCCACAACAGACGTGCCTGCATCACTCCACTCGCCGCAGTAAAGTACATGCGAGGGAATGCTGTCTTCCATTTTTTTATGGATCTCTTAATAGGCTCTCAGCAGCACATCCAGAACCTATAATTGACACCTGCTTTCAGTCATTGTCTGCCATTAGATAGGAAAATGACTTGACCTGTAATGAACTGCAAAACTAATGACATCTGTGCGAGATTAGTCAACTTGAAAGCAAACTGTTGTACATGAAGTCCCATCAAGCGTGATATTAAAATGTCCACTTTTACATCTTTCCGCCCGAGCTCTGTAAAAGCCCAGACTGTTGGGCCCAACATGATGGAAACCTGAAGCTAATGACTCAAGCAGACGTCTGTGGGCATTAGACAACTTCATTTATGAAATAATCAACCTCCCGTGTAGCGATACATTCACATTACCCTGCCTCACTTGAGAGACGGACTACTGTCACAGCCACTGAGCAATGCTGATGTTCCTTCCTACCTGCATTCATCTTACTCTCGGGAGGTAATGGTCTACTCAGGTCATTTGCGCATTAGGGTCTCACTCATTCATCTCACCCACCTGCGAACGTGTGAATTGCCGGTCCTCTGCAGCACACGGAGAGATGTTTAGATGACACGGAAAACATACGTGCCCTGAATCATTCATTTTAAGTCCCAGTGCTGCTGGTGGCCTAGCATGTCAGCACAGAGCCGCTTGTGAATATGCAGATTATGCTCATACGAATGAATTTGCAGATTTTTTCCCTGGATCTGTTAATTGCCTTGGAGACATCGGGATTTTCTATTTGATAAAGTAATAATCTTGAAAAGTAATCAGATGTGCATGTGGCTACAGGATGTCACTGTGTTTGCAGCTAAATGTTTGAATTGGATTGAATTGTCTTTATTGTCCCAGGGGGGACTATCTGGTAGTCTATGCAACCCACACATGTCATAAATGAATGAGGAAAAAAAACATAAATTCATATATAATATACTACATTGGATGCATTTGTAATAAACTAGCAGTGAGCTGGTAAAGCACTAGAAAAAATGTTATTTACATAAAATCCATCGTCCATACAAAAATCCATATTGAAATGTGTATATAGTAGCAGGGGCTACAGCTTGTTTAACCACCCAGCAAACACAAAAATGATCTGATCTTTTTCCAGCATTTCCTCCTGAGTGCTAGGGGCAGCCATTATAGCCTCAACCTTATATCACAATGTTTGAAGAAACTTTACAATGAGGACACATTTTCACTGATGACACATTACCTAGTTTGAAGTGTGAATCTATTGCAAGTCAAATGCAAAGGTAACATTTTCCCAGGAAAATTCAAGTATAAATAACTTCTCAGTAGCTGCACAATGTTGTCGCCTTATAAAACTGAAAGATGTTTCCTACCTGGGATGTTGTATCTTAGATCCAGCTTTTTAACCACCCTGTTTATCCACCTGTAATCGCATCAGTAATTTCCGTCCACCATTTGCTCTTCCCGTCACATGGAGTGAAACTAGCAAGTCCTCTCCCGAAGCTCGGTGGAGTCATTTGTTTACATGTGTTTTGCACATCACCAGCTGCTAGCATCTCCTCCTTGTAGCCTGTTTGTAATAGACGGCGTGTTTGTGCCTCATGAGGTGAATTGAATTTATCGTTTCCACATTTAGTGGAGACAGTTTTCTAGCGTGTTTTACAAAGCACTGTGATTTGTTAGAGGTTGTTAAAGTAGCTCCCATTTTAGGCTTCAGGCAACGGGGACTTTTTTCCAAATTCGTTATGAAAAAAGTCGCCGTCCACATGCAAAAAATTATCTCATGCATACCAAAAGAACAAGTGGTAATATAACCTTAACCGTAAAGAAATGTTGGCCAATTAAAAGTCCACAAACAATAAAGCGAGATTTCTACTTTCCGTGCACACGATTTCTGCTTGGGCCCCATAACATAAATTTCATCATCAAACATTGAGTATGAGGTTGTCCAAATTTTGTGACAGCGCAGATAATTTAGATAACAGTACACCAACTACGCACGCGCCCAGGCAGTGGACTTTAAAGAAGTATAATAAGAACTACAACTCGGCCGTCCAGCTATCTGTGTCCGTGTCCGCAATCAAGCATAACCCAGGCTCAACACGGCGCACAGTCCAACATCAAAAAAGGAAATAAAGCTGCACACCTTTAACATTGTGAGACAAAATCCACGTTTTATTCGACCACATGTTAAAAATAGAAACTGAGGTTTTTAAAACCTTCACTGTGGCAGTTTTTCAAAAGCTCGTGAACATATTAGCCTCAGACATGCCTGGGATTGTATTGCAAATTTTTTACATTTTGCGATATCATTTTATAACAGTGTTTATGAATGACCTGAATTACCTTTGTTGCACATGTTGGCATTAAATCAAATTTTGTCATCAAAATAGGAGCATATAATGGCCTAGTATCTCCAAAGCTATGTCTTTTATAAAACAGGTGAAAAGACAACAAAGTTTCAGGGAAAGTCAGGAAGTGTCTCTCTTCTTCAGTTTGGTATCCTTGGTTTTAGTGCTTACCGTAGTAAGTGGTGCTGAGGGTGCCTGCTAAAGTAAAGAAAACGAGGTGACGAAAACAGTTTGATTTCAGGTTTGCCTTGAACAGAGACGGATTTGGCTTTCTAGCAGAAGACAGGCACGTTAATTTGATGGGACTGGGGATGAGTCAGTCCAACCTGACAGAAGCGCAGCCTTTAATCTGTTGAATGCAGCCTGTTCACCATTGAAAAATGACATGCTTTAATTGTGCTCAGGTATACCATGAAACATTCCTCATCAGTGTCATGCATGTGTGCCAGAAAAGCTCTTTTCTCCTTGTGTTGAATTTTTGGGTTCCCTTTGCGTCTCCATATTCCATTTTAATGTGGGAATAAGAACAAAACACACCGGTGGCTGTCGCCGAGGACCACAGACTTAATCGATCTCTCCGGGGTTCGGCATCACACTGCTCCCTTCCCCTTTTTGCTTTTACTCAACGTGATACTACTCGCTGTATCTTTCACAAGCTGTTTGGCTAACAGAGGTCACGGAGGATATGTAGCGCATTTGGTCACGACGTGAAAGCATTAGCCGATGCCAGCAGGTGTGTAATTATATATGAAACAGTGTTTTAAAAGAGGAACATCGCAATGGCGTGTAGAAACTAGGCTGGGGAGAGGTGACATCAGAGGGAGTCCTATTTATTCTTCGCCCACTTCAAATGTGTGACTTTTTATTTGAAGGTGTGAAATATCCCAAGGTCACCGTAACTATCTTCAAGACTATTAAAAATACCGTTAGGCACACGCAACAACTTGACATGCTAAATAAACCTCCTGAGTGGAAGATTTTCCCTGTTTGTGTTCCTACCCAGTGTGCTCACTCTTATCTGTTTTGTGTGTGTTTCAGGTACGGTGACATGGTGCCAAAAACAATCGTAGGGAAGGTGTTTGGGTCCATATGCTCTCTGAGTGGGGTGCTGGTCATTGCCTTGCCTGTCCCTGTCATAGTGTCAAACTTCAGCCGTATCTACCACCAAAGCCAGCGGGCAGAGAAACGACGAGCACAGAGGGTATTGGCTCCCCGCCTTCCCCGTTCCTTTGCCACTGTCTTCCTTTTCCCCCTATCTGTCTTTATTTTGCTTCTATCTGCCCTCTTTTTTCTCCCCCTCTTCTCTGTCCCTGTCTTATCCGCATGTAACAGAATGACAGGGCAAACGCTATCTTCCAGAATATTAATCTTTTATTGTGCTTCTGCGTATTGTGTGTCTATTGAGCGTATGTGTGTATTGACTTGCTTAAGTATATTTCGGGGTGGGAGGGGAACGAGGGAAATAAAAGAGCGAATGACAATGACAGAACAAATGATCTTCAGAGTATTGTGTCAGCAGCTTTTTCGATAGCAATATGTGCATTTCTTTCTAAAAGTGTTTGCTAAGGCAGAACTTCCTAATCGTAGATTTGGGCATACCCTTTCTCCACTAAATACTGCGGCTGCCGGGGCGGGTGGAGAGGGCGGGGTGGGGAGGAGGGGTGGTGGAGGAAGACGTAGCCAATTAGTGTGACGGACAAACTGTCAGAGGCTAAAACAGAGGTCTGTTTGTTCAAACAGAAAACTCGCCTCGCTAGAATCCGTGCTGTGAAGATTCGAGGCACTAATGCCTATATGCGCTACAAACAAAATGGGCTCCTGATCGACTCACTGGAGGAGGTAAACCGGATTGGGGGCCAAGCAGCGGCTTGAGGGTGGGGGGTGGGGGCTGACTGACCGGGGCCTCGCTGATGCTTGCATGTCACTCTGCTCAGGGGTGTGGGTAGGGTGGTCGGGGGTGGGGGGGCATGCCACCACACACTATACACACACACACACACACACACACACACACACACACACACACACACACACACGGGGAAGCTTTTCATGCTGTAACACAGGGGCTGCTGTCATTCCAGTGCTTCAGTGTGATCGTCCTCTCTTACATCAACCCTCTCAGCTGCAGCATTGACATTCCTTGTCAACACTCCCTCTCTCTGTCCATGCAGCAGGAGGACCAGGCAGGCATACTTGCCTTCTGGTGGAGCCTCAGCCATTACACTCACACTTACTCATTAACCAAGCTCTGCATGTCTGTCCAACAGGGTTTGGAGGGGAAGGAGGGAGACAAAGGCTTACATGACAGTATGTCACCTGTGGAGGCTGTCCGCTCAGCCCACATCTCCTCTAAACTCTGTTTTGGTTTGTTTTTTGTTGCTGTTTGATTTGGGGAGGGGTTTTTTTGAAGGGGGGGGGGGGGGGGGTGTTTTTTTGGATCTGCTGTGTGTTTTGTGCGTATTTTCTAGAGCATCCCAGGTTGTAGTGCAGACTAATACAGCATACCGTCCATCCCAGAGCCGCGCAAAGCTTCATAAAGTGTGTCTCATATGTGTGGTGACATTATGGTGCAGAATGCTGTTGCTGTGTTTGGTACGCTGTGTTTGATCTGTGTCTAGGTGTGCCACTGCTGCCGCATTGAAAGCGATTTCACCTCGAATTGGACTTTTCCTGCTTCTTATCATCAAATTTGTGAAAGAATAAGAAAACCAGTGTTCTCAGCGTAAAGACGCTGCGATTAGTCGCAGTTTCTGTGCACCCACCCCTAAAACGTCGCCGTGTCACTAGGTTCAGTGGACTGGCTGCCATGCTACAGATCAGCATTTCAACTCTCGGTGCTTTTGCGTCCTCGCCACTACATCGCCGAGCTACTTGCTGTTGACTGTCTACTAGCAGAATGTAACCCTGCTCATCTACACTGCTGTGGTTTTCTCTTTGTTTTGTTTTGTTTTTCTCTTTTAACTCTATCAAGGCTTCCAAGGAGGCAGGACAAGCCCTGGTGGGGAAGGCCCCCAGCCCTCCTTTCGAGAGCCAGCATCATCATCTGCTGCACTGCCTGGAAAAGACCACGGTAAAAAAAACAGACAAAAAAAATCTTAGAAGACCTTAAAGCCATGTCGATTGGAAGATGAAAGCTTTGGTACTTTTCATTTTTTACTATCTTGGTAACAGACTTCACACGGTTTAAAATAGCTCTCTGTGGGGGGGAAAAAAGCTCCTTTCATTGCATTACTCCTACAGTCTGCGCTGTATCATCAGTAGTTCCAACCTGTTACAGTGAGTTGCAAATAGAAACAAAGTGACTTTTTTTTTCATCTATGCTCAGACTGTACAATCTATTTCCTGTTCAGCTAAGTTAAAAATAGCTTTAAATGGGGCTGGGAAATGTTGAGTCCCCGAGCCAGCGACATGCTAAAGATACCGTGGCTCTGCCATCCACAAGGATTATTTCATCTGAACAAACCGGCGTACTTCATTTTACTGTATCAATAATTTAGAGATGCAGGGGCCTCTTTTATTCTTTGCTCTGACATGAGGTTTACACTCGTGCAGATCTAAACTCTGCAAACAGACGTATGCAGGGAGTGAATCAGTTTTTCATGTCATGAGATGATCCCTCTCCTATTAACCGGCTTGCCTCTCATCTGGGAAAAGTTCCAAAAAATGGTTTCACACTATTCCCGTGGCGATGAAAAGGTTTACATCAGGTCTTTTACAGTGTGCATTATAGATAACAGACAGAGAGCAGACCAAGAGTGACAGAGGTGAGCTATAAGATTCAAGGCACGGCATCAGATCTTGCACAGCCGCTCTCTGCCACCTGCTGGCGGGGCCCGAAACACACTTGAAGGCTGACCTTCAAGTTCTGCTCGTTTTTCACAGCGATAACAGTTGTGAATGTTCTCACAGATGGCACTTAATATGGACATCTGGGCCAATATATTTCTATTCCCTTGATGATTCATTTTCCAATTATTAAACAATTTTGCAGTGGATTCTGTTCAGTCTGTTTAGGCTTTACTGTGAAACATCTTTACTCATCATTGAGCAGAGCCAATCATCGATGTAATAGAGTGATTCATAAGCAACACTGAATCCAATTTTATTTCCTTCTCCAGAATCACGAGTTTGTGGACGAGCAGACCTTTCAGGCAAACTGCATGGAGGTCTCCGTAATGAACAAGTCCGGCTCCCGGACCTCCTCCGTGTCCTCGTCTCCGCACGGCCTGGGCTCATGCTGCTCTCGACGCCATAGAAAGAAGAGCAGCTTCAGCCTGCCCAGCACAAATAACCAGGAGCTCAGCACCATACAGATAAGAGAGAGGCCAGTGGCTAACAGGTATGTAGTCTCTCTGACTTCACAGTGCTTTTTGGGATGCTGAGAAATTAAATGAATGACTTGTGTGTTTTTTGATTTGATCATACATCTACAAGTGATGTCACCTCTTCCCTCCTCAATAAATGTGGAGATATGCAGCAACAGCAAAGAGCAACAAATGAACAAGCAGCTACAAGCACAAGGAAAGAAAAAAAAGATCGACAGTACAGCTGGCATATATACAGTATGTAGGTTGTATTGACATAAACGCACTAACGTGCTGTAGTTAATGCTGTTATCCCAGCACAGTATTCCTGTTATCTCGGAATAATCCTCACTGTTTTTCACTGGAACTGCTTCCTGCCTAATTGCTCTCATGAAAACTGTTGAAAGCACATTCAGTGGATTATGCACACTCAGAAAAATAAAGGTGCCAACTGGAACCAAAAGTGGTTCTTTAGACTGATGCCATAGAAGAACCTTTTTTGGTGCCACAAAGAACCTTTCAAACAATGGTTCTTTGAAGAACCATTTCTTTCAGTGGTTCATTGAAGAACCTTTAAAGGTTCCCCAAAGAACCATCAAGAAATGGTTCTTTGGGGCACCTTTAATGGTTTTTCAAAGAACCTTTTTAAAAATGGTTCTTTAAAAGAACCATTTTAAAGAACCTTTTTTGAGTGGTTCTTTAAAAAACCATTTTAAATCTTTCAAAATAAAATGCATCATAAATTGAATTTGAGTAGGGTAAAATAAATACGAGCACAGCATAGACATATATTAATGGTTTATTGTCATTTTGTAGTATACCAAAAGACAAAAAGGCATTTTAACCCTCAGCACAACATCACTACTAATACATGTCACATATTAGTGTTTTAAACAGTAATAATAAAATATATTTGCTATACTATAAATAAATATATATAAATACTATAGCTACAGATAACACAACAAATAATACATGTATTGTTTAATTAATAAAACATCAGAAAGTGATAAAACACATTAGAAATAGAAATAGCTTCATAACAGACCAATAAATCAACACATTATCAGCAGATGTTTGCATGTTCAGTAAAAATATTTCAACAAGTTTATGATTAAAATGATCAATGAACTTCAGCCTTACGCTATGTAATGTACGTTTCATGTTGTACTCATTGTCCTTTGTTAGTCCAGTTTAGGACAATGTCTCTGACGTATGTTTCATATCAAATATATGTCATATCAAAACAAGCCCACACCTGCAGTTGTTTCAGTTTTTCACTGGTGTTTCCTGTCAGCTGGTCAACCTCACATCCATATCAGCCAACCAAACGACAAGCTCCTCCCTTTGTGCTTCAAATCCCTCCCACTCTGAGACAAGGAGCTGAAAGAGAGAGAAAAGAGTCAATTATAAAGAAGAGAGAGAAGTGAAACCCTCCTCAGAAGGTCTGACTCGCATACCTGCAGTTGACCTGTGATGGACTCCAGTTTGGCGTTCACGTCATCCCTCGCCGATGCCAGCAGCCGAGTCTGCAGGGTGCCCTGGAAGAGCTGAGTTAATGTTCGACTCCTCCTGGTCAGGCTCTCCAGCTGGATGAGCCGAGGTCTCCCCTCTCGCCGCTGCCTCTGAACACAGAAACACAAACTGCATCTGAAGCAGGAGGTGCAGGTTTTTTTTGCTATTCTTTTCTAAATGCAGGCTAGATCACGTGGAGGTATTTGGAAAACTTTTTTGGCCAGTGGACGACTGTTGTCTTGCAGAAAGTCAAATCAAACATATGCGATACACAATCAATTCACAAGAACACATTATAAAAAATAAGTCCAGTTCTTGCCTGATTTCAAATGAATTCTGCATCAAAACAGGGTGACAGAAGTAAAACGAGTGCACAAAGCCTCACTTTGTACAAGCCTGCTATTACAGTTTTCCTCTATGCAGACGACTTTCCTGTTTTCAAGGCACAACTTGGATCTGCTGTACGAATCTTATGGATACACACTAAATGAAACAATAGTGTGCACGACTCCAGATTCTGATCCCTCATCCTAATATGGTCCCAACATAGCAACAGCAATAAAGCAAATGTTGAGGCTTCAAGTCCATAAACCAATGGCTGAAGTGGGTTTTATCATAAGGGTGATAAATATACAGATTTCAGTCTGTCTTAGAGATTTGATGTTCATTTACCTGCAGATGCACTATACGTGCCTGCTCTATGGTTTTTCACAACATTTTGCACATCACTATTTAATACAGGAAGTACGTGAACTAAAACAAGTCATCTTTCTTTGTGAGAGGACCATATTAATGAAACAAACCTCAATGACATCATAGGGAGCCCTAAAGATGCTCCTGCTGCTTTTCTTCCTCCTCATCCTAAGCTTCCTTCTTCTTGTCCTCGCCTTCCATCCAATTGTAATTCAACCTAATTGTGTTTCTCCCCCTCCTCTTCCTCATTTTGTTGGAGCTGTGAACACAATTAATGTGAATCTGGATTAATTTGTGCAAACAAGAAAAATCTACAGCTTTTTGGTCAGAGGTGCTCTTGTGATTTAAGCCGGGTAGAGTAGATTTATGTGTTGATGCTACCTGCTTCAGCTCTGGCTGCTGAGTGATATTTACACCCTGGCTGGATTACAAACTTTAACCATGTGCTGAACTTTGGCCCGGCGTTGATACCTCTTGTTAGTATAACGACCTCTTCTTAGCTTGTATGTATGATGGTGGATAAATGAAATATACAAAAAAATTAACTATATTACAAAAGAACATCTATCTTGGAAACATCAAATGACCGGAGCATAACTTGTCAACTAGTCCGAAACTAACTTATGCAGGAACAGTCAAAGACACACCTCCTCATGTCACATTTCTATTCATTTCTATATAATTCGATTAGACAATAAAGAGTTATCTAATCTAATTATTCATTCAAAACTCTTATGCATAGCTGTATTTTATACAGCTCATACAGAATTCAAAGTACAGGTTCATGTGAGTATTTAATGTACGGCTCAGATCTACAGAATTTCAGAGTTTCTAGAGCAGACACAGAGCTCACGCCACAACAGGCTTCAGGCGCCATTTTAGTGACTTTAACAACATATTAATTTTAATTTCGGTCTAGCTGACATTAGGTTATGTACGCAGCACGCAATTGAACCACATATTTTAGAAGCCAAAGGTTCAAATTAGCTGGGAGCAGCTTCACTTAATTATAACAGTGGTTTTGTTAGGAAAACAGTTGGATACTAAATTGCGTTGACCTCAACGGCTAACGTATCTAGCTAATCGCTACTGTTAGCACAACATTAACAGCAAGCTACAATGACGACTAACAAAAACAAAACAGTAATAAGGTTTTAATGAAAATGTTTTACCTTTTCTAACAGTCCCAGAATCCACAGCTTCAAAGTCCAGCAGGTACTGAAGACTGTTATCCGTTTCGCTGTCACCGTCCGTGAGTTTTTTTTTTCCCGAAAGGTCAAGGCCCGCCGCTCGCACACTCTGTCTGCGCATGCGCATCCCAACGACTGACCCCCTCCGTCCGCTCCCTGTAGGTTATAGTATGACGTGTTCTGACGTCACTCTCTCTCTCCCTGTCATTTATTTGGCTCGAAACACATATTAACAAATTGCTCAGTGATGAACAACTACTCAGATCATTTACCTAAGCAGTGCGCTTTGTCAAAACGAAGTGTGTGTTCATTACACTGACATTCTGTTCTGCAATTGTTATTTACTTGTATTTTATAATTTGACTTTACATACTGCTGGGTGGTTTGTAAAGTTTATTATTATCATTATGCTATATTTTCAAAAATATATAATAATCTCAAAAGTAATGCCTTGGAGTAGAAAATAGTAATGCTTTATTAAAATTTAAAACTAAAGTACAGTATTTGAATGTGTGTATTGTGTCTACTGTTTGCAAATATTTCTAACTTTTATTTGAATATTCAGTTTCCTACCATCTTCTCTTAAAGGGTAATTGCCAGGTATCCCGCCCTTCCCCTTTGCACACACATGCACACAAAGAAAAAACACAGTATAATTCACAGCCTCATTATAGTGAATAAATATTTATGCCATTTACACCATCAAACTTAGATTGCTAAGGATAAAGAACCTTTTGTTCTTTAAAGAACCATTTGTAATAGCTGAAGAACCATCCACAAAATAAAAAGGTTCTTTGACGTATGATGGTTCTTTAAAGAACCATGAAGACATCTGAAGAACCATTTAAGAACCATAATTTTTCTGAGTGCAGAGTAACAGGTCTTTTTTCTCCCCCCCTGTGAGTACCACAAATTAAATACCCTTCCTCTTCATTACAACGGGTGGCAGCAGATTCCCCTGAGCAAACCCATTCCCATAGGCAAGTACAATATAAATGATCTGCAGTTCTTGTTACTTCAGAAGGTCAAAAAAAAAAAAGAATCTGCGATTCCAAACTGGGTGGAGTAGTCTGGTGCTATTGCTCTGAAAACGTCTACCGTGTGTGGAACATCATTTCAGTATTTACAATAAAGGACTGTTCTCGGACAGTAAATTAAAAATGTAGGATTTTTACAGCATACGCATCACAGGATGAACCACTTCATAAAGAGGGCGTGTATTCATGCCTGTATACAATCCTCACTCGTGTATACGTTGTACAAGAACATATTAAATAACAGGTTTGTGCCGTGTACATTTTGCAAGCTCAGACCTTTCAGCCTCTTTTAATTCCTTTGTTTTCTTTCACAGTCGCGCCAGCCTGAACGCTAAACTCGACGAGACCGTGCCCTTGAAATGTGATGAACCTTACATCACTCCCTCCATGGTCAGCTTATCTGCCCCGGTGGTGACTTCATCAGACGGGGACGGCTCCACCACCACAGCATACTCTCAGAGCAACATTGTCCGAGTATCTGCCTTGTAGATGTCACGCCTATCTGGTCGGCTAACTGGTCTCAAGAAGCACCAGATGCTGAGGAGAGGGACCACCGAGCATCAACCTGCCATAATCTAAGAAGGATTATAAGATTAACAGAGGTCGAGGGTTTTTTTGAAGTTGTTATCTCATCTGATGTCAAACTCTGCATGGTATTAGTATGATGTGGACAGCTGCCTTGGAAGTGAACCAGCAGATCTTGCTCCATCAAGCACAGCAAGAGCAAGGAAGAGGGCGAGGAACGCGTGGTCATCGTCGTTGCCTAAAAATACTGAGGAAAAAAGAAAAACAACTTTATTTTTGATTATGTAATGTAGTCATATTTGTTGTCTATGATTTAAGGAGGAAATGCGGATGTTTAAAGGTCATTCTCGATGGCCTCTGATGACAAAGCACACATATTCATTGCCTGAAGGCGATCTTTGTGAATATTAAATCAGTCTCCTTTACACATCGCGGGACATTCGTTTCACTCACTGCTTGTTACATCGATTGTTTTGAACCCCAACCCCCTTCAATGACATGTTTTCTAACGCTCCCCTCACTGTTGTAAATTCCAAAAATCGTACATCCACCAGAATGGATAACTGTTGTGAATATTCATTAACTGACTCATTAACTAGTTGAAAAACATCGCTCGATGACGAGTAAAATATACTACGCATCCTGACCATGTTTGTGAAATGTGCAAAGTGAAAGTCAAATGACGAATTCTGTGTTAGCTTACATATTTGACATCCTGATATGGATCTGTGTGACAGCCGCTGTCGTTAGTTAATAATTGATACTGAGAACTATACAGGGTATATATTAGTTAGGTCACAAGGTAGAAACATAAGTCAATGTTCTCGGCGGCACTTAACTAATACTAACCCTAATGTGGACACGTGGTATTTGGACTGAAAACTATATGAGAGAGTTTTGAGCATCAATCCCAATGACTTACCAATTCTTATGATATTCAAAAGCAAGCCTCAGTGGAGTTTACTGTGTCAAAGGGCCATTTTGTACACTTTTCATGTTGTAAATATCTCAGTTAGGACTTTCTCAACCGCATTTGAAGCTGGCTCCTCTCTTATTTCTAGATTTAGTTGACACTTGTTGGCATTCTCTTTCTGTCTGTTAACTGGTTGAATTAAGGATTTGCATGCTCTCATTGCCGAATTCTGTTTTATTAAAGTATGTCTCTGCTTCTTGTTGGTTTGTCAGTAAAAACGAGATTGGTGGGAAGGAAACAAGTGAGCCTGGTATGTCATGATGTAAATTCTGCTTTTAATGAAACACAAGTCTTGTCACGGACCACATATGTAAGCGGCAAGGGAAAAGGGGACAAATGATCACACACATTGTGCATTTGGTGCAGTGGATAGAATAAATACTGTAGCTCTATGGAAACATCCATTAAATGACCCATGTCTTTTCTTTTCTTACAAAAAAAGAAAGAAAATAATTAGGTAGATGTGATAATGTTTTTTTCACGACCACTCAAAGAGCATCTTTTATAACAGAATGGCATAATAATTAGGTGCTGCTGGAGGACATGTGAAGACCTGACTGGCCCAGCGGTGGGTCGCGGCTGCAGGGTCTCTGGAGGCAGACTGCAGGCCTCTGTGATTGTTTGACAGAGAGCGCAGCACCGACCTCCCCTGCAGAGCTGATTGCGTTAGTCCAGGCAGCTTCTCACAGCATGCACTGCCTCTGCTCTGCAGTGTTTAGTAACTGCTGAGAAGTCAGCCTGCATAAAATCTAAGATAACGCAGCGGCATATAAAATAATAAGCTTCTTATACCCAAATAAAAAAAAGGAAAAATCCCACTTTGACAACTGGGATTTAATTTAGTTAATATTTGGACAATGACTAGACAAACGTTATTAAATTCTATATTCACTTGCACAGCGAATATGAATACAGTCATTGGGTCTAGAGCCACTTAAAAGATGTTTATAGGGGTGGAAAGTCTATCTTTTCTTATGAAATATGGACTTCATCCTGTTTTTCAGCCGATAAAATTCTGAAGAAAACTGAGGGTTTACTGCAGCGTATATGATTGGGTCACTTAGTGACGTGATGCAGGCAACAGACACTGACAGGACCTCCATGTCTTCAATGATAATTATCTGAAAAACAATAGGCAATTTTAAGAATTAAGAGATCTTTAGATTAACTTTGTATAACACAACAGAGATTTTCATGTGAATCCCATTTCATTTACATAGCACTAAATCACAGCAACAGCCCCCCCCCCCCCCCCGACGTGTTTTGTATTGTAAGGTAACGACCCTGCAATAATAGAGAGAAATCACAAGCCTATTTCTGCAGGCACTTACCTGTGAGTTTGTGTTTTTGTGAACCAAGTAATTCACCAGGATCGTTGTGATCAGTGGTAACCAGAATAAGAGGAAGGTTAGAATTATATAGCCAGCACGTTTAGCCATTTTGCCCTCTTTCTTTTTGTTTGCTCTCTCTTTACTTGCTTTTGAAGGCATCATGCAAACAGCCCCTTCTACCGCTGCAGGGAGTTGCATTGCTTCTGTTTCGGGGACGTTGCTTGAGACTGGAGGTGAAGCGGTCACCTGAGCCTGTGAGGCAACAGTCAGTGTTTCTCCTTCATTGTTGTTTAGGGCTTGGTCAGGCTCTGTCAGTAAGATAGTAGTAGACTGAGAATTTACATTTGGTGCAGGCAATGATGGGGGCTGCAGGAGGCTGTTTTCTTTGGATTCTTCTTCAGACTTCAGTCTGTCTTTGGACTGTTCCTGTGTGTTGAAACTGACTGACGCCCGCTTTGTGGTTAAGCTCTTAACATTTGAATCAGCATCTCCATTTGACAGATTCACTTCAACCTTCATGACATGGGGGTTTGACTGCTCTGTTTTTAAAGGTTTTTTCTCAGTAAGCACTGTAGCCTGTACTGGAAGGGGCCGAGCTTGTTTTGTTTCTGCATTGCTCATCTTCACTGTATCTTTAAATTCTTTCTTATCCTCTGAATTGATGGAGACAGATTGTACTGATTTTTCTTTGGGTGAATTTGATTCAGCTTGTGTCTGAGCATTGCCTAAGCTCAAAGTGGGGTTTTGCTCAAATCTTCCACATTCATTTTCCACCACTGCGGCTTTTTCTGTCTCCGGCTTCTCTTCATTTTTGTCTTTTGTAGCAAGAGTAAAAGTACCTTTGTCAAATATTTTACGGCTGTGTGATCTCACCAGGGCAAATATGCGAGCGTAGAATCCAATGATGACACCAAAACACGCTGCCCACAGTGGGAATAGCATGTAAAGCCCAAATTTGTCAAAAGAGAATAACGTTTCTCTCTGTTGTCGTTGGCATTTCATATGCAAAGGTGAGTCCCTCAAAAATATCACACAAAAAGCAGACACCAGAATAGCGAAGGTCCATGTGAGAGGAATCAGCGCCTTAATTCGCCTTTTCCTTTGATTGGCTTTGAAGGGCTGTGCAATGGCCTGGTATCTCTCTGCACTTATGCACGCCAGTGTTAACAACTGGATACAGCAGCTGAATGAAAAAGAGGCCATTTGTACATCACAGATGAAACTGTCCACTTTTCTGTTTCGATACACACTCACAACGATGGTTAAGAGAACCGGGCAATCGATTACACATCTCAGAAAGTCTATAACAGCCAGACTGACCACCAGCGCGTTATTGGAAGTTTGCAGGGACTTTTGCCGATACACCGCCAGTATGACAAAAACATTTGCCGCAGCCCCCACAACAGAAGTGCTGGAGAGAATAAAGCTGTTCGCCAGCACAAATGCGATTTCAACGTATTCCTCCAAGGCTGTATTGTTCCCAGAGTCTAGTGCAGGTGTGGGCTCGCCTCTCATCTCTGGATTCAAAGAGCCAACATATTTAGTTCTTTATCATCACTCTTTCCACGCTGACCAAACGCACGTCAAGCCTGCGTCCCTTATCGCCACTGAATGAATAATATTAACTGGTAAACCTGTAGCTCAGACAATTTGCGCCAAAGAATCCGCCCTTTTCATTATCACTCGACAGCACCGGCGGGTCACCTGGGAGTCCTCAGTGTTCACATTCATTAAAAGCTCTGCAGTGTATTCACAGCAGAGACAACTGGGGGGAAACGATGGCTGTTAATTAAATAGCAATTACGTCACCATTGTCTCAATCCTGATATAACTGCAAAAAAAACACAAAAAAACCAGGCAGGGGTTCAAATCTATAATGCGGCGATGATGACGGCATGGCACTGTAATGCACAGGATACTGTGCGCATATGTGCGAACTGAACAGCTGTCCGTGTCATATTAATACAGTGCACCACAAAGGTTAAAAGCTTTGCATTAAGCATGCCAGATGGATGACTTGGGAGTTCTTGAATTGGCTCAGGATATAAAGCGAGCAATGCTGCAGGATTATTGCACGACACTGTGTAATCCTGTTTGGAGATAAAGTGTGAAATGCTCTTTGCTTCAAATATGCAAGCTATGGACTACACCAAATCTGGGATTAGATTAATATATAATGCATTTTGCTTTTGATCATTAACATATTAGGCTGATCAAATATCTTCCAGTAACATATGGAATCAAATCAGAAGTTCTGGAAAAGAACAAAATCAGTTATCGCACATCTGACAATATCTGGACGCCAAAGACAATGTGCAGCTTATAACCACAAGATAAAAGATCAAAAACACTTTATTCCGAAGCAGATGCCCATCTGCAATATTTACAGCGCACCAAACAGGTGGGTGGGAACAATGTGAGCAAGAGAGCGAAACAGATTCACACTAATATAACAAAGCTTACATACAGACAAAAAAAAGACAATGTAAAATATTGTAGCAGAGCACTAAACAATTACCTGAAAGATATCACTCAGCTGTGCACAGTGTAATGTGATGTAATGTGACGTGTAGATTTAATTTAAAAATACTGCTACAGTTTTATAACTACAGTGCGCCAAAGGGGAAACTAGCTCTTTCGCCGTGCTTGTGGCTGTTCCTGAAGCCTGAGACTGAGTGGCTGGATTTCATTGACTAGGACCACTGAAAAACTGATCTGCTGCTCACAGACGGAACGGTCCAGCTGCTCAAAGCTGAAGTTTGACTTGTCACATAGTAATTTTTGAGTAAAACTAATGATGGATTGTTACAGTGATTGATTTAAATGAATTATCCTGTTTGTTAGCACCAACTCAAGAGTGAAAAAAAATTCTCCTCAACTGGGTGCTTTTACTCCATCGTTAATCAGCAATGCATTTTTCTCTTCGTGACTCATCGTTGCTTCAGGAACGTGTCACGTGGGACACGATGTCCTGCCTTTGAATCAGACCCAGAGATGTTATTATGTTACCCTTCTCTGAACCGCCTAATGCCCCTTTGAACTGTCTACACAGACGAAAAAGCACAAAATAATACAAATGAAAAATTGCCAGACCACAGAGCAGGCTAACCAAGTAAAATGAAAGTCTTTTACTGCCTGACTGACTACTCATTGTTAAAACATGCACAAGGTGAGCTGTGCAGCAAGCTTGCTTAACAAGTGCACCGAAATTTCTCATGTTTTCCTAATGCGATTTTGTGGGTAGAGAAAAACTGATTTAAGCACATTATTTTTTCTTTGCTATTTCCCTAGAATAAAAAATAATAATTTTACCGAGTACATTGTGTATTCACAAAGGCGCTCGACAAAGAAATAATGCCGGAGCAATGTTTTTGTGCAGCAGACGTTTGGAAAGTGTGAGAGTTGGGAAAAGGAAGGACTTATTGCATAATCCAAAAACAAATAAAATTATTTGACCAAGCTGTCAGTATTGATTAGACCACGGAGCTGGCTACTGTTGACTTTAATTCAAATTTTTTTGTTGTTGTTGCATAATGCTATCACACAGGAGGATGGTGTGCTGTATAGTTTCCATAAAAACAGATCACCTATTCCCAGAACAGTCCTCCTAATGTAAAAAGGGTCACACAGTCTACTATATGCATGAATTAACAATTCATTACCCAACAGTTCAACAATATTAGGAAGAAAAATAGGAAATGACGTCTTATATGAGTAAAATGAGTAGAAAAAGAGCCACTGCATTAAATTTATGCAAAAAAAAGAAGAAAAAAAGTCTAGGATTTCAGTTTCCCGCAGTCTTTCTCTGCAGTCTGGGTGTGTTTAACCATCCTAGTGTGTTTAAAAATGGAAAGAAATTGAAAACCACATACATTTTTTATGTAGTGTATTTCTGTTTGTTATATATCTCCTTCAATTCATAAGTAAAAATCATTACTGGTTTTGTTAGTAAAATGTTACAGATCAAAAGAAGAGACTACAAAATAACCACGCAATATAATATTCTAGTCAGGAAAATACATTTAAAACAAAAAAATAACACAACATTTACATGGTATTGGGTTGCATTACAGCATTTTATTGTGAAGTTTCCTGTTTTTTTGTCCAACCTTCTGAATATCCCTGTCAGCCTCTGAGCTGATTCTGTTCTCTAACAACGTTGGTACCTCTGTGACAGACTCGAGTCTGTAGGTGTCCTGGTCTGTCTTCTTGATGAGGCACCAGTGAACGCTGACAACCATGACAGCTTTTTTTTGTCACAGAGGCAACACCTTGCTGTGTGTGTTGACGCTTCTGCCAAAGGAGGACAGCCAGCTCCCCTTGTTCACAGAGTGCATGCGGATGCTGACACTGGTGGACCCATGAGGAATGTAACGGCCACAAGACAGCACCTCCAGAGCACAATCACGGAACTGATAGGAAAAAAAAACAACCAAGAACAAGAACTGTCAGGAAATATGAGCAATAATTTCACAAACAGTGTTTCTTCAATCTTTGTTCACAATCAAGATTTTATCTCAGTTCTACAGTACCTGTGTGCTTTTACCTGTTTGTTGGAAAAGAAGTAGATGATGGGGTTGTAGATTGGACTCGTCTTGGCAAAGTACATTGGCATGGTGGCAACTAGAGGAGGAATGTGCAGCTCTGGATCTATAACTACCACCAATGACAATGCTGTGTAGGGCAGCCAGCAGGCAAAAAATGCTACTACCATAGCCAACACCATACTGATGGCATGATCATTCTCTTTCTGGCTGGAACGCCCACCTTGTAGCTCCACACTCCTGTTCAGCTAGAAGAGAGCAACGTTGGGCCACATTAAAAGCTAATTACTTGTTTTACTATGCATGCGGTAGACTGCAAGCAAACATAGATAGATGCATGAATTTTAAATGTTGCTTAAATGGTGTAATGAATAAGCAAAAGCTATTACACACCCACCTTATTCATAGATTTCAGCAGTTTAAAGTAGCAGTAGATGATGATTGCAACTGGAATAATGAAGCAGAGGAGTGTGTAGAAAATGAGATAGCTGTAGTTGCTCCATGATCTCTCTTCCCAGGCCAGTGAGCAGGATGTCTGGACCCCCTCAGGTCCGTAGGAGCTCCAGCCAAATAATGGCGCCACAGCCCAAAACAAGCAGAAGATCCAGACAAACAGCAAGCCAAAGATGCTTCTCCGCATCTTCATCTTTAAACCAGCTTTTGGCTTGCATACCACATTGTATCGCTCATAGGCAAGAAGAGTAAGAGTGCAGAGAGACACCAAACCTAGACAAGACAACAACAAGAAAACATAACTGACATTTAGACAGTTCAAGGCATACTCGGATTTCTTTTCTTTTATAGAGTTATCAACTCCAATGATTTTTGAGTATGCTCGGGTGTCATGAAGAAGATATCTGATAAATCTGACATGTGACTAAACTCTACATGCAAAGAAAACATTCATAAAACACAAAAGAAACAAAAGTCATTTCTTGAAATGCTAAAAAAGATGCTCCAAAAATGTAAGATTTTCTAATGTTTCTTGGTTCCCAGGATATTTAAAAGCAGAATGGGAAGCAGAGCCTTCAGCTTTCAGGCTCCTCCCTAAGTCTGGTTCTTCTGGAGGTTTCTTCCTGTTAAAATTGAGTTTTTCCTTTCCACTGTTAAATGCTTGCTTACAAGGATAATTTTCTCTCGATTATTGTAAGGGTCTTTACCTTATAATATGAAGCTCCCTGGGCAACTGTTGTTGTGATTTGGCACTGAAATCTAAAGCATTAGTAATTTTAATTAGTATGTCTCACTGTGACAGAATGACAGTGGCAACTGGATTCATACACTACATTTTATTATGTGTAAACTCAATGTGCTTAACAGAAGAAACAAACATATAAACCTCTGTGTGTAGGTCTGTTTGAACAAAAAAGGTTTTGAGTCTATTTTTGAATGTTGCCACAGATGTAACTGATCTCAGGTCAGCAGGCAGCTTGTTCCAAAGAGCAGGACAATAGTATCTAAAAGAAGCACCATCAGCATATTTGGATCTGATTCTAGGAACGTCAAGATCTACACCTGATCACCAGAGAGGTCTGACTCTGTCATAAACAGTGAGCAAGTCAGAGATGTACTGGGGGTGTTCAAACCATTAAGAGCTTTGTGATCTATTAAAAAGATTTAAAAGGTAATTCCATGCTGTACTGGGAGCCAGTGCAGTGCCTTCAATAGTGGGGTATCATTGTCCTTCATACCTTTAAGAATTCTGGTTGCTGCGTTTTTAATGAGTTGAAGTAATTCTACTGATGATTTGGAGTGTCCTGAAAACACAGCGTTATAATATTCGAACATCCTTGATATGACAGCATGAACCAGTTTCTCAAAGTCAGTTTGAGATAAGAATTTTCCAACTTTTAATATATTTTTGAGTGCTAGAAAGCAGTTCTGGTTAAATGAGTAATTATCAAAACTGAGATCACTGTCCAAAATAATGCCAAGGTCCCTGACTCAGCTCACTGCTCACTGTGTTTCAGAGACAGGGATAATAAATAAGAAACTACAAGTATTTCTGTCTTGTCCCTGTCCAGTTGTAAAAAGTTTCAAGGCATACGGCAATCAATGCAGCTCATTAGTTTGAGAACAGAATTTACATCATCAGAGTAAAATGATAGATACAACTGAGTGTCACGTGCATAAGAATGGTAGAATATAATGTGATTTTATGGACCAAAGGCAGTAAGACAGACAGAAAGTCTGAACTCCAGAAACACACACATACAAAAACACCGCATATAACAACTAAACTTACCAAAGTAATTGACTGAAAATCCCTGGAGCACACAGGCTGTGTGTCCAATAAAATAGGAGCCTTGGTAGTTTGTGATGGTGACCACCAGGGAGCCACAAAGGCCTATCATGAGGTCAGACACAGCGAGGCTGAGGATCAAAACGTTCATTGGCTGTAGGAGAGCCGAATTCCTCAGCATCACGGCTATGACCACACTGTTGTTAAACACTGATAGCACCGTGTTGATGAACATGAGGAAAGAAAGGATGCTGTAGCCCACATGAGGGAAGATGGTTGGTGGTACGGTCACCACCTCAGTTTGGATGGAAGGGAATGGAGAGCTGGAGCTCAGAGGTGTGCTGTTAGTGTCCATGGTGCCCAAACTATCCAGCCTTAATGAAGCATCTATGAGGTCAGGGACTGAACCCCCAGATACTCTCTCCTCAGCTCAGGAGCCAATATCATTGGTTTGATCATTTTTGATCCCTGTCAAAGCACTAGGCTTTTTTTTTTTCTTTCTAAGATCCCAGAGCCTGCACCTGCCTGACAGTTAAAGCCCCAGATGCAATACGGTAAATTAGTCAGTAACACGATTTGGGTGGGGGATTAATCCCAATAAACCCTCTGCTATAACTGTAATTAGAAACTCGAGTGGTTATTAACACCGGTGCAATTAGTCCTGAAAATTAAATTTCAACTATGAAACCTTTTGTTGTTTGAATAGGTAATAATACCAATAACATAAGCAAAGAATGAATGGATTACTCATTCAGTGAACACATACGTGCTAATTAAGTCGGCAGATCAGATCATGCCCTTTTAAATGACGACATAATCACTGGGTTAGGATCAGGCCATTTCCAGTTTAATAAATAATGAAATAGACCGTAAGTAAACACTTCATAAACACATCATTTAAACTACAGACCAAGACTATGAGGTCATGGTTGTGGCCACTGTAATTTTCCCTTTGATATTCCTTTTTTAAAAACTCCAGCATATATATATATATATATATATATATATAAAATATAGCCACGGTTACAGCACAAAACATTTTACTCATCTCCTACAAAAGTGTCAAACCTAACAAACCCAAAACGCAGCTTCCTTCACACATCAAAAAGCAACATTCATGCTAAATATAGCGATGATGTTCAATTTTTTTTTCTCCTGAGAAAATTGAACATTTCTCACGTGCTAAAATGAGACATACAGGCTGTGCTGTGTGAGAACTCCTAAAACTATTAAACGTCTCAGAACATCAAAGTGCAGTTTGCTTGACAATGTGCAGCAAATAATGACATCAACGGAGATTGTGGCTGGCAAATGTTTTTCTGAAAAAGCTAATTGCAACAAAGTTATATCAGGGTGTTGCAAAAAGTAAATACTGCAGTAACGTAAACAAAGGGATTAAGGCAACGCAGTCTGTAATGTAACTGTAAATATCCATTACACCCACAGATGCAAAGGACATAAAAGGCATAGATGATTTGTGTGCAATTCACAGCTCGAAATAGGAGAAAACAAAAACGGTGCGTGACTGCCCCCTGTTGTTTGTACTGCATAAAATCATCTATTCGTTTAATTAAACAATTCTGTCAAACACAAACTACTCATCTTAAGACTTGTTGTTTTACAAGGACATAAATTACTAATTTAAAGCACAAATTTCATAAACAGTTTACATCAACTGTCACCATTGGAGCTCACTTCAAAATGTGGCATGCTGAAGAAAATAAAATTAAATAAATGAACGAATGATTGAGATCATTCAGCCTCTGCGTTTTGCTTTTTACGGTGGTTTTCTGTTGCTAATCACACTCTGCTTTGGTCCTGTGGAGATGGAGAGGAGGCACCTAAACCGGCAGAACCGTGCTCGGGCCAGTAGGAGGCTTCGTGCTGCAGAGGAGTACGGCGAGGGAAAAAGGTGTGCTGGAAGTCGTAGTTGAGCAGGCAGCTGATGGAGGCCATGTAGATGTCAGCGAAGCGCGAGAGTCGGCGTGAGAAGTAAGTGGGGTTGTGGTATGTTCGAAAGAGACTTCCAAACTGAGCATTGAAGATGTCCTTGGTATGAGGCCTGTAATATATGAAAACACAACCATTGAGATATGGTTAGATCGATTCCACAATATCTCTAAAAATTATCCAAAATGGTTTTAGATAAATAAAACATTTTGTTATTACTTCATGGCTTCTCTTTCTTTGATCCACTCCTCGACCACAGCTCGAGACGTTGGATCCCTGTGCACCTGTTAGAGAGCAGTGCATAAATGTGAACCAAAAAAACTTTAAGAATGAAATTAAAGTTTATAAAGTACAATAACAATAATAATACAAATAAAAAACTAAGAGGAGGGATGATATACTAGGTTTCTGACCTGCATCTGTTCAATAAGTCCAGTCAGTGACTGTAACCAGGTCATCATGTGGACGTACTCTGGTGTATTCATGATCTTAATCTCCTTCCTCAGCTCAGGAATGATGGCACCCGTCCTCCAGCCATGTTTCAGTGTTAGATCCTGTTGAACAAAAGATCAGTAGATCCATCTTCATGATCATGATAGGCCAATAATTTAGAAATATACTCCTTCAGTCTGGGGCTTGAGCCGTGAATCTTTAGCACAGGGTATGGAGGAAATAAATCATTTGAGTCTGTCGTGTGCTCCTCCATCACTGTCTGGTATGGTGCAGCCACTAAACAGGACAGGAGCAGACTGCAGCGGACTGTACGGGCAGCAGAAAGGATCATCGGTGCCCCCTTGCCCTCCATCCAGGATCTGTACCTCTCAAGAACCAGGAAACGGGCAGGGAAAATCATCACAGACCCCTCACACCCTGGACACAGACTTTTTGATCTGCTGCCCTCTGGCAGACGGTACAGAAGCCTGCAGACCAGGACCACCCGACATAGGAAAAGTTTCTTTCCCCTCGCCATCTCCCTTCTTAACAGTTGACCTGTCACACTGCTCCCACTGCCAGACTGAAACTGCACCTTATGTATATTCTGTAGTATTCATTCCACCTCATTTCATTTCTGTATTTTATGTATATAAGTTTAGATTAGTTATTTATAGTTGGTTTACACAGCTTTGTGTGTGTGTGTGTGTGTGTGTGTGTGTGTGTGTGTGTGTGTGTGTGTGTGTGTGTGTGTTACATTGCTGTGCTTGTGCTTGAGAGCCACCATCTACCGGAACCAAATTCCCTGTATGTGTCTGCACATATTTGGCCAATAAACACGATTCTGATTCTGATTAAACAATAATAAACACAGAACACACAGTGTTTCAGTACTTACGGTAGTATGTCTAAGTAAAGACAGATAATCAGAACTAAACTATAACAATTTCATCTGCTAGTTAAGAGGAACATGACCTCTGAAAATGCCATCTGCAACACATCCAAAGCGGGAACATGTTTTGGACTTGAGTAATTAAAAAGAGGAAACTCAGAAATGTTTCTACTCTGTGCCCACTTGCAGCAATGAGGTCATTCCACAGCCAGACAGCCTGAGTGTAAGCTGTGACTAGTGTAAACTACAAAATACCAGCTTCCATCTCTCTAAACAAGCAAGACGACATAACTGACTCCTGGCTGCCTGCCACCTGCAAGGCATCATGCCAACGATATAAAATCTACCTCTCATAATCAGCTTTTACTGCTAATCAAGTTTATACATATATGTAACCTGCTTTGTCCAAGCTGTTGCCAGTTCCTGAGTTACAGGCATGAAAAGATAAGAGGTGGTGATGTGCTGTGCTACTCATGAGTGAATTTCCCGGAGGAACCTACCCGAGGGATTAATAAAGTTCTATCTATCTATCTTTACAGCAGGTGTGTCATACAAACTTAAGTGATCACTTTAAAAACACATCAAATGTCAATGGGGGGAAAAAATCCTACTGGATATCTGTACTGATACCTACTGTGTAATGTGTTAGGAATGAAAGGAAGCCAGATCATTTGATGAAAATCAAAATGATCAATCTACACTCAGTAGTTTGTATGGTGCCCATGTGGTTACATGCATGCCTGACAACATTGGGCCATGCTTCTAATGAGACAACGGTTGGGGAATCTCCCAGATCTGAACAAGGGCATTACTGAACTCCTGGACAGTTAACGTTCAATCTGGCTGCGTTGGATGGACTAAAACATAATGTCCCAGAGGTGTTCTGCTGGATTCAGATCAGCCGAACATTGAGGTCAGTCAGTGGTATCAATTATGTAATCCTCCAGGAAATGCCTGCATACTCTCACACATGAGGCATTGTCATGTACCAGGAGGAACCCAGGACCCACTGCATCAGAGTAGGTTCTCACAATGGGTCCAGGGATTTCATCCTGATAGCTAATGGGAATCATGGTGCCGTCGGCTAGCCTGTAGAGATCTGTCCCTGCCTCAGTGGATATACCTCCCCAGACCTCACTGACCCACCACCAAACCAGTCATGCCGAACAATATTAGAGGCAGCATAACGTTCTCCACAATTATAAAGCCCAAACCAGACCCTTTTATGTCTGTCAGGTGCTCAGGGTGAACCTCATCTGTGAAAAGCACAGGGTGCCCTTCTGGTATTCTATGGCAAATGCCAATTGAGTCCTCAAGCCACTCTCATGGAGTCTGTTTCTACTTGTCTGGTCAGATTCACACCAATGGCCTGCTGGAGGTCATTTTGCAGCTCTGGCATTCTCATCCTGTTCCTCTGTATCTGCTCTTTTGTGCAAAAACAGATCTACAGCCCTGTCTGGCCCTCTTAGAGTAACTGCCTGTCTCCTGGAATCTCCTCCATGCTCCTGAGACTGTGCTGGGAGACACAGTAAACCTTATGGAAATTGCATGTATGACTGGAGGACTTGGAGGAGGAGGAGGAGGAGGAGTGGGACTACTGCAAAACTAGTGAAAAACAGACAGAAAATATGAGGAGGGAAAAAAATCTCTGTGGCCTCCACCTGTAATACCATTCCTGTTTTGGGGGTAGATTTATTGTTGCTCCACTAGTGCACCTGTTGTTAATGTAATTAACATGAAAGCAACTAAAACCTATTAACAACCCCCTCTGCTACTTAACTGACCAGATCAATACCCCAAAGTTTAACTGACCTGATGCTGTGCTCTTATTAAAAAGTCTCCCTTTAATTTATCAGCCAAACCCAATGCAGCGTCTAAGTAACTAGGCTTCAGTGCATTTAGTTGTATATTTCAAACCCTGTTGTCTTCTTCCAGAACAGGTAAGACTTAGATTGTTGTAAAGAATAATCCAGCCTGAGACCTTTGAGTTCTGGGAAAACACACTAAATGGAGCATTATCAAAGCACTGCATGGTCAAAGCGGGGTTCCACTCTTTGTTTGTATTCATAGTACAATAATTTTTAACACTGCAGGCCTTGGTGTAGTTTTAATGCTTTGTTATAAATATGCAACTTACTGCCAAGTCGCTGTAGATGTGATCTCCAAAGTAGAGTACTTTGGATCCTCTCCAGCCGGTCAGCCTGAGGAATTCATAAAGGTTTCCCTGAATACCAAAGTCATACAGAAAGAAAGATTAACCATTTGTTTCATCATGCAGTGTATCCAGTGGGATTTATTAGAATTGTTAAATGAGCACAGTACCTGTTTATAGATCTGCCCTTTTTCCAGCCTGTGAATTCTGTCCCACAGCAGCACACCTTTGTCTGTCACTCGCCTGAAAGGTCTAAAACAAAACGGCAAATTGGATATTTAGTAAAGCGATGCACATTTTTATACAACGATCAACACAATGTAGCCACACTGGCATGTGTTATTTAAGTGCCCTAAAACATAACATGAAGATAGTATGAGAAGCATATTACTTACTTCCTCCTGTCATTAAAGAAACTAGGTTTATCAGCTTGAACAATGACAACATCAAACAAGTCCCTCCAGTCTTTTCCTACGATGAAGTTCATTCCTCGATCCCTGCAGCAAACAAAGATTCCGCTTTTTACTTTGTCAGCAACGCCTTAGAGCTCGTTATGAGGGTGCAATAACACTAAGCTTAGGGTTAGCATGTCAATGCAGCACTAGGCTAGCGTAAACTCAGTTAAACTTGCAAATTGGTCCACCTGTTAATTCATAAAAATGGAGGACAGTCAAATCCAAACCCAGCTGGGCACAACTTAGATTGCCTGTTAATTAAAATATCAACATCTCATTTTAACATTTACACATTTACTAACACAGTTATGAAGCCCATTCTTCCAATTACGACATTAATAAAAACACGAGATCGTGCACATTGTAGCACACATCAGGCCCATCCTGATAACTCAGTGTAACAAAATATTATATCAAAGACATAATTTCAGTGATTTTTCAACCTTTCGAGGTTGGATACGCACAAGCTTGTTATATTTCTGGAAAAAAAGACACTTCAAAAGGCTTCACAGTGAATGATTTACAATGAATTACAAACACCAGCCTGCTGATGTGTGTTTGCCCATCCATAAAACTTGGGGCATTATAAAGCGGCACCAATTAAACATTAGTACACCAATACACGACATTTTTAATTAATCACGTCAACAAACACTTGCACTCTGTTTGCTCTCACTTACACAAAGTCAAAAGGGCTATTGGTAATGAGGAACATCTTTTTTCCTTGCGCTGACAGCTTCTTCAGCACAGCGTGGCTTTGCTCACCATAGCAAATGTACTTCTCTGAAAAGAGAGAGGGGGAAAAGAAACCCTATGCTTTTAATTGTAAATCACAGCTTCATTAAGCCTAAATTGTGTTTTTATTTCTTGGCAACTATTCAGATGTGGCCATATCGTTTCTTTCATTAGTTCAAACTAAGTAATATAAATCAAAGTAAAATTACCAATATCCGCCTCCACAGCTCGGTACATTATGCCCTTGACATGAACATCCCTAATAGCTTCCTGTGAAGAAAAGTAAACAGCCCTTAGCCACAAGTTATAACTTCAGCGACGCTATGTTAACATTCAGGTCCAATAGCAACTTTGCTGTGAATATAAACAGTTGACTTAGAAGCACAAAGCAAGTGCATCTGTGAATACAAATGAATATCAAGAAAGAAAGCCCCAGAGTTTAGTTTCTTTGGTGACACACTGAGAAAGTGTTTGAATCAATGAGTGTGCGAGTAAACTTTCCCCTGAAATCCTGATCCCCTCAGGGAAAACTTAGGATGTTTAACATATACAAAGATTGTTTGATGCACAAAAGAAGTAAAAAATAATAAAATGGGCTTGAAAGTAATTAAAAAAAGGAGGAAGGGGGTGTCCTTGAGCAAACATGAGAAGCATTAGCGGAACAGAGAGTCAGTGTGAGGACTTTTTAAAGACAGCGATCTGACAAATACCCTACAGTGTGACACAGAACTGAGAAGCCCACCATGACAGTTGGCCTCAAAGGGAGAACGCAGATCAGATTTTTCGCCGGTCTCCCTGTGAAGTCGTGGAGCCACCAGAGAACAGACGCACATGGCTGCAAGCGAGCATGCTTGACTAAAATTAGACATTGCTTTTCAGATCTAAATATAAGATGGAACCGAATGGCTGGAGTACCACAGCGCTCCCTGGAAACATGTAAATACAGTTACAGTCATGAACATGTGGCTGGATTTATTCTCATCACACACACACTGGCCTTTTTCGAGATCCAATCAGGAAAAAGAGAGTGCTGTTAAATCATTGCATTAAAACAAGGTACAGCGATAACAAGACAGCTGACCTTTACATCTTTGTAGAGATGGACTGGCTCATAGTCGATGTTGTGCCTCATGAAGAAGTCGTTGACACACGACAGAAGGGTCATCTCAGGCAGGGAGAATATGTCCATGAACTGTTTCATCGTATGGCCATGTGAACTCTGCATTATTAGAGCAGGGCGATATGACCAAAAATATTTATCACGATATACATTTGAAAATCTGCGATAACGATATAACTGATGATATAATTGACACTAGACAAAACACTTTACAACTCCTCAACTTTATAATTGCAAAAAAAAACCATCAGTGTATTTTCACTTAAACAAGCAGCTGTTTTAAGTGCATTAAAGTTATATAAAAAATTAACAGTGCAAATGCAAATTCCTTGCTGACAGTTTAACCAAAAGGCATTTCCAGTGAAAACTGGCCGACATATCCTCAGCATAACCATGTATAATATCCACAAAACTTAAAAAGAGGTTATACACATACAATACGGTAATATTATGTTGAAGCACAGTACGTATCACTCCGCGAGGCTCCTGCCTACGATAACCGTAATGCTCCGACAATCCATCAAGCTGTGCGGCTTTGTAGCTTAGCAAAGTCGTACTGAAACATTTGACAGACTCTCGAGCGCCGTGTACGACATAAAATCATTTCGAGGTCAGTAAACACAACCAGAATTCATAAACAAGGTACACGGGATTATAAGGGGCACTGTCGATTTTCAGAAAAATCAAAGGATTGATTTTAAGTGTGCCGTATTTTCCAAAAAACACGGTAATAACGACGGGCCGCTAGCATGCTCTACCAAAAATAGTGTTTTGTTGTGTATCTGACGGATGAAAGCCAAACCAGTTCCACACCACTGAAGTTGCAGCATTTTTACAAACCAATTCTGGTTCATCCGTTTCATTCAACGATCCGCTTTCGCTCTTCTCATTCTGCGTCGCCGCCATGTTCATATGTAAGCAAAGGCACGGCGCATGCCCGTTTTACCCATATTCTGTCGCGATATTTCATTTTCCTATCATTGCCCAACATTATACCGGTATTACCGTGAACGGTATGATATAGCCCAGCCCTAGTCATTATCATAATTATTATGTTTGTTACAGTATATGTGTGGAGACATGACAGTGTGGAAGTGCTGATCACCTTGCCATAGAAGTCACTCATGATCTCCAGAGGAACATGGCAGCCTTCATACATGGCAATTACTTCTTCGTCAGGAACTGGATGAAGACCTCTGAATCAAAAACATTAAACAATGTAAATTCCTAAACAGCATGTCATTTGTATCGTCATATAAATGGTCACTACTCAGACATGGAATTAACAAAGTGCACACATACCTGTATACAGTTCCCAACTGGATATAGTGAAAAGCATCTATCTTCATCAGTAATGCCTAAAAATGATTAAATATAATCATCATACCGATGGTCCTCACATCGTTCTTAGATTGTCTAAACAGTTTAAGACAATGGAAGCTCCACTCTCACCTTTTGGACGTCATAGTGAAGTCCTCTTACAGCAAAACTTGGAATGTATTCGTACTTTCGCAGGCCCTCTGGATACTTTAAAAAAAACAAAGGTTTACATTTAGTGACAAGAAAAGCATTAGGTTTACTTAAAACCAATGAGCAACATAAATTACCCACAAAGGTAAATGTACTTTTGCACATGGAGCTTAAACAGGGTTGTAGCTTCTTTTAGACCTTAGCACATTGACAACCTTTAAGAATATGTTACATAAATTAACTTGCTTTGTTTTTAGCCAATGCACAACAACCACCGCCTCAAGACGCTTTGGATTGTTTGGTAAAGACCCTAAACCCAAACAATCAGATGACCCATACGAGTAAGCATTTGGTGACAGTGGAAAGAAAAAAACTCCCTTTTCAAAGGAAGAAGCCGGACAGAACCGGGCTCAGGGATGGGTGGCCATGTGTGGGCAACCAGTTATGGTGGAGCGGAGGGGTGACTTAATCAGTAGTGTCAGGTTGTAGAATCATTCACAACACACACCCGGTGGTTAGTGACGAGGATGTCCCGTGCTATGTTGAAGATGAGAGTGTGGAGATGGCTGGAGTAGAATGCCAGAGTGTAGTCGTAGTCGAACCCGTAGATCTCTATGTCTCGCAGACTCATCTCATTGTTGGCAAAAATAGTGTCTGGGTCGACAGAGTTGGCAGTTATAACGGAGATCAGATCTGAGAAGAAAAATAAAAACACAAGAGCTTTCTTCAGCTTATTTGAATTCAGAAATATAAACAATAATACAGATGAGGAATGTATCTGTATATATCCTACCTCTTTCTTAACAAGTGGGCCAATCTCAGCAAAACTTTGCACAGACACATGTACAGCAATTATTAACATCTGTGTTTTTAAAAAATATTTATAATAAATTCTTGCATTATTGTATATATTTCATCTATAATTAATAAGTATATTGCCTACATTGACTGTCACGTCTATTTTATTTATAGCATTATTAAAATCATTTATAGTAATCGGAAGAAGTGAATATAAGTTTTTGAGGATCTGAAAATATGTAATTGTGACAAACATGTAAAAACTAATACATTAGAAAAGGGGGGGGGGGGGGGGGGGGATGCATTCATACAGCTCTTGATTCTATGCACCTAAAATATTTTATCTATCTCACATCCATGGCCAGTTTAGAGTCACCAACTCACCTGACATGAATGTCTTTGGAATGTGGAAGGAAGCTAAAACATGTGGAGGAAACCGGGAAGCTTCTTGCTGTGAGGCAACAGTGCTAATCACACCAACTCCCAAGGTTACTCTCATTCAGGAGTGGACAAAAGGTGTGTAAAAGAACACCTCAGTCAAACATCAGCACAGCGTTGATTTAACCCTTCAATGTCAACTTCCCAACAAATTCTGACCTTTAAAAAAGATCATTAATCAGTAATGCAATAAATAAAAACATGCAGGTTTTAAGGTTCCGAAATGTAGACATTGGGGATTTGTTAGCATCAGTGATACACAAATAAATCAAGTTACAGGTACAACCTATTTTCCACATTTAGAGTCTGCTGTCTGAGAAGCTATTAATATAGAGCAATGGCGAGATGTAGTTAGTCAGCAGGAAACACAAGCCATGACAGAGTTATAAAGAAACAGCAGCTTTGTATTTAGGGCAGGGCTGTAATTATTAATGAGGAGCCGCCTCACTGTGAACAGTGACCTTACCTCCAGTTTGTCTTTTGGTCTCATCGTAAACAGACCACAGCCTCTCTGTCGTGTTCTGGCCGTCTAAGGAGCTGCTACAAACAGATGCTGCGCTCTTTCCGGCTCTGGGCTCGTGGGAGAGTAGCTGACCAACTCCCTGGGACACCGCTCTGAAATTCCGTTTCCATAACCGAGACCTTACCGGATGGTAGTGGTGGTGTAACCCCTGTACGACATTACAAAAAATATTGGCCTTCTGCAGACAGTCCGTGTGTTTCAGAAGAGAACAGAGCGGCAAAGACCAGGGCGCCATAGCTTTGTTCAGAGCGTGGCGGACCGTGCGGAGGTTGCGGTGTACTCCCCAGCCGACTGCATGCGGCAACGGGCTCCCTCGGCAAAAACAGAAACTGTCGCTGTGTAGTTGCTCTTACGTCACTTCCCTGTTTGGTAAGGTTACGACCAGCCAGCCAATCAGGAGCTCGTGCGTTTGACGTTCAGTGCCTCCCATAGCCTGACTATATTTATAAATGCATATAAGATGCATATTTCTAATACTTTATGCTTGCTCCTTACTGCCCTTCCATCATTTGGGATCACAGGTAGCCAACACGTAGTAAATGTGTTATTAGAGAGTAGAAATCCAATAAAATATGAAAGCAATAAAAGACTGAATGCTGAATCAAATCTATCTATCTATCTATCTATCTATCTATCTATCTATCTATCTATCTATCTATCTATCTATCTATCTATCTATCTATCTATCTATCTATCCTTTTGGGACGAGGATTATCAGAAAGAGTTGTGTGTCTTTTAGCTTCTGTTTGTTCCGCTGCCCACGTAAACATGTAAACAGAATGAGCAAGCAGTAGAATAATATGCACATTCGTGGGAGAAACTTGCACCAGTGTTTTTTCTATCATTTGTGTTTACTATAAGGTGTATATTTTAAGTCAGTAGCTAAATAGTGCCGCTTAGTGGATAAAGATCAGCACTCATTCGCTGTATGCTTGTACAGCATTGTCAAGATGAGTTGGTGTAATACTCACCGTCAACACTACTTAGCAGGTGTGTACGTGTGTTGCAGTACCCGGAGAGAACCCACGCAAACACGTGGAGAATAAGCAAACTCCACACAGAAAGGCCCCGGCCTGATGGTGGAAATGAACTCAGGCTTGCTGCGAGGCAACAGTGCCACCACTATGCCACCTTGCTGCCCCATATATCTAACCAACTAACAACTGCAGTAGCTCTATATCAATTTGACCTCCGGAATAATCTACTGATCTTGAGGGAGAGGTCAGAGGTAAAATGTGACATGACAGGATGATTTTTGATAAATTAATTCTTAAGCTGACCTTGAAGACCTTGGTGGATGTGAGCTACATTTTAATGGATTGTGAACATGACATCATCTACACCCCTACAAAGTTTTATCATAATTCATTCAAAACCTTTGGCACTATCGTGTTTACAGACTGAAAGTATGACGTGCACATATGCATGCAAACGCTACTAAAACTTTCACCTCCTATGCAGAGGTGGAGAGAAGGCTCAAGACTTTTGATCAGTGCAACACCAAAAGTCATTATTTCACCTCCAGATAGCTCACAATATAGCTATTAGGCTAATACAGTATGTGCTTCTTACTTTTTTAGCAGATGACATCACATCTATCTAATATTAGCTAGATGGACTAGCTACATAGCAGAAATTGTGAAATCCCATGTGAACAGGCTTAGAGTCTTATATCACTAGATACTCTGGGACTTTGCTAATTTTTCCAAATTCAAGGTTTATATCCAAAGACAACAAACATTGTCTGGTTCAGTTTACTCTATATTAATGTAAGTGGAAAGCTATTCCTTAATTGATAACTTATCATTCCTCTCTGGGATGCTCTTACCAAACCAATCACATAATTAGTCTGCCTCATTAGTTGATACCAAAAAAGGAAAAGAAAATGCAAAATCTCTCGGTCCAAACATTTAACATTTTCAGATAGATATTAAGTATCTCACATACGTATGAGAGCTTTTCAAATGAAAAGACTCAACCTTTCATCAAAGTTATCCAAGGAAAGAAGTCTGTGATCATCCACTTTATTTTGTGGTCTTTCAGGTCTTTTGGTTTTGCTGAACTCGCCAGTGTATTTCTTTTTAAGAAGGTATCAGTTCATTGATCTGGCCACTCCTGAAGGTTTTGCCATCTCTCTGATGGATGTATTTGGGTTTTAGTGTAATGATTGTTGTTGTTTTTTCACTTGCATCAATATCTCTTTGGAACTCATATTGAGATTTCCAGTGAAGAGTAACCAAATACAAGTTCAGCACTTGGAATGAACTGCAGATCTCCTTGATTTGTCATGGAGTAATGAGGGAACAGGCCTCACCTGGCCATGAAGCTCCTGAAAATGGGGCACTATGTATAAAAAGTGCTGTAATTTCTAAACAGTGTCTGCAAAGGGTTTGTTAAACACAGTGAATTAAAGATGAAAGTGTGCACTTCAAGCACATATTGATTGTCTGATTTAGAATCCACTGTGCTTTCTAAATTAATCAATCGTTGTGAACAGAGACTAAGACTAATAGAGACTAATAATGATATAGCAGCGTAGTGGTTACCACTGACACTTAAACGCAAGAAGGTCCAGAGTTTGAATCCACCAGCCAGCTGAGACCTTTCTGTGTGGAGTTTGCATGTTTTTCCTGTGTAGGTTCACATTGAATTGTGGATTATGATCTTGGATTGGGTAAGCAGAAGGATTATGACTTAAAATTGGGTAAACAAATTAATTCTGCTTAAAAAAAAGAAAATGCAGCTCCTCACCTTCTTAATAGAACCCATAAAATGGAGCATATTCCCCCTGTCCTGACCTCCCTTCACTGGTTCCTGTGTATTTTACAATTGATTTTTGATGTTGCATTGTATGTTTGAATCAAGCTATCTCAGCCATAAGTGCAACATTTGTTTGAGTCCACCTTTGAAACGAGCTTTTCTTCTTTTGCTTTGACCCAGCATAAGAGTTGAAGGCATTAAGGCTGTTTTGTGTTTTTTTGCAGTCCTTTTAGGTTGATGTGTGTGGGCATGTGCGCACATGTGTATATCTTGTATTTTATTATGTAATCCACCTTTTTGTGTACAGAACTTCGGTAATCTTTGTTGTTTAAAAGATGCTTTATGAAAATTGTATTAGACTGGAAAAATCATTTTTAAGATAGAACTATGACTTACTGTAATGTAGTAAATCAAACTATTGACCTTATAACAAAAAAGTACTAGCCCAGTATTTTATTATTTATCTTTAAATTGTTAATTCTGATCTTTTTTCCATTCACATTTGGAGAAACATCACACTTAATAGGAGCTGACACTGGTCAGACAGTCAAGTGTAATACATTTGAGATGTTCAGTATTGACGATGGTTGTCATTTTTTTAAAATAAGATTCACATTAAATGTCGCTGCTGACACGATCGCTAACACCCCTGATACAAAACAAACTGAGCAAGCAGCACAATAATGATATCCTGATCTGCGGGAGAACACTTAGAACTAGTTCCTGAAACATTAGCATTTGCCATTTCAGCTTGCTAACTATATAGCGCCACCAAGTGGATTAGATTCGGTGACTAACTTGAAATAGACTCATTCATTATAATTTATGCTTCCACAGCATTACGATGCATCCAGTCATTTAAAGGAAAGGGAATGCGAAATTCCAGAATAACGCGCCATATACACAGCAAGAAATATTGCATCATTTACTTTTGTAGAGACTGAAACGGCCTTGGAGCCATAAACCAAACACTCGCCGTCTTTCTATTATTAATCCTAAGTGTGTTCCTTGGCTCTGGAACTTTAACTGGAAGTGCTGTCAGTGATGTTTTCCCTACAATGAAAGGTAAATTTTAGGAAGTGATGTGCTGATTATTCATTCCTAGCCAATGGTGTCCAGCCACGATTTTCGGGTCTAGGCATATGTTGAAGAAACTGATTGGACAACATGTACCGTAGACTGTATTGTGATTGGTCGACGGTCGTGCGTGGTGCACAGCCATTGGTCGGTAGTCACGGGGTAAGGCGAGTGGACTCTTTTGGTGGGAGAGACAGCTAGTCATTCCTCGTTGTAAAAGCCAGTGCTGCATGCGCTGATCTCCCGGCTATTGTCTCAGCAACTGAAGGCTCAAGTCGTCAGGCAGGCAGTCAGTCAGGAAGCATCTCACAATGAAACGAGTCTGGGTGATAGGGCTTCTTTTTGCACTCTTAGCATTTGGTGAGTAGTGGTATTTTTTTTAATTATTCATTATTTTAGCTACCTTTAGCCCGTATGCTAGCACTAACTTGGTTTTTGCTTTTCTTTTCATTCACTGTGGAGTTTGTACGTTCTCTCTGTACTTGACTTTAAAAGGCTTGCAGGTGTCAAAGCAACGGAGAGCGTATTTAATTTACCTGTTATTTTAGAGTAACGCCAGTGTCCGTTAATCTCCTTGCCTTTCCAGAACTTTCTAGCAGAAACACCACCTGTGTTGAAGCTGTCTCATGTTAGCTAACCTCCACTGTTGCATACATGCACGTTTAAATAATGATTAAAAGGCTGACACGGTCAGACGTTACGTCTTAATTAATTTGGTGACTGTGAGCATGTGTTTGCACAGTGCTTTAAAAACTTAATGAGTCTAAAATTACCACATGTTCCCGGTAATTGATAATGAATTTTAATCGAGCAACTTCTCCCTTGACAGCTGCTGTAAAGGCAGATGATGAATTTGACGTTGACGGGACAGTAGAGGAGGACTTGGGTAAAAGCAGGGATGGCTCCAGAACAGACGATGAAGTGGTGCAGAGGTAGGTGTTACTTTCCGTAAGTCCATATATCTTTCTAGAAAACTGCAGTTACTGTATCAGGGAAAAGTCCACTAAATCTTAGCAGAACAAGGTCAAGAAGATAAAGCTTGTGTACAAGTGCTCAGGGCCACTTTGGCGTTACAGTGGAGGCAGAGGTGTGTAAGTTTTACTGTAAAGTTGCCTGTAATAATAGGAAGTTGTATGTATCTTGCTTTCATCTTCAGTCTTATCTGAAAGGACAACAGATTTGTTTGGCAGCAAAGATTTGCTGTCGTTCTCCTCTCTTACCCTGTTTGTATTTGCATCTGTCTGCCTTCAGAGAGGAGGAGGCAATCCAGTTGGACGGTTTGAATGCAGCTCAGATTAAGGAACTCAGGGAAAAGTCTGAAAAACATGCCTTTCAGGCTGAAGTTAACCGTATGATGAAGCTGATCATCAACTCTCTCTACAAGAACAAGGAGGTGGGCAGGAATAATCTTTACTCAAACCTGTGTCTACATATTTTTATTTAAGACATTTCTCACAGAGTTCATCACTTTGTTTTGTGCTGCAGATCTTCCTTAGGGAGCTGATTTCCAATGCATCGGATGCTCTGGATAAGATCCGCTTGTTGTCCCTAACCAACGAGGATGCAATGGCCACAAATGAAGAGCTGACCATCAAAATAAAGGTATGCATTAACTTACTGAATGCTGACACCTTTAATGGAAGAGCTGTGCATCCACTAATTGAATTTCATTATTTCTATCCCCAGTCTGATAAGGAGAAGAACATGCTGCACATCACTGACACTGGTATTGGAATGACCAAGGAGGAGCTAGTAAAGAACTTGGGAACCATTGCCAAGTCAGGCACCAGCGAATTCCTTAACAAGATGACCGAGATGCAGGAAGAGGAACAGTCTACCTCAGAGCTGATCGGACAGTTTGGTGTCGGTTTCTACTCTGCCTTCCTTGTTGCTGACAAGGTCATTGTGACATCCAAGCACAACAATGACACACAGCACATCTGGGAGTCTGACTCAAATCAGTTCTCTGTCATTGAGGACCCCCGTGGGGACACACTGGGTAGAGGAACCACCATCACGTATGTTATTTATGTGCTAACATTTGCCCACACCAGATTTGGTTTCTTGATCTTTTTAAACAGCTCTTGTGAAATTAATTTCAATGCGTGGCTCATTTTATTTGTCAAAGCTTATGAAATCGTAGTTAATGTCTATGTGTTGT